>NC_142262.1:3093189-3397586 GCF_052056855.1 Sturnus vulgaris
ATAAATGTTTGCTGTTGGTTCAGTAAATGCATAATTTGGGTAGGGTAATGTGGTGTTTGCAAAGCACAGGCAGCAATGGTTGTGCCTCTGGGTGCTGTTTGTCCCTCCCAAAGTGCCTGCTGTGGCAGCAGCTCTGGCTGTGGGTGCCTGTGGTCTCCTAATGCACTTATCACACCTTTGTGGACTGTGCAGAAACTTTTCCAGAGCTTTTGACCCTCGGAGACATGGCCTGGGTGAGGGGCTGGGGTGAGCCCAGCCACCCTGCCAGGCTCACCTGCCCCAAGAACCACCCTGGAGCTGCAGTTCTGCAAACAATAAATGCTTAGTTAATACAAGCAGCCCTCCCTTAGAACACCTATTAATCAGTTTATCACTTCTTCTAATTACCTGGCATGGTTTTACCCCACATCATTCCTTCCTGAGGAGCAACACTCAATCCCCTCCTTCAGTCTCTCTCCCACCCACTTCAGTGATGGCCTCTCGCTGTGTTCTGTGTCTGTTGCTTTGATTGCAATAAATAAAAAGTGGAGTTTGAGGGTAAACTACCAATTAAATTAGAGGTTTTACCCCGGTGAGTCCTTAAATTCACCCGATAGGATGAGCCAAGCCTCCCCCAGGCCCGTGGGAAGGTGACTGCTGTCTGACACTGCACACAAAATGGGCTCTACTTAGAAGCACAAAAATCTTGTTTTTCACGAATGACTAACTGGTGTCAGAGTCTGTGTCTCCTTGAGCTACAGCATCAGAGTGAGCTAATGGGATTAAGGGTTAAATAAATACCTGATAAATACCTGATCCAGGTGCAGCTCCCTGCTCCAGGTGCTGCTCAGGTCTGCAGCAGGTGAAGCTTTTTCTGTCCCTGCCATCAGCCTCCCATGCACACCTGCACCCCACAGCCTGGCTGTCCTGTGGATCCATGGCAAGGGGATGGATGGATGGATGGATGGATGGATGGATGGAGGCTGAGGGAATGGCACATGGGAGGTGAGTGAACCCCCAGCTCAGGGGAGGTGGATTCTCTGAGATCTTCTCAGGGAATTCCCAGGAGCCATCTTCCTCCTTTGTGTATGGGTTTTTTTAATCAAATCCCCTTTCTGCAAAGCCCAAAAAGATTTTGTGGCCTTTGTCTCCTGAGACATGAAAGCATCCCCAGGACTCTCCTCATTCCTCCTTTAGACCACAACGCTCCCATGGCCCCAGGTGGGAACCATTTTGCCATTAGCAGTGTCCTGACAACCCTCACTGAACCATGAGGTGTGGATGCAAGAGGTTCATTAAAGACCAGTCACAAGCAGTAATGAAGCAGCCAGGAATAATAAGGCTGTGCTGGGTCTTGTTCTCCTCCAGTTACTGCTGGAGCATCCTGAGGCTCCAGAGCCCTTTCTTGCACGGTGAAAAAACCATGATTAAAATATATAAAGTCACATATAGATGTGGATGACCTGCCCTCCAGTGCTGCTCCCCTTGCAGTGGGTACGAGGAGCCACTGGGAAGGTTCAGGTGAGGCAGGAGGTCCTGTGAGGCACTGACCCCCCACTCCAGGCAAGGATGCAGACCAAGAGCCCTGGTGAAGCTGCTGCTGTGGTGACAGGAGGTTTGGGCAGATGTTTTGGGACAAGCTGGTGCTGCTCTTGCCTAGAAGGGGGAATGGAGCTGTTGGTCAGGTGGGCAGGGGGAGAGCAAATCCTTGTGCTGGGGAAGCCCCAGATGAACTTTGCTGTTGCATCATCTGGACACAGGGTTAAAGACCTGTGCCCTTTATCAGCTTCAATCAGACAAGACCCAAAGGTGTTTTTTTAGGGTGCTTTCCAGGCACACACCACTGCAACAGGGTAAGGACCTGACTTGCTGCACACAACATGGGGGTTTCTATCTCAGAGTGCTCTGCTCTCAAGTCCTTGTGTTGCATTATTAATACTATTTGTCAAGGTTGTGTATTCATTTTCCCAAATGTGAGTTGGCCCCATGGGCTATTCAAGGTGTGCTAAGAAATTAAATAGTCTTATTCTTCCCTGCTGCTAGCTTGTTAGCTGTGCAGAGCTGCTGTGCCTGTGCTGGGGATGCTGTGTGAGCAGGCAGAATATTCACCTGAGTAAATAGTCCTCCACTAATGAGAAGTAGCTGAGAGATATTTATTTTCTTCTTCTTCTTCCTTCCTCATGGGATTTATTTATTTACTTCTTATATTTTCCCCAAATTGACAGTCAAATCCATCTAGAAAAAACAGCTTTTTTTCCTTCTGGTTTTCCTCATCCAGTTTTGGGGTCTTGGTAGAGTCTCCTTCACCCCACTGCAGCACCCTTTTCTTCACCAGCTCTTTGTGCCCAAGAATCACATCAGCTCTTTAACTCTTCTTTCTGCGAGCTGGCAGCACCACAGCACACAGGAAAGCTGTGCCTGCTGGGCAGGGAGCAGGGTGTCCCCAGGGTGTCCCCAGGGTGTCCCCAATGCCCCAGCTGCTCTGTGGGTGCCACCATGGCTGGGATGCTCCTCTGACCTTTCCTCTGTGCACTGCAGGCTTTCTGTCTATAGCCGTTGTGTAGATGTCAAATCCCAGCCTGTTCCCATGGATACAGGAGAATGTAGAGAGAGAAGGGCTGCCTCGTTGCTTTATCTTCATCTAGGGTTTTATGTACCTCACATTTGGGGTTCTGGTGGCCTCCCTGGGCAGTGGCTATGAGGGGCAGGAGGTGGCTGCAGCAATTACCCCGTGTGTCTCTAATTCTCCCAAATGTAACCCTTCTTCTTTTCACACCCCTTCATCTTTGAATCTCTGGTCAATTCAGTCTTTGTAGAAGAATGACTCCTTTTTTATTATTATTGCAATTTGAAATACAAGAAAGCACTATTTCAGCAAAAAAATTAGCCCCACACCCCTGTGTTGCCAGATTCTATCCCAAGGCCTGGATTCAAGGAATACCTTGACTCTTAACTGGATATTTTTTGTCTTGAGCAGTTTGTACCATGATATCCTGTGGGCTCTGTCCAGCATTTTTAATCAAACCACCTCGGATCTCCCCAAACCTCATCCCCTTCTCCATTTCAGTGAAAAGAGAAGCATTCACATAGAAACTGTGATTAATACACCTTGAAAATACACAGCACCAGTAGTCAAGGTTATTCCCCAAAAAGTCATTTTTTTGTCATCGGCTCTGGACAAATCTCCTGGCTGTGATGAGATGCAGCTGCTTTTAATCTTTAATGTTAGGACAGTGTGCATTCATTTTCTTAGAGGCAAAGCAGGTGTGACAGGGGTGCAGAGAAGGTGTTCCATGGCTTGTGCTTATCCCGGTTTTGCAGCTGTTTAAACCGAGGCTGCTGCAGCTCCCTGTGCCCAAAGGGCAGTGCCAGCCCTGCATCGGGTCCTGGTTAAATGGCTCATTTTGGATCGAAGCCATTCTTACTGCAATTAGTCCCAACCACCATCAAACACCTCTAAATCTGCCTGTAGATAAATCTCCAGACCTGAGATTCAGCTTTGTTGCTAATTAGCAAAGTGTTTGGGCACGTGCTGAAGTCCCTCAGACTCCAGCAGGATCCACCTCAGAGCCAAAATTAAGGCCAAGCAAAGCTCTGCTGAACAAGAGCTGTCTTTGTTTAATAGCACTTGGTAGTTGGGTTTTGTATAGAGGAGCTGGAAGGCACAAAAAAGGAGACAGTACAGAGACATTACCATAAATTTATTATTTTCTATAGCGATAACTTTTTTTTATGAGGTGCATGTTTACAAAAATATAACCCTGAGGTTCTCACATCTGCCTGACATCCTGACACATGCCAGCTTCCCACTGCAACTGCAAGGGAAAACCTGCCAAGGAAGCTGAAAGGTGTTATTTAATTAATAACAGCTAATTTGAATAAATACTGAAGTGTCACTCAGCTGCTCCCAGGGGGAGTGTGGGGAGTTCAGCTCCGTGGGAAAGGGAACACGATCGGTGTCACGCACAGCAGTGTGTCCTGTCAGTGCAGGTCAGCTCCTGCTCAATTCTTTACATTTAATAAGTAAATCTGTGGCATTTAGGTTTAGCATAACTGAGTGCTGTGGGGGTCTTAATGCTGCTTTAATCTGTCTCCAGCTCGGCTCATCAAAGGCTGCTGAAATGAGGTGATCAGAGAAGAATCAGTGGCATGGGCCAAGGCTGTGCAGTGCCCATCCAACATCTTAAATTGAGATAATATGGCTTTTAAAGCTGCCTTGCTTCAGTGCTAGACAAGCTCAAATATCTGAGTGAGAGTTCTTGATTATCCTGGAAAAGCAAATTGTGCTTTATTTTAGCAGAAATTACAGGGTCTGTTTCTGGAGAGAGCATCCCCTGCTCCTGGTGCACTTAAATTTTGGGATAGCCCATGTTTCTCCAGGACAATAGGATTATATATTATTTAGTGTATTTATTCATTATTCAGATAAACAGAGAAGGTCTCTCCAGCAGTGCAGAACATGTATGTATAAAATCCCCATCAAATTATTTATTTCCATATAAATTATGTACTGTCAAAACTGTTCTACTGATCTGAAGGTTAAAGGCTTCATCATGGAAATGCAGCAGCTCCCTGTCATCTTGATAAGAATGTGGTTATTTACAGAAAAAAAAAGCATCCTAGTGGCTGTGGATTCCCTATTGATCTGCTTCAGCAGTGCTGTCTGACTGAGAAGAGCTGAAATATATGAAATAAAAACACAAACCTACAGTTGTTTTATCTTCCCATAAAAACTAGGTCATATCCCCAAGTGAGCTGTATTTTATTCATGTAAATACATTTCTACAATTAAAAATGCAACAAAAACTATGTTCATGTCAACAGAGCTGAGCCTGGTGAATCTGGGTTAGGGCTGATGCCAGGGCTTCCCATGCTGATGGATGAGCAGCTCCCTCACACCTCTGCTGTGGGTATGGGACCCCAAACCACACATTCTGGAGCAGGAAAGTGAAGCAGGAGAAGAGTGAAGGAGCTGAAAGCTCTCCAGATTGAGCTCCATACAGAAATAATTATGGCTGCTATTTTGAGGAGTTGTTTAATAACGTTCAACAGATGACAAGCTGAGATTATAACACTGCCACCTCCACGCTCCTGGGGGCTTTTTCTTCCCTACTCCCACCCCACAGCCAGTTCTGGTATATTTGCATTTTCCCAAGGCAATTATCGTGCTCCAAAGGCTCTGGAGCAAGCTGGGAATGGCCTTGCACAAGGGGAGAAGACAAGGCTTAAACCCCTCTCCTGGTGTGTACCTGGAGTTTGTTCAGCAGCACTATCTGCATTGGTATCCAGTCCAGGAAGATATTTTGGGGCAAATCAGAGCTGCTTCTGGGGCTAAGAGTTCACCCCACAGGTCCCACCCTGCATGTGTGGGGCTGCAGCCCGTGGGCAAACACACCTCTGCCTCCAGCTTTCCTATTTATAAACCACAAACTGCACTCTGGATTGGCAGCTGGGCACTTGGGGACCCTCTGGGTGAGGAGTGTTGCCCTTAGCATGCACACAGATAATTAATGATTTCTTTTCTGGAGGTTTAATGTCTCCTTTGTGCTTCACAGGATGCTCCTTCCCCAGTGAGTGGCCTGCAACAGAAATTGGAGCTGTTAATAGGAACTGGCCTAACAGGGATGTCAGGGCTGTCTTAGGGACCTGAATTACCAAAATATCAGAGCCTGAAACAGAGGCAGAAGAAAATAAAAAGGCTAAAAAATGCAGCTTTCTGCCATATTTTCCTATTTTTCTGATGCTTCGTTTGTAAAAGAGGAAAACAAAGAGGGGAGGGGGCTTGGGTGCAGCTGGCTATTGTTTGAGAAGGAGGGTGAGAAGGTTCTTGAAATTCCCAAGGATAGAGGTGTGGGCTCAGGTCAGTGCCTCCTCTGCAGCCATCACTGCAGAATGGCCAGAAGAAACTTTATTTCCTTTCTTTTCTCAGGTCTCTCCTTGTTTCAACTGATGTCATCAGCTGGGATTTTTTGGTTGGTTGGTTATTTCTCATGGTGTTGAGGGTAGAATTGTTCCTTTCCATGCATGTCACCTTTTCCCAGCTGGCAAGGAGCAGCTGTTTGTCTGCCCCATGCTGGAGCTGCACAAGGAAAAAGAGGTTAGGAAGATTAAAATGCAATTTCAAGTAGTGTGAAAATAGACCTGTCAGCCTGGCCTATTTGCTTGAGGGTCCTTGGGCTGTGTTTGGTTGAGTTTCTTAAGGTGTCAGGAAAGATGCTGGAAAAGAAATTAGGTTTCATTTAGCTCAGAGTAACAATTAAAACTTGGAATGATCAGGGCCTGTTTAGGCAAATCAATTAAAAGATTGGCACATAAATTATATGTACCTTCATCTTCCACTGTTCCTGTCATGCTGGGAGAACTTCAGACTGGGACTTTTGAAGGTGAGGCCACTAATCCAACATGTGTTTCCATCAGCCAACCCTGCAGCTGCCCTTCCTGACCTTCTGGCTGGTCTCTAACCTGGGATATTATGGGCTTCCCCCTTGGGAGGTTTTCTCCATCATCAGCTCCTCCAGCCTCTTTCATTTGAAGCAATTTCACTCTGCATCCCCAGGAGTCTGAAGGAGCAGGCACATCCCACAGCCTGCTCACAGTATTGAAGGAATCTGCTCCTCCCACCCCAGGGGCCATGGCTTCCCATCAGTGGGATAACCCTTGGGAAGGGCAGAAAGGTCAGAAGCCCTTGAGAACTCCAGTCCCTATTTCACCCTCCCTCAGCAGTGGATTTAACAACTTCCACTACATACAAAAAAAATTGGAAAAGAATTCTGAAAAGAATTAAAACAGAGAGAGCCTGGGGGCATCATGGGCACAGCACAGAAGATATTGGACACAGAAAGGGGTTGGATACCACAGGAGCCTTCAGTCTAGAGGAGCCTGGAATGGGACTAAATTCAACCAAAACTGTTAAAGAGAAGCTCCTGGTCTCAGCTTCAGCCCAGCAGCTGTGCTGGTGCTCAGGCTCTTGGGCTGTTCCCAACACCCTGGGCACACAGTGGGGCTCAGCAGCAGGCTGGCATCCCTGCAGCACCCATTGCATCCAATATTGGTGATCCAAAGGGATGCAGGGAGCTCCCAGCCCCTGCCCTTGTACCAGCAGGCCACACTCCAGGCAGCCAACATCACATCTGTGACACCAAAAGTGCTCGGGAGGGACTTGAGGGACCATCAGCAAGGCTGAGGGATGCCCAGGGATTGAAATACTGAAAAGCAGTCAGGATAGTTCCCAAAAAAACCACCTCAGCGAGGTGCTGTCCTGCTCTGAAGGTTCTCTCTGTGCTCCAGCTGTGGCTGAAGGAGAGCAGCAGCCTGGGAATGATGCTGCCAGACTCACTGCATGATTGGCAGTGTGGGGATCACCAGGGCTGGGTGACAGCACCAGCAGCCAGGGGGGACCTCCCTCCCCAAACCCTCAGGGATTTCTTTCTCCAGGAAGGTTCTGTGCAAGGAGCTGCAGGGAAAGCTGAGATAAAACCTGTTCATCCTGCAGCTCCAGGACACAGGGCCTGCCCTGCCCAGCCGGCTTCCAGGGGCAGGCCGGGCTCAGCCCTCTGCTCCCTGCCCAGCCTGGGCTGAGTTTCCACACTGGAAATTCATTATATTTGTTTTTTCACTTGCAAAATGCCCCAGGGTGCCAAGTGGCCAGCTCAGAGGTGCTGTCACGCCTGGGACAAGGGCTTGTCATCAAGGACAAGGAGCCTGAGGAGCCCATCAGCCTGGCACAGGGGACAGTGACCCCTGCCAGCTCCAGTGCTGGCACCTGCTCCAGGTAGGGATGGATAAACCAAAGCTGGGGAATCCCCACCCATTCTTCCTTCGTGGAAGACACATCAGGTTGTAAAATTCATATTTAATCAATGAAAATGTTTAAAAAGCTGAAAATGTTTAAAATGTGGAGTTTTGAACTCTTTCATATTCCCTTTTTTTTAAACTTAAAATTATTGCCGAATGAGCGTGTGGACCGGTTCCCTGAACTGCTCATAGCTGGGAAGCTGAAACGCTGATTTCTAGAGGGAATTATTAATAATATTTTTTTCCCCTTTAGGAGAAAATGTCTTTCCAGGGTGTGGATGCGGGGGCCAGCGGGGTCCCTGTGCCCGCAGCCGCCGGTTTCGCAGCTCCCTCTCCTGCTCCTGCGGCGGAACAGCAGCCGGGAACGCTGCCACACTCCCAAAATTTGCTTTTTCCACCTCCACTGATCCTATAAATGCTCCTCAGCCACCTTGAGCCCCACTCACCATTTCTAGGAGCACGAACTGCTGAAAATGCAGGTGAAACTCTTTCTGGGGAGACGATGGAGGGGGCAGCCCTATGGAAATGATGCTGCTCCTGCATGAGGGTTTTTGGTTTGTTTGTTTGTTTCCCAAAAAGTAAAAGCAGAGCTCAGAGTCCTCTCTCAGGTGTAATTCGCACAGGTTTCCAGGAATTTAATAAAGCAATAATATTTAAAAGCAACTAGAAAACAAAAACTAAAATAAGAAGAATATTAGGGTAGACTTAGATTTTAAAAAGTATAGATAAATACTGCTTAAGAGCAGAAAGGAACAATTAATAGGGGCTAAAAAGTGTAAAGTCACTCAGCTGGTGACAAAACCGTTGTTTTGGCACCAAACAGTGACCAAAGAGGAAGGAAACCTTCCCCACCTGTAGGCTGTGCTCCTGCTTTGGTCCTGCAGTGGCCACAGTCCCAGCTGCTCACTGTGATTTAAACCCTGCTCCAGCAGAAACCCTGGGGCTGCTGGAGGGGTGTGAAAAATGTTGAAAGGGAGACACAAGCAATGAAAGCACCACCAGAACCTGGTTTCTGATGGGTCTGTGGGTGGATTCTCTGATGTCTGCTGGAGATTCACTCCTGCAGCAATCTTTCCTCCAGGAGAGGTTTAGCAGCCACCTCCTCTTCCATCCAGCTGTTTGCAGTGACTCCGTGGCACTCTCACATTGCTCAAAAGGTGCAGGCAGGTCACACCATACAAAATAGGTTTTCTTTGGAAGGAATGGTAAAAAAAGAAAGCTAAAAGTGTAATAAATTCCTAGCTGACAGAGAAAAGGCAATAAAATATGAAAGGGCAGAATAAGGGACAGGGGAGATGTTGCACCTTCGAGCAGTCAAGGCCAAACAAGAACATGGGCTTGGAAAAAGGAATCAGAGGGCACAGAAACAAAGGAGCCACTTAAACCAGCATGGAGAAGAGGAGGGAAGTGCACCCAGTCCTGGGCTGGTGGAAGCAGAAAAATGGAATTAGGGATTTTCTGGAAAACAGCATCAAAGCCATAGCAGCAAATATCCAGGTGAAACCTTCCTGAAAGCCTGAGAAGCCACTGGTGGTCGTGTCACCCCATCCAGCACAGATTCCCAGCCCTCCTGCCCCCACATGGAGCATCTTGGAGCTGGATAATTGATTTTGTTCTGTATTTTCAGCTCACTGGTGGCTCTGTGCACCAGGTCTGGCAGGAACCCTTCCCTGTGGGGCTCAGGACCCTGGTGCCAGATGCTGTCACATGTGGTTACTGAAGGTTTCAGTGGACCCACATTCTCTGTGCAGACATGCTGAGTTTATGACATTCAGTGAAAGGTATCTCACTCCTGCCTCTGCTCAGACATTGAGGATACCCCAATTTACACTGCTGGATATGGGAAAGCAGAATGCCCCAAAAGAGAAAGAGCCTGCCACAGGGAATATCCTGCCCTTCTCTAGGTCCATAGCTCCGGGGCAGGAGCTTTATCATACAATAATGGAGCACTTTTTTTATTCTGGCAAAGAGATGTGTCAATAAACACCTCTTTGGTGTGATTTCCGCCAGCTGAGCTTTGATTTGTGTGGCCTCTGCAGCTACCTCGGGCATACTAAGCTACACAAAACACATGGATTTTGTTGCTAAGGGTTGAAAGCCTCAGTGTGGACAGAATTGACCCTATAATAAATGTTGTCCTAGTAAGAGCTGCCTTGCTCCAGCCAGGCTGCAGCACTGGGCAGCTCAAGCTGGGTTGTTCCTGATTAACTATGGACAGCCCAGACAGGGGGATCAGGGGAAACAATCCCACCAAATTACCTGGAAAAGGCAAGGAAAAGGAAGGAAAATGGGACAGAAAATGTCCATCCTATACAAGGGCAGGTGAATGCATCCTCCTCCATCCAACAGCAGCCTGTTGAGGACCAGAGCATGGCAGGAGTAGAGAGCTCAGAAAATTCCTTATAAACTAAGGATGTGCAGAGTGCAAGAATCCCCTTGAGTTTATCTGTTATTATTTTGAAAAGAAAACAAATGAAAGTGTTTTTTATTATTAAAAGAGCCTGTCTGAGGAAGCCAAAGACTTCCTCAATATCTGCTTGCATTATTAAAGGGAATGAATCATTAAACTTTGAGATGCAGTCACAGGTACCAGGATAAATCAATCCTCCAGAAAATTAAGCATCAGCCGAGGGTCTTATTTTCAAGTGCACTTCAGAGCAATTTCAAGGTGTGCAGGTCAGGGTGCAGGAGGGCACCTGCTTCCCCTGACACCAAAAAACCCCTGCAGCACGTGGATCTCAGGCCATGGGGAAAGCTGCTGATTTCTGTGCATCCATGCAGGAGCCTGGAGCTGGGCTGGGGAGAAACAGCACTCTCTCTTTGTAATGGTGCTAAAGGAAAAACAAAACAGCCTCAACTCTCAGCAATAAGAGAATTAGCCTGACAGATGGCTTGCAGAAAAAGAAAAACTATCTCGGGCTTTGAGATTTGTGCTGACTGAGCCGCAGAAAGGAACTATTGCAATTAGCATTTGTGCCGAGTAATTGAGGAGCATTGAGAGAACCAACCCAATTTGCCACCATTGTTGAGCCTTGTTGTTCTTGATTTTGGGGTTTTATTTCCATTTTCCTTTCAGTCACAATGCTGGGGACAGACAACGTGCTGCTTTGGTTTTTGCCTTGTTCCTGGGGAGGCAGGCTGGGTGCTCATCCCTTCTCCAAAGGTAGCACAGCTCTCCCTGGGACCCCAGGCTTGTTCCTGCCTCGTTAGGCAGGTCCATGATGAGGCAAACTCTGTGATTCATCAGTGTGGCTAAAGGCAGAGGGTCTGGAGCCCTGTGGCCCTGTAGAGCTGTCATTTTTCATTGCCGTAACACAAAGCCAGCCCGGGCTCTCTCTGGGATGGAATTCCCGTCTCCATCAGAGGTACCCAGGGAAATGCCTCCACACACGCTGTGAGCCACAGCCCCGGCACCATCATTTATCTGTCTCCTCCTCTTTGGACATTGGCTCTGAGATGCCGGTGCTTCTCTGCTTCCCGTGCTCCAGCTGTGCCCCAAGCTCCAGCACAGGGCACGTGGCAGTGGGGACCAACCCCAAACTACCCCAAACAGCCCCAAAACTCCTCTCACTGCTCCCTGCATACCGAACCTGCCCACTGAAAATACGGGAAAACGCTCTTCCATGCGAGTTATATCCTCCCAGGGACAGAAGGTGGCAGACGAGTTTGCTCTGAGTGCCTGGAGGAGTAGCTGTGACATTACTCAGAAGCTTGAGAACATTGAATTTCTGGGTGGCCCCCACCCCCAGCCCAGGGCAGCAGCCCCACTGTTCTCACCTTTACAGGTGCCTGGCACAGGCTGGAAAAGCAGCACTTATCTCCACAGCTGAGATAAGCCAGGAAACAGCGCTGGGATTGCTGAAGCCTGAGAACTTCTGTTGTGAAAACTATCTTGGTTATTTGTTAGCTTTCAGTGGTTAAGATACAGGCATAGCAAAGAACGGGGCAAATCAGGATTTAATAATATCTTTCAATTTATGACATTTTTCTCAACGTTTGGGGCTTTTTTTTTGGTGGGGTTTTTTTTTGGTTTTCTTTTGGTTTTTTGGGGGGGGGTTTTTGTTTGTTTTTGTTTGTTTGTTTGTTTTTTGGTTTTGTTTTGTGTTTTTTTGGTTTTTTGGTTTTTTTTTGGTTTGGTTTGGTTTGGGTTTTTTTTGTGATATGCTCATATAGCCAGCACCCAAGAGACATCTGAGAACAGAAAAATGTAACTAATCCTGGCATGGCCTATGCAAGAAGCAGCACAGACAGGACAAATCTGCTCTTTTTTTTTTTGCTTTTTTTTTTTTTCTCTGCATCTGTGCAGGACAGTAATTTTTTTCCCAGTGCAGAAAAAGAGAAGACATCAATTTCCCATGGGTGGCTGCTCCAACCCACAGCATCACCTGCAGCATCACCTGCAGCAGAAGGTCTCATTAGCAAGGAGGGCACAGTGGAGGCAGCAGCAGAGAGAGGAACCTCCTGTGCTGCCTCCTCCAGCACTGCTCAAAGCCCTGAGCTCAGCCAGGCTCAGGTACATCCTGTTCCCCTGAGCTCCTGCCTGCCTGCCCTGGACAGCAGGATTGCTCCCAGGCTCCTGTGAGTTTTGGCCCCTGTAATTTGTGCCAAAAAGATGGGAATTGTTAGGCTCAGGTAAGAATCCTGCTCTCTGCTCTGGCGTTGCTGCTTCCCAATTGAAATTTATCTTATTTTTAAACCTGGTTTCCTCAGGAGGCTCTGTAGTTTTACTCTCAGAGAGGCTTCTTGCTTAGGAAAAAGAATTGCACTGGGGTAGCAAACCCTGAATCTTTGTGGTCTCAGCTGCTGCAAGGTCCAGGCTGTGCTGGGGTGAGCCATGGACCTGATGGGAAGGGAGAGGGTTTGTTGATATGAAGCCTGTTGGTTTTCAAAGTCATATTTTAATGTTTCTGTCTTTAAAAAGAGAAAAAAGTTCTCCTGATTGACCTATCTATCTATCCATCATCTCTACATATGTATGTATTTATGTATTTATGTATTAGGACCATGTGTGGATAAAGAAAGAGATGTTGCACCCTGAGCAGGAGAAGGACGAGAGGGACAGGCCAGAGAAAATAATTATAGTCTTAGTGAGAAATACTTGAATTAAAAATACAGATGGGTTCCTCCAGCTCTCAGTCAGAGAATCCTGTGATCAGGTGGCCAGCTCCTGAGTGGATAAATCCTGCTGCTAATTCCCTGATCCATCTTTCACTGCAGCAGAGCTCATGTTGCTGTTGGGATTTTCAGTTTTCACCTAGTTTTCAGGCTGTGGCTTGATGTTGCTCATCACCTATTCCCTCTGCTCTGGGACATGTCTAAACTGTTGGTCAAAAATCATATCTTGGACAAAGTCTAATTTTGAGGAGGGTTTGACTCAGCTGCCATCTCCCAAAACATGGAATTTCAAGCTTCCAGATTATGATGGTTGTGCTTTTTCTCCATGCCAGGATACTTTATTTGTTTGTCTATGTCTTTATCAAATTCAGAGGAAAGCCTTGAGCTTAGAAGAGAGCTGGATCCTTTGAGACCTGTGGAGAAGGTTTTTGGCCAAAAGCCTTATTTTTTCAATGCTTGATCTTACTAGCACTCACTGACACTCATTGAACAAACAAAGGTGAGTAACAAACCTCCTCTACCCAAGTTAGAACAATTATTGGTAACTCCAAACTGTAAAATGAAAGAAAGCTTTGCTGCATTTTAACTTCAGAAAATGAGTAGGCCATGCTGTATGTAGAGACAAACAGAACAGCAGCAGGGGTGTATCTTCTATTCCATTCCCTGCTAATAACCAATTTATAAGGAGCACCTTCAGCTGGGAACTGTTTTCAAATGAGTTGCAGAGGTGCTGGCAAAAAGAGCTGTATTGCATTAATGTTCTCCTAAAGATTCAAAACTGTTATGCAACAAAAAAATTATCAATTCATGCCACTTCTTTAATGGACTTCCTAATGTATACTTTAAAAAATAAAAAAAAAAAAAGTGGATTGCAGAGTTTTCTTCCCAAGCTGTCAAGGCTTCTATCAGGAGTAGCTTCAAAGCCATTTTTCTTTTCATATGCTTGTCTGGTGTGTCTAACTGAGATGATTACTTTTTCCTAAATGAATAGATAATTTTGCCTTATTTATAAGTAGAGCACCAGGATTTTTTTGTCTGTGACACTCTTGGGCTGAATCTCAGGATGGCTTTGAGAAATGCATGTTCATTATTTAATGAAATTTGTTTTGTGGGGTTTTTTTCCTTCCACCTGGATTTGTTTCCGAGTCATATATTTTTGCCATAGAGCATTCAAACACACTTGAAATATTAATGAGGCAAGTAATGGCCCATTTCAATTGAAGTTTGCCATAATATGCAAATAATCCTTCACAGGTCTCTGTTTTAGTAACAATGATGATTAAAATGTCTCATTTTCTCCCAAGCCAAGGATTCTGGTTGGGTTTTGAGGTGTGAAAATTGTTAGCTACACACTGGCTGAACTCACTATAAGTGCTGGCAAAAGGGCTCTTACTGGTGAGTTATTGATGTAAAACTGCTTTTCAGACACTCACTTTTGGGCATATTTCCAAATTTCCAGAGCCCTCAATAAATAGGTTAGGTGCTGGAAAAACCCAAACTGACCCTTAAGGTGGTGAAATGCTTTCATGGCCTCAATGACCTGTAGTCCAAAGTTTCAGGTTTTGCCACCCGAGCATGGGCAGGTCTCTGAGCTTTTCCTGGGGTCAGCAGGGAGTGAGGGGTGGATGGAAGATGAGACTTTGATTTCCCATGCCAAGCTCTCTGTGCATTGCCCAGCCCAGCTGCTGCCAGGCTGGCACTGCAAGCAGAAGGCCCCTGAGGTGATGTTGCCTATGGAGAAATGTGCCTGAAGGGTCAGTGTGGGAAAAAAAGGAGCACAAAATCTGCCCGTGGACTCCAACATCACAGGCAGGATGGCTCCTTGCTGCAGTGGCCAGCTCAGAAATGAGGGCAAGAGCCTCAGAGGAGGATGAATGACTACAGAGAGCTCAATCTCCAGCTTTTTACAAGCAGCTGTGTTAGAACTTTTGCTAATGTCATGACTTTCCTGGAGTCTCAAACCTCTCAAAGCTGCCTTCCAGGAAACGCAGCTTCCTTTGTGACCCCAGAGGAGAAAAGAGGTTTTGAAGATGTTAAGAGGCTCAGCAGCTTCAGAGTGAATCTGTGAGGGCTTTGCATCACCTACAAACCCATTTTCCTTAGATCCCTGTCTTCTTTCAGGACTGTCAGGCTGTTTTGTGCTTAAGCTTTATTCAGATCTTGCAGAGAGATCTCTGTGTCTCAGTGTGCTGCTGTGAACACAGAGCAAAAGCTGGTTTGGAGTGGGCTGGAAATGTGCACACGAGTCCTTTCCTGCAGCCCTGCCCATGGGTCAGCTCTGGCAGGGCTCTGGTGAGGGATGTCCCAGCCAGCTCTGGGTTCTCCACTTGACAGAATGAGAAGTAAATATGGTTGACTTCAAGCTGCAGAATACAATGTCAGCAGCATGAGCTGCTTGGGGAAAATTGATTGAATATAATTTACATAATTCAATATATTGAATTATATATCAAACCAGAGATGTTCTGCATTTTGGGCCTGTTTTGTGAAGGTAGCAAGAACGCCTCCAGCATCAGGGTGTGTGCTGGGTGAACACATTCCCTCTCTGCTGAGCACCCCATCCCTTCCCCCTTCTCTGAGCAGAGATGGAAAGAAAAAAGGAGGAAAAATAAGATGTGGGTATTCCTGCTCCATCAGGGAAATTGGCTCTGAAAGTAAACAGCTACCCCAGGGAGGCAGGATTACGTCCAAATCCTGGGAACATAAATCACTCTGCAGTGAGTGCTTATCTGTAAGCCCTGATGGGGAGAGCCAGGCACCTCTTCCAACTCCCAGCTCTGCTGCAGATTTGCAATGAGAACTTGAGCCTTGAAAGTACCTGGAGAGGCACATTTATAGGAAAAGCTCCAGAGCTGAGGGGTCTGAAGGAAGAAAACCTGTGAGTCCCCTGGAACTCTTGAAAGCCTCATATTCTTGCAGCAGAGATCAGCAGCCATCCTTTCCTTTTCTCAGAGCTCCCAGCCCCGGGGCCAAGTGAGCTGCCATATTTCCTGCTTCTCCTCTCTTTTTTGTTCTGCATTTGTCACTTCTGGCTGACTATTATGGAAATTATCATGGTCCTGGTACATGGTACGTGCATCACTGGGTTTGCAGAATTACCACAGGGATGAGCTGGCAAGTCACTCGTGTGTTTGAGCTGGTAGTTTGGCTCCAAAATTGTTGTTATTTCTTAGGCTGCCATAAATGAGAGGGTCTGCATGTACTCATGGCAGAGATGCAAACACTCCATCTTTCTCAGAACTCCCTACACATGGACCTGGTTAAGGGATGTTTCTGTATTCCCCTACAGAAATCAGCCTTGTCTCTCTGCTGGTGGGTCATGCCCTGTCACTGCTGTCAGCCGGGTGTAACCCCTCTGAAGCCAGAATATAAAATACAGCTCCTTGCCACGTTTACATATTCTACTCCTTACAGCATAATTTGTCCTAGTTTTTGAAGCACCGAATGCCGTCGTAGGAATTTCATTACAGAGCACAAGTTTTGTCAAGTGCATTCTGCTAGTTTTGCTGGAGGTTGCTAAGCATAGGGTTTGGGGTTTTTTTTTTTTCTGAATCCTTTGTACTGATAATTATATTTGCTCATGCCACACAAAAATTAAAATACAGCATGTAGGAAAACGCAGCTTTGTGTCACATTCCTGGGAAAAAATGTTGCTTTTGTAAGGGCAGAACTTTCTGTGCTAGGAGAACTATCTCTGGTGGCTCTTGGGGATGAAAATGGGGACAATCTGAGGGTAATTCGGAGTATCTCAGCCTTCTTACCCAATGGCACAGCAGTCAGTGCTGATAATTGATTGCAGCCCATCTGCAAGATGAACACCTGCTGTGCAATATGGCTCTGTAGGATTTGTTCTCCCTACAGAGCTGGAGTAAAATCCCCATTGCTGACCTGCAAGATTGGGTGCCTGTTTGCTAAAATCTGAAGCACATCCTACTGTGAAGTTCAGGGTTCTGTTCCAGTATATTTTAAACACACTGCCTTGACACTTCTGCATTTCTGTGGATTTTAATGGGCTTCTTTCTTTCTAAGGAAATTTAATTCCATTACTAAATAATGCATTTGGCCTCCAACCTGCCTTGTGCTAATTACTCACGTGCTGAATGGGCTTTAAATCTTGTTTGGAAACACTATAGGGCTTATTGTCTTATTAAAAGCACCTAATGTGAGCCGTTCTTTTTAAGAATGCAATTGGTCCCTAATGAAACCAAACAGATAATGCAATAATTTTTCACTAAACTAATTATCAGAGCGGAAGATGCTAATGTGTTCACCAACTGTGACCGTGTCTCCTCTGTTAATGTGCAGCATGGCCATGGCTGCTCAGCAAGACTTTACATCTCTGCAAGCACAAAAAGGAGGCTGAATTTAGCTCAGGCTGTACCACCTCTGCCTGCACTTAGTGTTAATCAAATGGGTTTTCTTCCACAGAGGACTTGCAGGGATCTCATTTACACAGATTCCTGAGGGGGGTTAGGTTTCTGTGTTTTCTGATTGCAACAGTCCCAAGTACCCAATTCTCAAAAATTTCATTACTTCAACTGTGTTGGAAATGGAGGTACCCAAAGTCAATGGCCACTTGAAAATATCCATGAGATGTTTCTTCAAGCATTGAAATAGATCTCTGTACACAAATATGGAATCCTGACCACAGGTGTGAGCAGGGATTGACAAAGTGGTCACAGCACCAGGCATGACAGAGCTCAAGGAGAGCTTGGACAATTCTCTTGGGTCATGGTGTGGCTCTTGGAAGTGGTCCTGTGCAGGGCAAGGAGTTGGACTCAAAGATCCTTGTGGGTCCCTTCTACCTCAGCCTGTTCTACGATTCTGTATATGACTGAGAACGACTTCTCATTTTCAATTAGCTGCAGTGTGCAACAAGGGTGGGCTTTAAAAAGTGACGAAATACAGAGGCTGCACAAAATCCAGCCTTAGATGTACAAAGCCTGCAAAAAGCCCTGAGTGCTTAGAAAAACGTCCTTTCGTTGGAAGAAGAAAAAAATGAAGAGTGAAAGAAGAGAAGTGAATTTTCACCTTGAGCAAATGCCACATGTGCTTCCCTAGCTCTCCTCGGAGCAGGCTATGCTGAAAACAGAATTGCAGCTTTGGCAAGGACTGGGATTTGCCTGTCTGATTGCTGTTACTTCCCAAAACAAATAAACAAAACACAATTATCTTTGAATGTTACCCAGGCTAATGTGTAGAACTGGCACTGGGGAGTAAGGAGAGTAGAGGACACCAGGCTAAAGTCATTAATTGGTAATGGAGTGTGTATATTTGTCAACAAGATGCTCAGCTTGGAGAGCCGAACAGAAAGAAAACAAGCTGCAGAAAAACAAATGCATACCAAGCCTTGTCACTGATATTTATTTAACAGCCTGTCACAAGCAGAAAATGTGGATCAAAGGTAGGAAAGGCAAGGAAGGAGCAGTTTGAGTCCAAGGCATCTGTTCTGCATTGCATCAGGGTTCACTTCTGGATCAGGGTACGTTCTGCCACATCGTGTTACATCAAGCGAGTTGTGAAATGATGGAGCCTAATGCAGAGTGAGTGTTGGGAATGGGAAGGAAAACAACAACCCGTTGTTTTCTTATTCATTACTCGCCATGGGTTTGGGGGTTATCCAGGAACAGAGATGCTGTTTTAAGTGAGGCAGAGAGTTAAGATTGCCAGGCTGTGCTTGGTAAGAGAGCCCTGCAAATTGCTTATGGGATTTGATGTTGTCCTATCCTGCCTCCATAATAAATCATGCTGGTAGGAGGTTTGGGTTTTCCTTTCTTAAACATTTAAAAAAACTTTAGAGAAGAACCCTTCACTCTAAAAAAAAAAAAAAATTGTCTTTCTTCTTTCTAAGTTTTTTTCCTTTCTCCAATCCTTTTGCTGGCTGTACCTTCCTCAGGTTGATCGTGCCCCCTCAGTGGAAGTGCAGGGTGAGGTTCACTGGGTTTCTTTGGAGATGAAGGTTGTGGCATTGTGCTGCTCTGCTGGGAATGCTGCTGGAGAGATGCACATTTCCCCTCTGGCCACCTAAGCAGAGGTGACTGCTGGCCCCAAAGGACCAGCAGAGGTAACTGCCCTCTGATGTGTTTTTGGCCAAGCAATGCAAACATGAAGCTAAACTGGAAAAGAGATGGGAACAGCTGAGAGTGCAGAGAGAAAATGCCAGTTGAAAAATAAGCATTGTTCAGCTATCAACAGAATGAACTTGAAATTCAACGCATAATTTTCATGTCTTTGCATCAGAAAGCACTTTGGGAAGGCAATTGATTTAAATGATTGGAATTTCTTTCAAAAGCTTTACAGGCTTCCTTTCTAGCCAGCCCCAGTGCTAAGGAGATGAGTGATCAGCGAGAGAAATTGCAGCAAATAATGGAAGCAACTGGTTTATGATATTGTTCTGTGTCAAACAAAAGCGCTGAACAGGGCTCAGTGAGCCTTGCTCCTCACACTGAGCCCATGTGCCTGCCCTGAGGATGACTCTGCAGGTCTGGCTGGCAGCAAGGAGCTGCCTTGGTGACTTTCCACTCTGCTCGTGTGCTGATGGCAGCAGTGGCCACCGCAGTGGCCGGGGTTATTAATCATCACCTCCCCAGCTGCAGCTCCTGCACCCCCAGCCATGCTCATGTGCAGGAAAGTGTCACCTCCAGGATTAATGGGTATTGATGAACTTGCTTAGCAGCCTCATCCCAGCTGGCAGCGATCCCTGGGGATGCACAGGCTCCCTGTGCTCGGGCAGGAACACCGACCCAGCACAGAGCAGCGCTGGGCTGTGAGAGGGGACTGACCATGGGCTTGGGCCAGCTCTGTGTTTGAGTCTGAGCCCCGTTTATGCTCTAAGCCCAGACTGGTGGCTCCAATACCCAGCTTTGGTCCAACGGCTTCAGTTTCAGCAGCGTTTCTCATGTTTCATTAAGCTGCTGGCTTTGGATAGGAGTTGCAGCAGTAGCGTGATCCACGTGCTGTGAGTGCCTCTGGAGACTCAGGCTGGGGATAATCACATCCTTTTCATTCTGCTAATAATTAACTATTAAAACAATTTACTAATGGATGTAGTGGCTTCTTTAAATGATGAATTGATATGATTTAACACAGCTATGAGATATGGGCTTGATGCAAGTATTACTGAGTGCAAATCCAGCCTGCATTATAGCCTGTTGAGGTCAGAATCTATTAGCCATAATTCGTCTTAGCCTAAATTCCCTTCATCTATGGAATATGTTTTTCCTACAGAAATTATTCTAAAACCTTCAAAACCAGAACTGCATGTGTTCTTATCATAAAGTAATGCATGCTGTCATTCACCAAGTGGAGGAGAAGAGTGTTTATAAAAACTCCAGCAAAAAATATAGCATGTATATATAGTACAAAATATAATATAGTGTTACCTAATGCAATAAATTTATTGGATATTTTTGTTAAAAATGGATGAACCTTGTGTGCCTGAATAGATGAAATTGTATTTACTGGCATGAACAGAATGGGTTTAATCAGAGTAATGGCTGTTGAATGGGTCTAACATCTATTAATTGAATATGGAACTAGTTTTACTTGATCCTTTCTTTTAAGAGGTTTCCAGTATTTACACAACATAACTGTCACAGGAAGTTTAATTAGATATCTGAGATCTCCCAGATCTTGTCAAATTAATTTCTGAACTCTTGACATTTCTGTGACAATACTGTCCTAATTCTACTCGTAGCATGTTCTTAAGACAACTCTAATAACTAAGAGTCATGTCTGACAAAATAAAGACAAGCTGTTATTTCTCTCGAAGAGATGACAGTTCCATTTTTCAAAAGCCAGGGGAAGGCTGCTCACCGTTTTACTTCCTGCAGCAGCAAAATTTCCAGGCGTGGGACTGGCAAAACAAAGAGTTATTTGCTGTAGGTAAAGGGTTTTTCTTTGCATCCAACCATTGCGCTTGGATGGAAAGGTCAGGTGTGTCAGAGATGGTTAAGGCTTTGAAGAAGACATGTGTGTATGCAGAAAGAACATAAAGGGGATTGGAATAGCTTAAAGGAATAAGCAGAATTGGAAAGATCTGGGCTTTAAACTTGGTTCTGCTATTGAAGTCATTGTTAGTGCTCTCCCCAGCTGAGGAACAAATGTCTTGTGGGAAAAAAGCCGGAAAAAAATGAAATATTAAATGTATTTTTCTGGCTATCTCAACTGCTGGAATTGTAACAGTGCAAATTACTCCAAGCTCTTAGCAATAGAGTAGAATCCATTTGACCTTTCTTTCCTCTCCAACCTTTGTTTTGTCTTCAGCCCTGGGTTGGGATTGTGGGGACAGGTGCTGGCTGTGCTACAAAAGTAGGGGGGGGGGAACAAAAAAGGTGCCTGGCAGGCTCCAAGGCAGGACAGAGAGAGAGAGAGTGTGTGTGTGCAGCCTGGACCTGGCTGTGCTCTTCTTCTCAGCCAGGCAGGTTTCCACACAATAACTGAGCTGGGCTTGCTTAAGAAGTTTGGCAACCAAACCCTGCTGCCCCTGCACAGAGGGAGGGACCCCCGGGTCCCCCAGCCCGTCCCCACACCTTGGGACAACCACTGCCCTACCTGGCCCCAGGATGGAGACCAGCAGAGCCCTGTGCATCCCCAGCCCTGTGGGAGGGCTTTTCCCCAATTCCAAACATCTTTTGGTGAGGATGGTGTTGGAGCCATCACCAAACCCACGAGGTCTGTGCGGGGTTTGCAGGTGAGCAGCGCCCAGGGATCCCTCACACCCTCCCCACCTCCATCCACGAGGCTGCAGGGGACTGTAAATAAAACATCTCGCATCTAAACAAGAAAAAAAAATCCCAGCACATCATCAGTTGATAACAAATGGGGCTGGCTTCTGGCACTTTCCTGGGCGAGGCTGCAGTCTGGGGTGGCCGTGGGTGTCTCTCAGCAGCTCATTAAATAATGTAATGCTCATTAAATAATCCTGCCCACCCCTGCTGCCCCGTTTGCTTTGTCTGCCTCCACGATGTTCCACCAGGGACTGATTTGGGAGATTGAAAAGCTTCTGCATCTTCTCATTACCCCTGCAATGTCCCCTCTGAGAGGGGATTGGAATTTCTGGTCCCTCACATGTAATTTTTGCCGTGCCATATTTGCCACTTCTATTTATTTTCCATTTTAATGCTTGTAAGACTGGAATGGACTTTTTTTTTTTATAGAGGCATTACTGTTATGGGGGAAAAGTCAACATCTGCCAGCTCTTGCAGTAGAGATGCCGTGGGTTTGGTTTATTTTTTTTCCTTGCTACCTAGAAACCATTGTGTTAACACAGAGCTTGCTGGAATGCATTCCTGTGAAAAATGTAAAAAATCCTGTAAAAGGATAAAAACATTTATGTTAGAAATGTTCACCTAAATAATGAAAAAATAAAAAAAGAGACCCAAGTGGGAATAGGATGGGGAGGAGGGGGAAGGGAGACAGGAGAAGGATGGGGAAGGATCAGATATTAATATTTTGGATTTCTAAATTCCATGTAAGAACCTGTACATATTTCAAGAAAAGCAGGCACTTTTGGCAAAAAAAAAAAAAAATACCCATTGGAGGCATAATTATCCTTTGAAAAATAGAATTAAACAGGACAGTTTTAATGAGTTTAATCATGAAGTCTGACAGTAGATGTTGACCTGGTAATGGTTCTCTGCTATGAGAAAATGGGTTATTTACAACCAGAATCACTGCTGCTATTTTTCATTCTACTAAGTAAATTGTAGTAGAATTATTCACATGATACCATTGTTGTGTGGAGCACAGTGCAAAACTAATTCCTTTCAGCTTTTTGAAACCTCATCCTCATTCTTTAACAGTTTTCTCATAGATTCAAAAAAAAAAAAAATCTGGCTGCACCAATGTGCGATGAACCTAAAAGACTTTCTAGAGATTTATCTGTTGAATTTCTTACACACAAGTTTAATGGATACACCACAAAACAGGACATTACTTATTTGTTAATTGAATTGAATAATTATTCAATTGACTCTTATATATGAGGATTTTTTTTTTTTTCCTCCATTAGCAGAGCTAAAAGCACAGGGAAAAGCTGTAGGTGTGTTCCAGCCCTTCTTTGCATGGATCACTCAGGAAATAGTGTCTTTTTAATAGCAGTGGCAGTAACCATCTAATAACCTGCATTAGGAAGGCTCTAACACTTGGCAAGCGTTTTCTGCTCCTCCGTGTTAAATATTTTGTCAGGGCTTTTCACAACTCTGGCTGATGCAACTCCTTGTCTTTCTCCAAAAGTCATTTTCCTTTCGAGCTGATGAGGCTTTTCTCTTGGGCAGGAGCTCCTGTTTCCTGGATGCTCTCTGGCAGCTCTCAGAGCCGTGGTGTGCTGGGGCAGCATCCCCCCCAGTGCCACCAGCTCTGCAGGGCACAGCCTGGAATTGCCCTGGAATTGCTCTTTCCACACCCAGGGTGGGGAAGCCAAAGCAGGAGCTCAGGGCTGGCACCTCCTGGGTTTGCCCACCCCACCAGGGCATGGGGCTCTGCTGCTCCTCAGATGATCCAAGCTGCCCTTGCACTTCCAGCTGATGACAAATCGGCTTCCCTTGGCATGAGGGAGGAGTTGGGCTGGGCTGTCCCAGCCCTGGCACACCCCATCCATCCCAGCAGGAATGCTGGTGGCACTGGAGCTTGGCCAGCTCAGCACCAGCATCCCTGAAGGGCTGTGAAGCCCCACCAGAATCTCTTAATCTCTTCCACATTCTTCTAATTATTTTTCTGAGAAGAGTTTATTGATGGGGAACAGAGAAAATAATGTTGGTTCAAGGTGCTTCTGAATTTTATTCTTTTGTGACATTTTTAAGAGGTTTTTCTTTGATGCTGCTTTTGATTTGGTTCATATATTGGCTGCTGTAACAAAAGGCCTCTTAGAGAATTTTCTGTATTTGCAGTTTATTGATAAATGCCTATTTTAGAGCTCTTCCCCCACTCTCAAAAAAAATCCACAGCACCATGGAGGAAGAATTTAAACACAACATACAAGTGCTACCAGCTGGATGTATTTAATCACTGTGTTGAGTATAGAAACTTCAGTTTAAACTGTGCCAAGTTTAAACCATTTTTAGTCATGGCATTAACATGATGTAAAGTGTTACTGGTCCTACCAACTTTTCCTCCAAAAAACATCAGGGTCAACACTGGGTCATCTTGAAAAAAGAAAGAGAGGAGAGGAAACCCCTGGGACCTCATGCTGATTAAATGCTGTCCCAGAGAGTTTATGGCTCAGCCATGGAGGAGGTGTTTGCTGAGTAAGTGTGCTGTCACCTGGCTCTGAGCAGACAGGCTGCATTTGAGGTGTGAAGAGAGATAAAAATCAATAAATACACCATTTACCATTTACTCAGCCCAAACAAAATACTTCATGGAGACTTTGATGTGGCTTTAAGAAGTGAGAGCACAAATCACAGTTCCAGTGCAATGTGGACAGCAAGGCTTCATGGAATTTTGCTGGCTGTATTTACAGCTCACTTAAAACATTGTGTTTTGTAATTATTGCTACAGCTTTTCTTTCTCTTCTTCTCACTGCTTCTGTCACATAATGGTCTGTGGAAAGGGGTTTCTGCCACTCCATGTACAGTTCCTAAATGAGGAAGAGGTGAATGGATTCCTCCAGCACTTGTCCCACCTCAATTTACTCATGAATTGGGATTTGGTTTAAAGTTCTGTTCTTCCTCTTGGCAAAACTTCTCCTTGAGTTCCCCTGTTTCTCACCTCCCACCTTCCCTCACTCTCTGATTTCTCTTTCTGGAAAAATAATTGCATTGAAAGAGGAGAAGAGCAATGGCATGAGAAATGCTTGTCAGGGACAGGCTTAAGGACTCTCTGTTTAGGTAAGCTCAGTCCAGCTAGGAGCCTCCCAGCAAAGCTCTGACTACCTGGTTCAACATCCATCTCCCAACTGTGATTCTATGGAAAAAAAGCTCTTCAGACCCCTGTTACAAATATCTGATCAAGAGCATGTTTCTGATAACTTGTGTTCAGCACCAGAGGCTGCAGTTCCAGATGATCCAAAAGGATTTCCTGGTCTTGTGCAGAATAAAAGAGCCAGAGCACAGGGAAGAGTAGATAAACCCACTTGTGGCTGCTTGTTCTATCCGACCTCTCAGAAGTAATGACCAGCTGTAATTTCACCTTCTGATTTCATATTTTAGCAGACTGAGTGTTTATAAAACTTTTTCAGGGGAGCTGCTGGAGTGTGCTCCTGAAAGACCATTTCTCTGGTGAATAATCAGCTGAAATTCTAATGAGAGAATCCTTTCAGTGGCCAACAGCCTTCCTACTCAAATGCTGCATTATCAGCTCCGAATTATTCAGACAGATCTGAGGAATTTACTTTAGGCAGCTTAGGAGATAAATTCAGTGCACCAAGTTATCATGATTGATTTAAGTACTTAAGACTTTTCCTAAAAGCCTGTTTCGCTCAATCCGCCTCCTAACACGTTCCACTGAAGCCCCTTTTTTTCAGGTTAAAACAACCTGAGTGCTGCAATTTCCTTTTTGCTGGCCAGGGGTGATTCTCCTGCACCCTCTGGGGCTGTGGGTGATGCAGTGCTTCAGAGGCAATGAGCTCTCCACCAGATTGCCTCATTTTTTACACTCCTGTGACTCCAGCCATGCCACTCTATGGCACCTTGCCCCTTGGGTCTGACAGGGAGCGTTTGCTCCAAAGAGGATTTATATATTTATTTTCTAAAGGCCATTAAAGAGACTAATGTTGCTGTGTTTGTGGAGAGATTAGGAGCTGGTGCCCAGGAGTGCTGGCAGGATGAGCACAGGCATTGTGGGCTCAGGGAGAGCCCTTGGAAATGCCATCCATCACTGGGACATCCCACTCCCTGTTCCATTGGGAATAGGACATCCCACTCCCTATTCCACCTCCCAGTCTGGCTGCAGTTCATGTAGGGTTGTGTGGAGTAGCTCTGGGTGTGTGTTTGTAGAGCACAAACAGGTGCAGAGCTGTTTCTTAGAGGGGGCTCAAAACGGGTGGAATGAAAAAATCTCACAGGCATTTATTTCTCTTTTCCCCTTCTCCACCCTCCCCATCATTGTACTGTATTCCCAAGGAGAATTTGTATTTCCCTCTGGATGTTGCCTTGAGAATGAACACAGCTTATTCCAGCAGTGCCTTATCTAGGTGAACCCTCGTTCAGCACATCTGTTTCTCCAACACTGAGATGATTTTTTTCACTGGCCTCTTACAGGTCTCTTGTGCTAGAAACTCCCATGGCGTCTCATCAGGACACTCCTCTCCAAATCCTTTGAAGTATGATGAAAATCAAGACTCCTAATAACCACTTGCTCTTTCTCCCATTTCCTTTTTAACACTTTAAACTCACAAATCACCCCTGCTCATGGGCTTAACTCCTTCTCCAGGTAATTTTAATTTGCCATTTGCCAGTGCAGTGAATTTCCCCATGTTTAGGATGGGGACAAGAGGTAGGACTTGAGACATGGAATTGCATGACAGACAACAGGCACAGTGAACTTCAGGTCTGTGAGACGTGTGCAATATTAGTTCATTCTGTAGCTGGATGAGAATGCTATTGATATTACATATCTTACCAGGAGGGCTGAGTGTTTGAAGGACAAGCATTCATAATTTGCTTTGACATCTGACATAATCAGGGAAGTAAAGGAATAATATTCCATTTCTCCATTGTCAAAAAGATAATGAGTTTCATAACTATTGGTATTATGGGAAAAATAGAGCCTATGTAGTGTAAAATGTATGAGAGCTGCTATATATTCTTCTATAAATTGTGTATATCGTGTTCTTTTGTTGGCCCTATTCAAACACAGCATGACTATCCTTTTTAATTTTCTGGTTTGCTGTGCAAGTCTCTAACAAAAAAATATTTCTTTTTTTTAATGAAAAAAGTTTTCTTCAGATTATTTATAGAAAGAGCCGTGCTGTCATGGAGTCTGTCTCATCATATCATTCTTGGGTATCAATTTCTAGGCTCAGATGACAAACCATAGCAGCTACTTTTCCAATAGCAGCATCTGGCTTCCTGGCAAACTCAAAATGCAGTTATCTGGAAAGCTTCAGAGTTGCTTCTGAGCACATTTTATTTATTAGAAAGCAGTTGTGTTGCTTTGCTTCCCATGACTAAGCCAAAGAATATTTAATATATTAAAAGGAATAATAGAATCTAGGCCAAGCTGTTGTCCCTCAAGTGGCAAGGAATGACAATATTTTTCCTTTAAGATGACCGTTTGTTCAGCTCTGAAGGACAATCTGAAACTCTTTGCTGTCACCCCAGACGCTCTTCGAAAGGACTAAAAATTAAATTCAGCCTTATAACACCTCAAACTAAACTCGAGTTCACCCTTTCCTAGACTGAACACTCTGAAATGTGATGGTGACTTGTCTGCCAGCCTTGTTGGAGAAAGAAGACCCTCTGCACAGAGTGGGGTCCTCAAAGGTGAAAAACACAATATCCTTGCAACTTATGGTGAATTATGATAAAAGGAATAGGTGGAGGTCAGGTTCAGCTCCATCCCTAAAAATGAGTGAATTCAGCCTTTGTTTCACTACAGAATTTATGAGATTGATCATTTGGATCCAGCTCTGTAAAGATCCCCTAAGGTAATTCAGTAGATATCACAATAATCTGCAACATCTGATCCAAAGTGCATGAAAATACAGTTCCAGGAATAATTTTAGTAGTAGTCCTTCTTAAACATACTTGTGACCCACTGACACCTTCTGCCACATCCCAGACTGTTCCAAGGTTCTGTGCTCAGGCTGGAGATGTGAAGCTCTGCTGCTGATCTGGTGGTTTAATCAAATCCCACTACTGCCCTGGGGATAAAAGGAGATTATCCAACACTGTACAAAATGGATGAAACATCCAGTTCTCCATACACAGCATAATCTGAAGGAGGTTATTAAGGATTTTTTTTTCTCCCAATATCACCACCAAATTAGATAGGAAAGATACCAAGACCCACAGAAGATGACAGTCACCACTAATACAGATGTCTTAATAGTTTTAGGACTTTCCTAGATGCTAAAATTCGTGTTCACATGCACAGAGCTAAAAGCTGAGAAAGAACAAGGGAGGATGAAATATCTGTTCCAGGCTTTGATGATGGTTAGACTGTATCTACATCAAAAGCTCTATTTAATTGAAGTGATTATTTTCATTCTGAGAAAGAACTCTCTCGAGCTCCTCTTGAGCAATTTCCAAAAGTTTCTTTCAGTGAAATGCTAGTGTTATTTTTCTAGATGATAGATTTTTAAAAAAACTAAGAAAGCCTAATCTGTTAAACTCAATATGTTTGACACTTAGCAGCAGTAATGCTAAATGGTAACATCTTGCAGTTTTCTTCTAATACCAGTGGTGTCTCTGGGGCAGGATTTTATTAGTGACAGCTCTCACTGAATTCAGTTAAAGCCAAAGTTTTGTCTCCAAAGTAACTGTTATTCAGTTCAGAAATAAAATGATCAGGCACAAGATTTCATTTAAAGCTTTGAACATCAACGTCAAGGAATCAAAACAATTCTGTTTCAAGATTCTGTTTCTCCAGGGTAAAAATTATTTCTGGGTTTGGACTCTTGTCCTTGCACATTGTCGTGCTGAATTTCAGGGAGACGCTGTGGGGCTTTCTCTTCTCATTGTCCTGAGCTTCTGCCTCTGGTCTGAGCTTGGAACAATTGGATCTTAATTCTGATTGAGGACGGAGGAGGCTACTGCAGTGCAAAACACCCTGCCAAGGCTCTCTGCTGCTACATTCAATGGCAGTTTTATGAGGCTGTATCATAAGCAAAGGCTACAAATCAAAGGTGGCACGGTGGGCAACCTGTGCTGCATGCAGTGGGTCAGAGAGATTTCGTGTTTAAGAAAAGACTACACGCTTTTCTGCTGCTGAAGAGCGTAAGCACTTTTGCCTTCCTTCCGCCACGAATGGAGATTATTCAATGGCTGGATTTAATGAATTCAAAATCCTTAGAAAATCACTAGAGCCAGACATCAATGTAAAATACTCCACCAGCTTTCTGTAGTGGAATATAATATTAGCTCTCCCACAATCTACTTCATGCATTTCAAAAGAATAGAGAACATTTTTAAACTAAAGAAGATAGCTTGGGCAGAAAATGATTGCCTGCCTTGGATGCTGCTCTGTAACCCTTCAGGAGCCTGAGTTATTTCTCTCGGGGCAGGAGAAACAGAAACAGATGTCTTCTTTGCAAAAAGGGGAGGGAGAGGAAGAGGAGCAGGATATTTTATTAATAAATGCTGTTAATGTGCTGTTACCTTGCACAGTCAATAGGAGCGTTGCTGCAGGGCTGGTGGCTCTGAGCCCGTGGAAACCCTGGGGCTTTGTGTCCCCTTTCTGCTGGTGGAGGCTGCTGAGAACCCACCAGAACAGCCACCATCCTCCCTGTGTCCTGTGGAATGTCTGGACTGGGAGTGCTGGAGGAGGAGGTTTCAGGGCCGTGTGGAATCCCTGCTCTGGGTGCAGCCCACCCAGCCCTCCCCCTCCCTCTGCTCCAGCCATGATCATCTCTCCCAGCAATACCGTAATACAAATAAATAATATTAATTAAGGCTTGATAGGTTTAAAAAGCTATGGAAATAGCTTCTCTCCTGCTGTTTCAGTATCTCATTTCCCCACTCTGTCCAAACCCCCAAAGCCCAGAGGTACAAACATATATTTCAAATGAGAAGTTTGTTGAACCTCATTAAACTTAAATGCTCAATCCAGTTTTTCGGAAGAAGGTTTCACTCTGCTTTTGAGTTTACCTGATTTCATTCTTCCATCCCTAATGGAGACATTAATTTAGAAGGTGGTTTTTGCAAAGGCACTCATACACCTACAAACCACAACTGAAAAGAAAAGCATAATTTACATTTTTAAACCAAGCATCTGACTTTGGAGCTGTTCTATGTTTATAGACTTCATGTCTGAGCAATTCGCCGAGGTCTCTGCGAAGTAAAGACCAGCTTTTAATTTGTATTTGCTTTTTGTTCTCCCAGGGTTTTTTTTTTCTGAAATGGACGAGCAGCTGAAAAGCCTCTCTGCGTTGGTATGCTGAGCATTGGAGTCACACAAGCACCTGCAGCCATCCACGCACTGCTCGGCAAGAGCGCTGTATTTCTCGAGGTTTGTAGCTCTTGTCCTCCCACTCCCTAATTCATATACATAAAACTGGTGTGCTGCCACGTTCCCTCCACACAAATGCATTAGCTGATCAGGAAGCCTTCCCATTCATCTGGCTTGTCACTTGCATGAGGTGGAGGCAGGACCGACTTGTCAGCTCGCGGTGATGGGAGTGAGGGGTGGAAGACAGGGTAGCGCGACAAAAATGGTGAAGATACTTCTCCCCTTGGTTTTCCAAGAGAAAATATTTTCAGGTGCTGGATTGTCTCCACACCCTTCCAAACAGGAGCAAACCAGGAACCCAAATACTTGCCTACAACCTCCTTGCATAATTAATCGCGGAGTGAGGCTGCGGGAGGAAATTATGGCTAAACCCCCTTGATGGCTCTGCTGTAGCACCTTGGAAATGTGGGCATCTTCTTGGAATTGTGAGGCCTCATCCCCACTGTGTTTGGCACCGTTTCCACGGTGATTTCCAGGGCAGCCCATGCAGCAGAAGGAAGGTGTGGAGAACCCACCCAAGAAAGAGCAGTGAAGGTGCAGAGCTTTGCACCTCTAGAGTGGGCAGGTCTGCTCTCCAGACAGATCCTGCCGTGCTGCAGGGCTGACAGCCAACCTGGTTCACATTCACACCTTCATGCCCTGTGAATTTCACAGCACGGCAGAATGCTTTGGGTCGGAAGGGACCTTAAAGCCCATCTCGTTCCACTAGACCAGGTAGCTCCAAGCCCCGTCCAGCCGGCCTCGAGCACTTCCCGGGATGGAACACGTCAGACGCGGCAGAGCCCGCTCCGACCGGAGGAGCGGAGCGATGCTGGGCGGGCGCGCACCGGGGGCCGGGGCCGGGCTCTCACGTCGGGGGTCGGGAGGGCTCCGTGCCTCCGGTGCCGGGGCCGGGCCGCCCCTCCCTCCCTCCTCCCTCCTGCCTCCCTCCGCCCGGTGCCTGCGCGGCCGGGGCGGTGCGCGGGGGCGCGGCCGGCGGCGGAGCCCGGCCCCGCGGCGGCGGCAGCGGCTCCCCCCGCCCGGCCCCCGCCCCGTGACTCGGAGCCTCCCGCGGGCGCGGCGGCTGCCGGGCGGTGTCGTGCGGCCCCCCGCGCCCGTGCGGGGACTATGAAGCACCATGGTGTGGTGTGACCGTGGCGTCCAGATGCTGCTGACCACGGTGGGCGCCTTCGCCGCCTTCAGCCTCATGGCCATCGCCATCGGCACCGACTACTGGCTCTACTCCAGCGCCCACATCTGCAACGGCACCAACATCACGACGGACGAGGCGCAGGGGCCGCCGCGGCGGGCGCGGGGCGATCTCACGCACTCGGGGCTCTGGAGGATCTGCTGCCTCGAAGGTACCGGGGCCACGCCGGGGAGGGGGGGGGAGAAACTTCCCGGGGGGACCCGGTTGGGCTCCCGGAGCCGCCGGGCAGCGCTCGGGCAGAGCCCGGCAGGAGCTGGAGCCGGAGCCGCCGGGCTGAGCCCCGCCGGTGCCGGGGCCGGAGCCGCGCCGCTGCCTCGGACACGGCCGAGGAGGAGGATGGCGTTACCGTGGCAACCGGCATCTCCGACATTGCCATGGGAACCGGCGGCGGGATGCGGAGCGCTGCCCAGGGGAGCGCTGCCCAGGGGGGCGACCTCGCTCCGCGACCATCGCCGGGGCTTCGGGGCTTTGGGGGGGGCTCCTGGCGGGGTCGGGGCATTGGGTGCTTTGGGGCGCACCTGAGCCCTGCAGGCTTCGGGTCCGGCCCTCCCCTCCCCCCCGGGACTTTGGCTTTAGGAGCTTTGGAGCTGAACCACAGCTCTCAGGCAGGACAGCGGGAACTCCAGTTCCTCCCAGTCTGCCCTCAGACAGACACCGGGAGCTCGGGTTGAGGGGGTGTTGCCACCGCTCAGGTGCTTCAGTGTGGACTCGGGGTTCCTTGATACAGCCCGAGGGTCAGGCTGAAGGATCGGAACAATGAAAAGATGGGTGTTTTAGCGGCGGAGCTGGGCAGCAGGACCCCGCTCCCCGCAGAAGCCGAACATGTGGCTCCCGCTCTGAAAATGGAGTTGTGGAGAAGGCGCGGCGGTAACTGCGGGGACAAAGAAGCACATGGGTGCTGCGAGGTTTGGCAGAGCAGGTCGCAAAGCCCAGATGTGAAACCACATCTGTCCGCCGAGAGCGCGGGGCTCCGGCCGTGGGAAAGCGGCACATCCCCGGCAAAGGGACGTGCGCTGGCAGCGGGGCCGTGGCCACGGGGGCTCTGAAGCCCCTCACCTGCTGGTCCATTCTCTCTGCGAACGGCCAGCAGAGCCTCCGCGGTGCTGGAGGAAAGGGAGAGCAGAGGAGCGATGGTGACTTGTGCCGAGCTGCTCTGAGGCTCGGGGGGCCGGGGGTAGCGGAGCTCTGCTCCCCGCAGGGATGCGCTTGGCGGGCGGGCTGTGTGCGCCCCATTCCATCAGCACGGCTCAGCTCGGCACACGGGAACTTTGCAAACCCGGCTTTGTGCTTTATTCCAACTGACAGACGGCTCAGCCCAGAGCAGCCCAGCTCCGGTTCAGAGTCGCAGCTGTGTTCAGACGGGTTTTTTCCTCCCCAGAAAAGGCTGTGGCGTGGTAGAAAACACCTCATTCTCACGTCTGTTCTCATCTTCTCCTTTAGCTAATGATTTAAGGCTACAGTGTAACATGATTTTTCTCTTAAAATAGGGGATTTGCTACCTAGTGATAGTAGGCATACATAGAAGAGCTGTAGGAAAAGGAAATAAGTATTTTTAGATGCTAAAGAGAGAAAGAATTATTGAAATGTGAAGGTTTATGGGTAATAGCAATGCTTGGCTTTATGACTTTTAAAGGAAATCTAACACTCAGCATGGGCTTTTATGGCACCTGGAAAATGAGGGCTTGCATCTGAGAGCTCCTGAGTTTGCTTGAGAGGTGCTGAGCATCCTCCACTTGAACTGAATCTTGTGATCTTCACTGAGCTTGTTCTAAGTGTCTTCAGCCTCCGTTTTTCATGGAAAATAAGTTTGTTTGCATCTTGCAGGAGTTGCTGAGCTTGTTCAGCTAGGCTGGACCCGTCACCACTGGGAAAAATCCCTGAGCTCTTCCCAATGTCAGGATTTCTGTGTGGTCTCCCAGTAACACCATTCGTAGAAATGAAGTGCAGCTTTGACTGAAACTGGTGGGATTTCTGCTTTGATTTCACCTGGGCTTGAGTCAGAAGTTTATTTAGGAGAAGAGCAGCCAGGGGAGCTGTGGGGAACGGGCAGTGTTGAGGCAGCTCCCAGTGGCATGGCCGAGCTCCAGTCTGGCTGCAGTACTGGTGCCCTGCTGGCACTCACCAGGGCATTTTCTGGACATTGGTGCCCTGCTGGCACTCACCAGGGCAAATGCTGGACGCTTGCACCCAGGAGCTGTGTGCAAGTGAAGCTCAAACCCCCATCAGTTTGGGGGATAAAAAGGCGTTTCATGGGACACATCAATCCGACAGCAAGAGAGCTGTGCTGCTCAAAATTCAAATGCTCATAATCAAATTATAAAGTTACAATTTTTAAAGTTGTCAAATATGTGCTAAGAATGCCCAATTTGAGAAAGCTGTCATCTGTTCCCAGAGCTGAGGAGCAGAGACTACATTCTCTCCTCCTTTTTCAGTATGTTCTGTTTTGTAAGATAAAATCTATAGATACAGTAAATTATTCATGTTTTAAACCATGCCATGGGACTTGGATTCAACATGGAACCATTCCTTTGTTTTATAAAATAATAAAACCATTTCTAGAAGCTGATTTCAAACAACACTCCCTTGACCATTTCAGAGCCTCGCTCATTTGAAGTGGCTGAGTCTTTTAGTAATCTAAAGGTAATATTGCAATTCTGAGGAGATACATAGCAGGAAAATAACTTCAGTTATGGATTTTTATATGTGATTAAGTGGTCTGGCTTCAAACTTATTTTTAGAAGTCTTCTCGTCTTTTGGAGAAATAATTGTTAAAAGCTCCTTAATTTATTTTAATGGTCTTTATTGCCATTTCACTCATGTCAAAAAGACAAATCTGAGACACAAATGTGCAGAAGCTAAAAATGCCTTAAACAGCCTCTGGAATTGCTTTTGACATACATAAAGCATTTTGCTGAGCAAATTTCGGGTCAATTGAAATTTCCCAGTAAAATGTTTCTCAATTCTATCAATAAAACAACCCGTATGCTGGATTTTGAGCAATCACCTCTTCTGTAGTCCCAATTTCAAGATTTCAAACAAAATTGCTGAAACAGGATATAAAAGGATAACCTTCTAAATCAATTATCAGGTGCTCCTCAGTGTTTTCCTGTTTTTCTTTGAAACAATATTTTACAACAAATTGGCATCATAATTGGAGTGATACAGCTTAGGGATCAAGCATATTATCTTTGTTTGGAGCTGCAGGGATGAAATCATGTTTCAGTGCTAGTAGTTGATACTACTATGGAGCTTAGTCACTCAAGAGGCAGCGTTAATGATACATCAGTCAAACTCTTGCCTATCTAATCCCAATTTTGTTCTTTTAGCATGTTTGTCAAAGGTGGAGGTAGGAGGTTCATTGAGTGGATTTTAAATAATTGTGCCGTTTTTTGTGTGGTTTTTTAAAAGTTTTATCCAAGGTAATTGTCCTCAGTCAGAAACTGAAATAATTCCTGGTGTGGATATGCAGAACAGAAGTGGCTGAGCCTCTGAAGATGGCCCAGCTGGCAAAGCTGGGGTTTGGTTTTCTGGGCCCAAGACAACCATGATAGCTGCAGCATTGGCAGCTGAAGTTAAAATGTCACCAGAGCAGGGAGTTTCTGACAGAGCCCCCATCAACCTGAAACCTGCACCCCAGCCCACAAATTCACAAGAAGAGCAAACCAGCCCCATTTTGGGTGGCTGCTGTTCTGTCCCATGTCCACACCTGAGCTGTGGTGGCTGCCACAAGCTTTGGGTCCCTGGGTGCAGAGCAGGGTCTTGCAAGCACAGCAGATGCTGTGTCCTGTGAATAACCATTCTGTGGTCAGCCTAACCCGAGAAAGGCAGATTAAACCACTCTGATTTCCCAGCAGCCCTGTTCCTATGGGAAATGTGCAGCACAGCTTCGTAAGCCTCGCACAGGCTTACTCACAAGGAGGATCTGATTAAAATATTTGCCTAGGAAAAAACAATGTTAAAAACACCACTTTATCCACTGAAAATGCTTATCTTGGTGAACAATCGTGCTGAAGTTAATAGGACAGCTCACAATAGAGCGCTCTGCAGGCTCTGTGACATCAAGATAGGAAATCAAGTAATGTACTTGTAATTTAAATTTATTCAAAGAGTATTTTATTAAACACTTCAGCACATGAATCTCTTTGAACCTATTGTGTCTACTGCTTTTAGTATTCCCTGTTTGCCATTTACTTTTCAAGTGGTGCAATTGGCTATTTAATTCACGTGGGCCCACGTGTCTTCCCTGGCTGCGTGGCTGGAACATTTATAATGGGGAGGAAGGATCGAGTAAATCGTTTATGATTTTGAAAACTTGCACAAACACACATTTGCACAATTATTTGCAAGTCTTCCAGCTTGGATGAATGCACACAAGCACGGGAGCTGCGGCACCCGCATGCGCTGCTTCCATGGATACTCCTGAAAACAAAATAAAAATGCTTATACCAATGTTTGATGCAAGCAAATAAAGGCAGGCTGCCACCCATCAATACTGCAAATTCATGGCTCATCTGAAAAGAATGAATATTCCTTAATATTCTCCAAGCACAGCTATGAAGCTCCAGCAGCACCACTGTTTGTAGTGAACTAAATACAACGCAGCCTTTTTATTCCAATGCTGTGGCCAAAGTGTTATTTGGTGTAGAGCAAATGTTAAATCACTCTAAGATCAGACATGACCTGCATAGGAGGTTGTGTCCACAGGCACATTAAGAGGTGGTTGCTCTTCTCAGTCCGTGCAGGCACACGAGCCTGTGCTCACAGTGGGAAAGAGAAGTGGTTGCAAATGGAGAATGCACAAATGGATGTCTCTGCTGTGAAAAACTTGTTTTGTGATGCTGTGGCCTGTTTCTAGGACAATATATGTGTATTATTGCACTCCTGAAGAGTGAACTTTCACCCATGAATCTTTCAACACGAGCATAAGCCCATCAGTGAAGGACTTTGCTGAGATGCAGACGCTGTTTTCACTCTGTCATTCCATACATGCTGCTCATACCGTCTCCGTTTCCTTGGTAAAACACGCTCCTGAGAAGGTCCATGTGCTTTGCTCACTGTTTTTAAGAGCAGAGCTGTTTTTCAGGCAACTGATGGACTGATTTTTTTAACAGCCTTTTTAAGTTTTTTTTGTTTGTTTGTTTGCTTGCTTGCTTGCTTTTCAGGAGTATTCCATTTGTTAGTTTCTGAATTTGGAGCTTCCTTTAGGGACACAGAGTTCAATCCCTTTGAAATATTGTCCATAGTATAAAATTCTTAAAAATACTGAGAAATTTGAAGGACCTGTCAGCAGAAGATGGGTTAAGGTATTATCTATTCTCAAAAACAAACAAACAAACAAAAAAATAAAGCATGTGTCTCCTCAATGCATCTCTTTGAACATTTGTACAGAGGCTCTCAAATGATCTTATTGATGTCACAAAACATCCATTCTTCCCTGCTCTATGAAACAGGGATCTGAAGCTAATTGACCGAATATATGTCACTTTAATGAATTAATTTGCTTTCTTGAACTCGATCTACTCTATAGCCAGTAGGGAGCTATCAGGCTACACGAAGGTTTTGGTTTTTCCTCCGTGGCTCTCAGCATGTCAGATATCCCAGTGCAAAACTTAGATCCCAAAGACTCTGTGTGCATTAGCAATGCTCCCCGAAGGCTGCAATCCAATGAAAGCACATTTGTAATCCAGCTCTAAAGCTCTTTCTGCTGTGCAGGATGCAATGTGGAGAATATTAATCTCACCTCGGTTTCAGGATTGTTCTGGGGAGGTTTCAGAAATGTTTTGTGAAGAGTCAAGGAGGCGTTGGGTTGTACAAACAGGATCCTCGTGGCTGTGTTGTGCTGCAGTTACTGTTTTATTCTGTATATAGTTACACTGCATGTTCTGAGGACTTGACAGATGGCATTTGTGGTGGGATCTGTCAGAGCCATAGTAACTCATTTTGGGGTTTGTGGGGACCTTTGCAATGATGTAATGCAGTTTTTGGGCTTTGTCCAGCAGCTGTTACCTTTAACTGACCTTCTGCCATGGGCTTTTATTGCTCTTTTTACATACTGCCAGGGCTTGCCCTGCCTTCTGGCAGCTCTACTGACCCTCACCAGTGTAAACTGGTAAAACAATTCAATACAATAATGTATTTTTTTTTTGCTCCTGTGAAATTTCAGCACGGTGATTATTCCTCCATACACCCTGTCCCATTTGCTGGGTCGTACAGTGTCACCTCTGCTCAGGTCCTGCTGTCCCACCTGTAGCTTCAGTCAGTCTTGCCAGGTGCAAAACACCTCGTAAAAAACTCGGGGAGAAGGGGAGTGTACCTGATGTTTCCATCCTGTAGTCTTGTACATTTTTCCAGAAACAGAGCAAAAAAAAAAACCAAATATTAGGAAGGGAAGCAAGTGCTTTCATCTCATCTCTAATTCCTTTGAGGAGGTAGGAGTACTTAGATACTGAGTGTAATCTGAAGTCTGTTATTAACACCTATCAGCTCCCAGATATTTAGTTGGTGTCTCTGTGGTTTATGTGTTAAAGAGCAGCAATTTCTGTAGAATTTCTGTATCCCCAAACTGAAAATGGAGAGGAAGAAGAAGGAGGAGGAGGAGGATGATGATGGGCTTGTGACTCTCTGGGGTTGCTTTATCTTCCTGGCCCTGACTAGGAGGGATAACTGTGCTTCCTTTCCACCCACTTCCCTCTCATTCTAATAATAAAATGGAAACGAAGATGTGGAGAAACTGGGACACGGCGAGAGGGCTGCCCAGCTCGGGGAAGATGCATGAACACAGCTTTAACTGGGTTTGAAGCATTTTGCTTGCAACTTATGTTTTATACATGCAATATTTGGTGTTTAAGCATGTCTTCCTTGAGGGACAGGATTAAGTCTGAGTCTCCACCTACATGAAGTTAACTGCTTTCTAGGAAGGCAGTGGAATTATGCCAATATGAAGCCAATATAAGAGAAGGGATCTTAGATTTGTCCCTTCAATTGGACCTTTTCCTGCTGGTCTTTCTTTTCTGAGCCAAGGCTCATCTCAAGAAATAAATCAAACTATCAAACTAAAAAAACTGGTCCTGCTTCCAAACATTACTTGGTGCTTATCTTCATTTTAGATTTCTGTTTACTGGTATTTATTATGTCTCAGACTTATGGTTCAGCATCCAAATTCTTCCCAACAGATGGCAAGGCAGGATGCACAGGAGTCGTAAAATAAACAGGATAAATGCACAACTGCCCATATGTCTGAGAGGCTGATACACATTTATGACTTCAGAACAAAAGGGTGTTTGCAGCAGACAGCACCAGTGCTGGGCAGGACTTCATGGTTTTTTCTGCCTTGTTTTGAAGCCTCTCATTTTTTCAGTGTGTTTTGATCAGTTAATTTGCGATAAAATTTTTCCTCCCTCTTCTACTCCCAGGTAGTTCTTTTCCTTAGTTATTTGTCTCCACTCCCAAGGTACATCAGTTTATTTTATCTTCAGCATTTTAACGTGGAAGGTGGCTCTTTCCTGGGCTTCAGCTCGTATTTTTTCTTTCAGTGTGGTTGTGACTCTTTTGAGGGGCACGCAGAGGTGCTGGGGACCACAGCAACATTTGAGGCTTTCTCTATATTGAGATTTATCATAATATTAATGACAAGTGGCCTCTCTACTATCTCAAAATAGCAAGCCTCCAGGCAAGCTGCCTGCAGGATGGATAGCCCAGCCTAGACAGACTTAGCTAGATTTCTCTTCAGATCTGGGGGCATTTTTGCCAGTTGTTGCATGCTGGGAGTCAAATGCAGTGGAAGCGTTGAAGCAGTTCTTGATTTAGCCTGGCAGATAGTCCAGGCCCTCTTTCTCCTCCTTCCCGTGGCATCCTGTCATCTCAACATCTTTATTCTCTTCCTCTTTTTTCCTCCCCTTGCCAAAATGTTGTAACCTTCCTTCTGCTAAAGAGATACCTTTGAAATCAGCTCTTTGATGACAGCACATCAGTCCTTCTCTAGAAAATGAGTAGATACTGCCCTAGGCAGAAATTTAAGATTTTTAATTTCTCATCTTAACTCTTGACCATCTCTGTGCCCTCCTGCCAATGAAAAACCTGTAATCACTTACTTGTCCAAAGGTATAGTCTGGGTTCTCTTTTTCTCTACCTGTTTTACTCATTTCCCAGGATTTATCCAGACTCCTGACTACTTAAAAAATAACCCCTTCTTCAATAGAAATTTAATCATTTCTTGTCAAATGTAATCCATGAAGGAATGATAGATTATAAACACACAGTCATGGTATGAAGAGATGTGTGAAAGGAGAGCACGTTATGGAATTACAGTATTTCCTGTAGCAATTGCCAAGCGCTGATACGAATTAACCTCTTTTATTGTTCTTTTTCAAGCATTCCGCCTTTTAATTGCTGTTTTGGAATTGTGCCACTTAGTTGTGCCCTTTGAATGTTTCTCACTTAGCCAGTCCTGTTAGCTTGATAATGCCAAATGTTTCTGAGATATTCAGAAGCACTGAACATCGCCTGCTCGAGTGGGAGAGGGACCCAGCTCAGGCAGGAATTAGCACCCTTTTTTAGCTGCCAGGGCTTTTTTTTTTTTCCTTCAGATTAAGTTAATAGCCATTTTTAAGTCACTGCCAATTCTCTACCGGGGATTCAGATCAGTTGTCTACCATTTATACTTTTTAAATGATGCCGTTTTGTGTGGAATATGGATGACTGGATATTTTCTCCTGTCCAAATATATAGCATTCAATATCACTGGGGTTGTTATTGTCTTCCTTGCATCCCAGAGGCACAGTTTATCTCTTGGTGCTGTAAGGCATTAAAAAGGAACCATGGCATGTCACAATTATGACTTGAAATAGGATCTTGCCAGAGGAACATTGCCTAAAGGTAATCAAATCTAAACTATAACTTATTGCAAATACCTATCAGAGCTGTGCACACCTATCTCACAGCTCGCTGGCTATCAGTGATAGCTGATAGCAGGGCACTGAATGATTTTGTTGGAAGAATTGTCATGCTGTTGGGATTTTTTAAAGTTCAGCCCCCAGCATTCAACTGCCTGCAAGCAAATGAAATCACAAACTCTCAATGCTGGAAGATCTTGTGACTATTTAGGCTGAGCTTTCAAAGGTACCCAGATATGAAAGTTTGTGATACTCCTCCGTGCATGACTCACTAATGGCAGTAGTGGGCTTTAATCATCTTTGTCCAGTGGATATTCTAAATTCAAGTAAACCATTGCAATGCTCTTTTACATAATGCATATATTTTAATGCAAAATTCGCTAGACTTGGTTTCTTTGTGTGTTAGATTGGTTTTAGCCAGATGATGAAACAGCAAGTTGCATTGTGTCACATCACATTTTCATCCACGAGGATTTTGAACAGGGTTGAATCCCTCAAATTCACTGAACAGAGAGCCCCGTTACTGGAGCCAGTGAAGCCAATAACCCAAAATGGATTGTTAAACTCCAGATATGGCTCTGCTGAGTGTGGGGAGGTGATTTGCAGGCAACTGTGAACTACCAATACTTCAGGATTTGAAGCTGATTTCCATTTGCAGAGGGAGAGCCCCAGACTTTGCTTCCTCCCAGATTTAACATCTCCCATTCCCACTCTGCCACCTGATGTACACCTGACTGAAGGCAGTTTATTCTGTACAGCTGCAGCTCAGGACCATTTCAACTGGGTTTTATTAGGGGAACTGTTGGAAAGCATCAGTATCAAGCAGAGCTCTCCTAAACATGGTAAAACATGGATTAATAAATCTGGGAGCTCAGTAACAGTTTGGAAATGGTTTCTTGAAACTGAGTTGCTAACCCAAACCAGTTGGGTCTTCACCCTCATCCTTCTGCTAGCCAGCAGGGGCTCAGTTATTTGCCATGACAGCAATTTGGGGGTCACTAAAGTGCTCTTTGCAGACAGGATGACCCCTTCCAGATGGAGCAGTAGGACACAGACAGCTCCAGTCCAAAAGCCCCTCTGCACACACTGAGCCCAAGCCAATGAACATAGCAAGAGGCTGAGTTTCTTGGCTCATGCTTGGAGCTGCTTGGATGTTCCCACCTTGTGTTTGAATCAGAGCTGGTCCATGTTCCCCCACCTCTGCCCACTGTGAAAACACATTTTTCTCAGTCAACAAAAGATGCTCCAAGACAGTGAACAGACTTTCCAAAAGGTGAGGCTTCCGACCTCTATCCAAGCTTACATTGCACTGACAACCAATCAAATTTCATTTTTTTTAAGTTACTTGGGTGTTTCAAAAGATATTTATTCAAGACTATGCCAATATCTGCTCACTGTGAGATTAAACATCCTGTGGTTTGCTCCAGAGGATGGGAGGCATTTCTCCTTTGCTCTGCACGTTTTGCTGTGCTCTTGTCCTTGCCTTTAGCACTGACAAATGCAGGCGGTTCCGAGGTGCTTTGGGATCCTTAAAGATGCAAGACCTGAAATAAACCATGCAGCATTTAGGAATGATGTTCACAGCACCACTTCTAATTATAGCAGTTCAAACAATTCATTTGCAGTGTCCCGCTATGGTTGCGCTTATTAAAACAGAATCCTCTTTATAGTTTGGTAGCAAATTAAGGGGGGACAAACACAGCTATCCTGTTCCATCCCATGCCTTTGAAAGAGGTTTACCTTCATAATTTGCTTTCTAGGGATATTTCCATTGTTTTCTCTTGTGCTCCTGGCCTGATTTTTTAATGACTTACTCGGTGTCTCTTGGTAGCCATTTCTCAGTGACCTTTTTGCTCATTTTATTTTAATTTCTGTATATAAATGGCAGCATTCTAGCTGGACACATTCTTTGGGCACAGCACAAAAACCCCATAGGGAAGGAAAAACAGGCCAGAAATTTTCCACCTACATTTTAAGCATTAACCCAGGGCTTTGGCCACACAAAGGGCCAGCACGCTCAGCTCACGCCAGAGCTGGATCCTGGTCCAGGGCCAGGGCCAGACCTGGGTAGCAAGACATCAACATCTCCAGGCATCAGCACTGGATGCAGCTACTCCCACAGGTTATCCCATTTTCTGGCATGACTGCTGTGCCCTGGGAGGGCTGAGCAAGTGCTTGCAGCTGGCCAGAATATGGGTACACAGCTCCTAATGCTGATTTTATAGCATTAATGTGCACCTGTTTTGGTGGCCAACTGGCACCGTGCTCAGCCTAAAATATCTGTGTAAGCTCTGTATTAAAAGAGGCATAAGAATTAGCATGTATCAAACATGTCATTAGACACGTGCCTGGTAGACATAATGCAGGATAATGAATATGATCACAAGAATAAATTAATAACCGAAAATATTTTTTATACGTGTGCACACTTAAAACAGGGTAGGAACTAAGTGACACTTGTGTCACCAGTTTATAATTAAAATGCAGTGCTTGAATGAAAATGTAAGCTTCAATTAGCCAGCACGACCCTGCTTCCGGCTTTACTTCCCACTGAAAAGCAACGATAACAAGCTCACATTTATTATCAGAGTTTTTCCTGGAGCTGTGCACTGAAACATGCTCACATCTGAGCCCTTTCACTGAAGACATTTTTTCGCTTCAGCAGTTTGGCATGCCATACAAAGGCTCTCTGATTTTTAGTGATGTTCACCTCCTCTTACATAAAAATGTTTTCTGTGCATATTATTTGGTTTTAGTTAAAGTCCAGGTGCACGGGTTACTGAAGAACTAAAGGGATGGCTCATCACAGAGCACAATGGGTAATTATTGCTGAGCTTCACTGTATTGCACAGACAAATCCTTTCTTGGAGCTCAGCATTGTGACTGTGAGAAAGAAAATACCTAGGATCCAGCCCAAAGTCCTACAAGGGTAAGAATAGATTCTGTGGGAGATGCTTTGCCCATTTCATTTTTAACTCTCTCAAGGGACAGAGCTTCACAGTTTTGTTTAGAGACACTATTTTGCATTTTAATTTCACCAGTGGGAAGTTAATACATATATAAATTATGAGGTCTCATGTGTTCCCATTTCATCCCAAGAGGATGTTAGGCTTTTTGTAAAATGGCTAAATAATTCTCTGGGTTCTGCCCCCCATTAAAACTATGTTTTTTCTTGATTTATGATCCAAATTTTGCTGCTGCTTTGCCTGAGGATTGAGCTTAATTTCTGCAAGAGAGGGCAGAGTCCTTGGCTGTGCAGGCAGGAAGAAAACCCATTTGGCTCCTGCCCAACCCCACACTTTGGGCACCTGGCTCAGCACTCCACGGGAGGGGCAGACCCATCCACGGGAGATCCAGATCCTTGAGGTGCCTTTTGAGAGATCCTGACATCTTCCCAATCCCCCCCAAAATAGGAACCTTTTAGTCTAGGACTTATTCAGCCTTGTGTCCATGCAGGAGGTACCTTTTGGGCATTCCTACACCCTTCAAATTGGTCCAGGTGCAGAAAAGGCTGCAGGAATCTGGGTCCTAAATAACAAGGATAGGGAATGGCCACCTCAGCCAGTGCTTAGGAGAGCTGGTGAAAAGCACACAAACCCCAACAGCCCCAAAATGTCAAGATTGAGCAGTTGAGCCTCAGAAAGTGTATTTAAGGAATATGTCCTCTCTGACAGAGATGGACCAAATGTCCACACGGATTTCTTTTGCAATGCCCCCTCCAATATTTTAAGCAATTTCTACAGGCAGAATTCTTGTGATGTAGGAGTGGATGTCAAGCCAGGATATCTCAACTCAGAATAGATGTGTGCTCTTAGCTTTGGGTCAGGCAGTGACGTGTGGTGGAGTTAGAGCCTCCAGGAGCTCTTCAAGTTGTAAAAACTACAAAGCTCCTGGTTTTTCACTGGTGCTGTTCACATGGGACAGAGTGACCTCTCCAGAAAGCCCTTCCAACATCAGCCACAGTCTCTCTCAATAGCATCTAATAACTACCCATGGAGAAAATTACTCTCTATTTAAAAGGCCAGAAAAATCATCTTCAGTTTAACTCTGCTGACTTTGGTAGAATTACACCAAAAATGAGTTCTGTCTGATATCTTTTCCCATACTAATGTTCAGTAGCTGGCCATAAAAAGCCTTTCCAAGGCAGATTAAACAAGTCCAAATGGTGAAATATTCTTTTAATTTTCTTTCACACACGTTATTTTAGGTATAGTTTGGAACTCTGCCCTTACAAGAGGCATCCCTTTAAATATTTATACAGCATCAATATGTAGCCACCTTCATACGTTTTTAATGATATGTTCCTTTCTAAATTAACCATTAGGTAACCCTGTCCTATGGTGTTGTGTGTTTTGCACTGCATTTACTCTACCCGTGGATTTTTACTTTTTTACTTCTCCGTGGAACAATGAAGATGTCAAGGCAAGCCCCAGGGGCGCAGTGGAAATCGAATTCTTGGAGCACCAGTGCTGTTGCCATGTGGACACACACTCAATAGAACTCTGTGCTGCCCTGCAAGCCAAGGGGATGCAGCCCCAGCCCCACTGCTGGGCCCTGGCACTTCAGTGCCAGCACCATGGCAGCTCCTTGCTCCTGGAAATGTAATTCCCAGCATCCCAGGGGGGAAAAAACATTGAAGCAAACCCAAGCAAAGAAGGGACAGGAAGAGATATCTCCATTTCGAGGTTCTCCTTGAGATCCAGTAAGTTTCTGGATTTTCCAGAGGTTTTTCTCTTTTTTTTCCTTCTTAATTGTGTAATTAAGATGCTACAATGTGCCAAGGTGAACAAGACCAAAGCCATCAACTGAGTCAAAGATCTTTTCCTCATGATCTCTTTGCTCAGCCCTGATTCAGCCTGAAAACCCACAGATGAGTAAAAGTGTTGGTACAAGCCATGGGTTTTTATAACTCTGGGATTTTTGAGTCCTGTTTAATTACACCACATTATCATAGCAAAGCAGTTTCTGCAGAAGTTGCTCATGGCTTATTTCCCCTCCCTCCCAAGGGGACCACAGGAGGTGGCTGCAGAATGAGAGTGAGATCACGGCTGCAGAACCTCAGCAAAACTTCAGCAGACAGACAGACAGACAGAAAGGCAGCACGCCTCTCCCAGCTTTGGGACAAAGATTATTCCCCTGACCAAAAAAAAGGGACATCAGAGTTTATCCTGTGCCCTGTTATGCTGAAAAATATTCCCACACACTGCTTCACAAAGAAGAGTTTCACCCTTCAGAGCTGGATTCCAGCTTCTCCTCCTCTGAACGGGCCTTGCCCTGTATTTGTTTTGCAAGTAAAAGCTTCAGTTCAGTCAGCAGAGATTTTGTCTGAGGATAATGGGCTGAAGGAAATACTGCAGTGCAATTTCCCTGAGTTGCAGGGTAGTGAAGATCGAGTCACCAGCAGTGCCCTTCCCATCCCAGGCAGGATGTCACCGTCTCCTACACTGCACACCAGGCACTCTGTAAAAGGCACAGGGGTATTTTCTGTTTTCCCTCCAGTGAAGCAAATCTGGTAGGGTTTGGCTGCAGCAGTCACTTGGTTTCTGGGTTTTTAAATGCACTGGTGAAGGGACAATTTTTGCTCCAAACAGAAGCCGCCTGGGCTTGGCATTCCTGACAGGTGCCTGAGGAAAAGAAGCCAGGAGCAGCTGAAATCCAACAAACTGCTCCCTTCCACCACGGGAAAGGCAAGGTATGGCCAAGCTGAACTTGTGCTGTTATTCCAGGATTTTCTTTTTTTTTTTTAATTTTTTTTTTGGTGTTTGCTGCAAATAAGTTTAAATTCTCTCTGTTTTGGAGGCAAGTAGTCAATGCATCTGAAGTGCATACTTGACATATGTTTCTTTTCACATGCTGTCCTCCATTCATTTCATGCAGCAGATGCTCAGTTTACCACTTTAAATGTATTCTTATTTACTAGAAATTATTTTAGAAAATAGCTGTTTGGAACTAAACACTTCCAGCCCTTCTTTTGGGTGCAGGCAGCTCCTTTTTGCAGCTGTCCTGGGTGGCTGCATGCAGATGTTGACAGGTTAATTTGCATTTGAAGAGCTGGATGCAGTGAGCTAAGCAAGGATTTTTCTTCCCTGCCTCTGAAGGCAGTCATTTCACACTCCTTGCCAAATTTAGCCCTGATGCTACTCTTCTTAATTAACTAGAGCAACATCCAAGCTGAGTTTGGCCCATTGTTAGGTGGCCATTTATTACAGGCTTGAATTAAACCCTTGGCCGAGTAGAAGAAAGGCTTTTATTCTGAAAATTGATTGGACAAAAGTGAAACACAAGGACAGCCCTAATTCACAGCAAGGTGGTAGATACAAACTGGTTTATCTGATTTCTTCTATCCTTTCACAGAAACTGCAAGTCCAACCTGGTTTTCTTGCCTGCTGCACACTGCTGAAGTCAGAAATGGTTTAGTTTAAAAAGGAATCCTGATGTTAAGGAGAATGTGCAGCTCACATTGCTCAGTCTCCCTTTCCAGAGAGTATTCTTTTTCTTCTTGTTGTGGGTTTCTTTTTTCCCTTTAAAATAAGTTTATATCAAGACTGTGAGCACAAAGACACCCAGATTTAGACTTCAGTCCCTTCCATTGCTGTAGGAAAAGGCAGAAGTCCTGATCCACAGCCCTGCTGTCAGCCTTTAGGAACTGTTGCTGCTGGTTTTTCATGTGCCTGATCCATCCACATCAGCTCAAAGCAAAGACCAAACTTTCCCTGCTGCAGCAGGGAGAAGAGCTGGCATTCAAAGAGTTGTAGCCCTTTCACCACCAAAGCCCTCTTTGCTTCCTCTTTGGTTTCTTTTCTTCCCTTTAGATGTTACAAAACTGTCAAGGAAAGCTACATCCTGTGGGTATTAGAGCACTGAGCTGAACCTACAGAGACATGGGAAGACATAATTAATGTTTCTCTGGCGTTTTTTTTCACCTTCTTTTCACCACATTTCTGTGCTTCCCTGCCTCGTCCCTGCCATGATCTGCCTGTGAGCAGATGCTGGTCTCACTTCTCCCCCCCATAATCTGGATTTCAGCTCAGTTTGCTGTGCATCCCCCTGGCTGAGGCTGCCATGGGGACAGTCACCCATCTGAGGGACAAAGTTACCCTTCTGAATTTAGCAGTTCTGATGTTTATTTGCAGGCATTAAATGGACACTGGTAACATGTTGGATTCAGCCTGCATTCCTGGCAAAATTCTTCCTGGTCACAGACAAATGCAAACTAATTCATCACCCCAACTGTGCGTGAGGGAGGTACTGGCACAGTGCACTGTCTCAAAGGAAAGTGTTTGCTCCAGTCCATCATTTGCATGGCACTTTTCTTGGAGATATCTTTGGGTTTTCTACGTAAGAACTTCAGGGGAGGGGATGGGAATGGAGAATGTTGCTGTTAGACAGGCATGATTCAGGTACCCATGGCGACATGAGATCACTCTGCATTGTCACCAGCACAAGGAGATTACCTTATACAAGAATAACTAAGAATAGAATTTTTGACCTTCAATATTTCCTTATCTGTAAACATTAGATCTGCAGAGCTGTGCAGCCCTGCTTGTCAGCAAGAAGAAATAAAAGAAAAATAAAACTAATTTAAAACCCCACAGTGGCAGTGGAATAAATTCATACATTTATCATTTCAGAGGTTCCCATCACTCCTGCCTCTTTTCCTGCAAGGTTTAAATGATTACATATTTTTTTTGTGGTTATGTTTACTCTCCTAAGAATAGAACACACTTTACAGAAGCTCACATGGATGAAAAAGCATTTTCCTTTTGCACTGTTGCTCACAGTTAACACACACAAACCTATACCTTGAGCTTTCCAAAACCCTGGTTCATACCATCAAATAAATGAATGACATATGCAGAAATTTATTTTTAAGTCCTTAAAAGTTGAATGTTTATTACTTGAACTTTTGCTCTAAGAAATACCATGGATCTCAATGATTGGTGCAAGACTTTATCTAGTCCAGTAAAAGAGGCAGATTCTTCACAACACTTGCACCTGCCCCTGCTCCTGCCAGCATTAGAATTGGAGATATTTGAATGAAAAAAGATCCTTAAAGTGAAGAAATGCAGGATGAGGTTCTAATCTTACCACAACAGCTGGAAAGAACCTTGTAAAATTAAATTCAGCATCTGCTTCTGTAGATGTCTCAGGTTTTAAGTTTCTGAGGCAGAGAGTAATTTTCAAGCAGAATTTTAACTTGCACATACATGAATTATTTCTAGTGACTGGCTCAAAAATAGCGATTGGAGCCTGTGCAATGTGTTCACACAGGGCTGGAGTGTGGCCAGGCAGCCTGGCCAGGCCTGGGGACACAAAACTTTCTGCACACACCTGGACCATGTGCCCCACCTTGGGTCTGGCGCTGTGGGCTGGGGACACGCTCTGAGTGTCCCTTGTCCCTTCCTGGGCATGGGTTCATCAGGGAACAGCCAGAGTTTGGCGTCCAGACATCTTGCTGAGGTCTGAGCTGGAGTTTGGAGTCACTGGAGGCCAAAGGCAAGGTGCTGTCCCCTGGGAGCAGGGGCTCATCAGGCTGTGTGACTCAGAGGTGCAGCTGTCACAGCCCCCGTGGCTCCTCCTGTGATGGGAATGGCTCAGACACCGTGTTGGGATCAGGCTTCAAGTCACCATCCAGTCATGGTGTTCAGGCTCCTCCTTTGCTCCATGGGGAGAAAGGAATTTGTGCTCCTCTGAGAAGAAAAAGGAGGCTGTGGTGTGGGAAAAGCAGCTCCCAGGTTCTCACTCATGAGAATACTGTTAGGAAAAAAAAAAACTCTAGGAAAAAACACATTATAGCACAAGAGGATGGCACTATGTCTGCTGAAGCCCTCCAGAAGTCACAAGAATCACAAGGTTGGAAGAGACCTTCAAGATCATCGAGTCCAACCTGTTTCCTGGCACCTCAACTAACCCATGGCACCAAGTGCCACATCCAGGCTTTTTTTAAACACATCCAGGGATGGTGACTCCAGCACCTCCCCAGGCAGACCATTCCAGTACTTGATCACTCTTTCCATGAAAAACTCTTTCCTAATATCCAACCTATATTTCCCTTGGTGCAGCTTAAGACTGTGACCTCTTGTTCTGTCAGTGTTCCCTGGATAAAGAGACCAACCCCAGCTGAGCACAGGCACCTTTCAGGGAGCTGTAGAGTGACAAGGTCACCCCTGAGTCTCCTTTTCTCCAGGCAGAACAACCCCAGCTCCCCCAGCCGTTCCTCACAGGGTTTGTGTTCCCAGCCCCTCCCCAGCCTCGTTGCCTCCTCTGGATGTGCTCAGGTGTCTCAGTCCTTCCTAAACCGGGGGCCCAGAACTGGACACAGTAAATCCATGAAGGAACCCCTGGTGTATCCAGCATTTGCAGGTTAGCAGGACATGTTGGGTAGGATCGTGGGGAGTCACTGCAGAAAAGCACTGATGTCTCATGAGGGCACAGCTCTCCTACTCCAGAGCCTGCAGGAGCAGGTCTGCAGAGGAGTTTGGGTGATGCTGTGCTTAAAAAGTCAAAACTCAGCCTACAAACCCCAGCACCCTGGACAACAAATGACACTGAAGAGCAGAGCTCAGGAGCTGCACCCTCACGGTGACCCTCATGACATCAGACCTCCCTTTACAACCCACAGGGCTGATGTCTGGGGCTGTGCTCGTCCTCAGGGATGGACATCACAACTCTGAGCCTGTGGCTGGAGTCAGCAGTGCAGGAGTGCACAGCCCATCCCTCCTGGGGCTGCCCTGGCAGCACCACCAGAGTTCAGTGATGCAGCAGATCCTCTGTCTCCAGCAGGTATTTGCTGGCCATAACTCGGTGATTCCAGTCTGTAGAGCAGAAGTAATCCACAGTCACTGGGCAAACTTTGTCCAGAGCTTATTTGGGAGAAAAAGCCCTGCTGCATCCTGCTGGGTGCAGGAGAGCTGCTGGAGCTGGGTGATGTTTCGACATGACTGAGTATTTTTAGAGCCATCCTATAGTGCAGGATTTTTAACTTCCATTTCACAGCCCTTGAAGCCTGGCAAACTTTCATTAACATTTGATGCCTTGAAGTCATGCAAGGTCTGGGGGGAAAGGGAGGGGAAGGAGGGAAAAGGGATACACCTTTTTGGAGCTAAGTTGCTCGGAAGCTTAGGAAAAGCCTCCAGTCCCTCCTTTTTGTACCAAGTGGTTTTGAAGGACCCCAACTATTCAGAAAACAAAGCTAGAATTCCAAACCATGGCTGAGTGGAAGAGTCTTAATTAACATGTGAAAAAATACCTGGAGTCTGTCTTGGGGAGTTGAACCCCACCACCCTGCAAGGATCATGTCTCTCTTCTTTGCCCATTATTAGGCAACTTTCTTCATACAGAGCTGTTTGACCCATAAATCCCCAAATTATTTATAAGCCATCAGGCATCCATCCTCGAGCAGAGAACATGAGCCATGGAGAAGTCAAAGGATTTGCTCCCAGTTCCCATTTCTGCTCAGCACAAAGTAAGGCTTTTTTGCCCAAAGTTATAACCAATGAAAAAAGTGCTTCCCTGGCTACAAGGCAGACTTTCTACTGGAAAATAAGTTAACAGAAACTCTTTTTTCCCCCCTCTAAATGTACACACATACACACACACAGAGCGGCTCTTCGTGCACACAACTGAGATTTTTCATAGGCTGGGGGAGTAGGAAGAAGAGACGTATTTTTGTCTCCTTGGCAAAAATATATTGGCAGCATATCACTGAGTTGTAAAGATTGAGTAAGTATCAGAGCATGGCCCCGTTAAGCAGGTTTTGGAAAGCTGCCCCTTGGCTGCCTCTGCCCGTCTGCCAGGGCCATGGCAGGGACACTGCCCTGGGGACTCAGCCTGAGGGGCCCCAAACAGCCCACCCAGGCTCTGAGGAGGAAGAGGAGGTTGCAGTAGCTGGGAATGAGGAGCTGTCAGCTCTGCATCACAGCCGATGAGGTGTCTGAAGGGGAGAGGAGCTGTAAATCTCCCTCTGGGCATGGCAGCGTGCCCGGGCGGTCGGAGCTGCTGCCTGACTCCTGATGTGGACATGGCAGGAGGTGTCACCAAAGGGGTGACAGACTGGTCCTCCCCTGCTTTCAAAACTCAGGGGGAAATCAGGTCCCCAGGATGCTGTTATCCAGGGGCAGGGGCAAACACGAAGGACTAAGGGGACAGGAGTCAGGACCTGCCCTTTGTCCAATCTTCCCAGCAAAAGGAAAATGTTTTGGTTTTCTCCTCCCAGCTGCTTCCATGCCATCCCAGGTCAGCAGAAGGCAATGAGCATTTCTGGTTACAATGGCAGATGTGCCTGATGATGGTAAGGGTTGGGACTCTCAGATACATTATTTAAAAGCAAATCCTGGCATTCTAAATTGGATTGCTCAAAGCTCCCACCACCATTGTCCTTCCCCGGTGCAGGTAGAGACATTTCATAGTAAAACACAATCCTGAAATACTGTAAGTAAACTCAGAAATCTCGACAATAAAATATTTATGAGCCTGTGCTTTGGTGCATTGTAATTTTGCATGATATGTTTTGCTTTTCAAGACTGACTAGATTAAGGCTCTTCTGATTCATTAAACACATTTTCCCAAATGCTGTTTCTACAAATATTGTTGGGTCATTGTGTTTAGTTGCATTTATTAGCTGGTGTAACAAGGAACGTACGTCTCCCATAAACCTGAGAGGAACCCGCTTAAATGTGTTGCTCTGAATCTCAGCAGAGAAGAAAACAGTTCTCATGAATAATTAAAGCTTAAAGAGGTCATGCTGGTTTTGCAGCCTCATTTTTTATTTGTCACTGCTTAGTTTGCATTAGGAAATAGGAAGTTTCAGGTGCAGGAGGCAAATGGAATCTCTTCTGCATGTGTTCATTTAAACAGATCTATTTGGTAGCCATCTCCATCTTTATGTATTAGGTCATTTGTTAGCTGTGATAATTTAAATCAGTCCTAGGAATTAGAAAGTTTAAGGCTTTTAATTTTCTTCAGGCAGTGGCTGTGCATCCCTTTGCCTTCTGGCAGGAAGGAGAACTGGCTCCTCAGCCAGGCAGGGCTGGGATGAAGGCAGACATGGGATTCAGGCAGGGCAGGAATTCAAAAACACTGGGATTCAGACAGGGCAGGGATGGGGTTCAGACAGGGCAGGGATTCAGACCAGACATTCTGCCCCAAAGTGCTCCTTTGCTCTTTTTCTGCTCCTTTGCTCTTTCTTTACATTGCTCTCAGCCTTTCTTCACAAAGTTGCAGCACCTTTTGGGTTGCACACACTGCTGAGGATCAGGACTAACCAAGGCAGTAGTAACTCAATTCAAGTTAAAATGCTACATGCTGCCTTTATATTCCCTTCCAGGATTTAACAATGGCGAAATATTTTTGTTCTTTTCATTTTTTCCCACTGGAAGCTGCTCAGTCTCTCCAGCAGCTCTGCTATTTGTTCCCAAGGTTAGACATCAGCCCCGGGTATCCAGCTCAACAGCACACACAGCACTAATCTCTCTGGTGGAGTGTCTTTCACACTGATACATCATGCAGATGATTGCTGAGACCTTTGCCTTGCATTTCCCAAATCCAGCCATCAGCAGGGCTTGGCAGTTCCACCCCTTTCTCCCAACCTTTCGATTCCCCCTTGTCATCTGCCTTGTTTCTGTCCCGCATCACTGATTGTGCATGATCAATCTCTAGAGGCTTTGCTTCTATGTATAACTCAACAAGCTGGCAGAGAGACCAGGAAGATCATTTGTGTGCTCCAAAACGAATGGAGATCCAACTCAAGGTCACTGCATTCCAAAGACAGACACATTACAAGCATTCCTTTCAACTAAGATGATTTATGGACTGTTATTTCCCTATTGCTTCTTCAGTATTCAACTGTTTTTCTGAATGCCATCATCTTATGATGAATCTCCATGGAATGAAGAGATGTGGAATCACTACAAGATCGCAGGAGTGTCCAAATATCCTGCATATTCCTAATCAATTCACTTGCAAGGTCCTTTATCACTACTTTCCAGTGTAAACCTCATGCTTTTTGCATTAAAACACCCCAACTTGGCAATGTATGAGTGAGCCAAAGGAAAGTTTGTAAAGAAAGTTCAGCTCTAGATGTCAAGTTAGAGACATTCCCTGCTATTGGAGCAGATAATAACTCATTTAATGCAGAGAGGCAATTATTTAGTGCCTTGCAAGCTTCTGCTGCACCAAGAGATCTCACCATCACCAATAATCAGAACTATCAGTTATCAATTCTCTAGTAGTGATTGCATCAATAATATGAACCATCACCTTATTAATAAAATATCAATAGTATGAACCATTAATAATATGAATTTTTTTTTTTTACTGACCAGATCTGGGAGGTTTTTCCATCAGAGAAGAAGACATCAGGTGCACCCTGTGTGTGTTACCCCAAACATCACCAAGGATTTCCCAGATCCTCATTCTGGAGAGTTTCTTAAATTTTAGACTGCTATATGCCAGCTGCAAACCTTGCCTGGTGTGAAATGAAAATGCTTCAGAAAATGGGGGGGGAAATGGCAGTTTAAGAGGGTTTAAAAATAGAAATCAAGAATAGGAAGGCAACAGCTGGAGGTTGTGCATGTGTGAAAGTTGAAATGGCAGAAGATACAGGGGATTAAGCATACACTGCACTGGGTGTGTTTCAGTAGTTCAGGAAGCACCCCAGAGGTGACCATGACAGTGACTCCAATTATAAACTCAGTAGAGACTTTGAAGAGACATCAATGTCCACTTCCTTGAATTCCACCCCCAGGAAATGCCAAGCCATGGGACAGGATCTGTAGATGTGCTGTGATCCTAAAAGGTGAAGCCATCGAGCCCTGGTTGATCACCATGTTAATGAGGGAGAACTGATGACTTACCCAAGGAAGGGAAACCATATGGACAAAAACCAAACTGCTCCTTGAGGGAAACTTGATTCCAACTGCGCAGATGCAGGAAAAAGGCATCGTTTGACATTGTGCAAATAAACACGATTTGTCATTTTACAGCACATGAACTTCACCAGGCAAAAGGAGGGTCTGTTCTCAGAACTGCACCCGGTACAGTTTGGCACTCCAGCCCTCTCACAGACTGGCAGCAGCCTCCCTGCATGAGCAGTCTTTGTACCACTGCATCTATGTCAGGGTCAAGAATCCTGGGGGGGAAGAACAGATTTTGGTCCAATCCTGGCTACGTTCAGGCCAGCCCCGTTCATTTCCCGCACTGAGGCGTTGGAGCCCTGATGGTCACTGTGGGGCCATTCACAGTTGTGAAAAACAAGTCAGTCTCTGACATATTGTGCCAAAAGCACTGCCAGTTACTAAAGTACCTCTTTAAATTAAGGTGTTTGGAGCCAGAATGTAAGTAAGAGCTGGAACCTCATCAGAGGATGACTCTCAGTTCAGAGCTCTGATGGATGAAGGCTCTCACCCAAGAAGCCAACTCCAGCTCCTCAAGTGCTAGACTAATTTTAGCTAAGGTAGAAAAGCCAACTACAGAACTCTAATGGAGGTTTCTATCCAAGCTCCAAATTCCCTTTAAAAGGACAAGGAGGATTATATCAGCCACCCAGAAACAGCCTCAGCAAAGTGGCAGCAGAGCAAAATATGGAAGTGAGTGGTGAGACAAACTTCTGGGCTGCCGGGATAAAGGACTGTGGCAGGAGATGCAGGACGAGACGAGGTGTGAAGGCAGAACACAGCGAGTGTGGGCCGTGCTGGTGGAGAGAAAAGCAGACACAGAGAAGTGAGTTAACAACCCCACGACAAACTAGAAATGTTGACAGTTTCTTGAGACTGAGCCAGGCATGAGAACGCTCACCGTGGCAGGGCTGATTTCTCTCTGACTTGAAAATATTCCTCAAAAGGCATCACCAGTGTTGCCCCAAAACAAACCACGGCATACCCAGACTGAGGGATTGCCCCTATTTCCCTGCACAGCTATTTATAAAATGCAAACTGAACATTAGGGCTGGAAGTTTGTCAGTTTTCTCTCTAGAAAACACAGAGTCATTCCCTCAATAAGCTCTGTGAAAAGGATCAACAAAAGAGACAAAAACAGAACCACCTGAAACAAGCCCCACTTAGCAATCCAAGCAGCAGCGTGAGAGGATGTGGCTGATAAGGAGAAAATTGCAAATTGCAGTAGGAAGACCCATCAGCAGGGCTTGTGGAATTACACAGCACGCTCCATTATCTGCTGCTTGGCCAAGGAAAGGCAGCTGGGGAGGGATAGGAGCACTGCTGAATAACCTCAGTCTTGAATTCTGTGGCCAAAATGCTGGTTTATGTGACAAACATTTGAAGAAACTGGAAACTGAGTAGCCCAAACCAACAGGAAACACAACTGTCCCCTCCTCTGCCGCTGCCCTGCATTTCCCTGGTACCATTGGTATTCACTGTGGTAGCACAAGGACACTTGGTACTTTTGGCAGCAGTTTTGTAATGACTGAAGAGAATTCAAAGGACAGCAGCCAGACACTGTGATGTGTTTTATTAGCTCCCAGATGTGCAGGTGAGGAGAATCTTTGGGAAATGAGTTTTGCTGCCACGAGTTTTCTAACATCACTCAAGGTCTCAAAATCTTATAACAGAACAAAAGGGTGTCATAGAATTCGAAAGGCATCTTTGGCAAAGCATCTTTTCTGAATCTGTTCATTTCTTAGACAGAAATACAAATGCACAACATCTCTGATGATATTTGCCCAGCTGAAAGCAGGAGGTCAGCTGCTGAGGCTGTGTGTTTTCCACATGAATTATAAGTGACTGAGACACTGTAGGCATTTCCTGGGATATCTTCTGGTGTAGGTGATCCAGAATCTGGAGATGCTTTACCAGGCTGTGTAAAATAGAGCTTGGTGCATCCTGGCTTGCAGAACATCAAAATAACAAAGAGTATTTTGCTCAGAAAGTAAAATTTTTCCTGCTAGGATTAGAAGTCACCCCCCAAGAGCAGAGGTGCTCCATCCCTGGAAGTGTTCAAGGCCAGGTTGGACAGGGTTTGGAGCAGCCTGGTTTAGTGGAAGGTGTCCCTGTCTATGACAGGAGGTTGGGACAAGATGAGCTTTAAGATCCCTTCCAACCCAAACCATTCTGCCATTCCATGAACAGAAAATGAACATGAAAAAAAAATCCAGTGGATTTTTTTCCTCCCCTAAGCAAGGTATACCTTCTGCTATGGTGCCAACTTCTTTGGGAAATAGTGAGCATCCCCTGGCATCGGGGGAGATCAGCTAAGGCCATGGGAAGCTCAGGAGTGTTTGAAAAGGGGTGGCTGTGGCATGAAGGTCGAGCTGCCCAAGCAGGAACCTCTCCAGTCGCTATTTGCAGCTCTGGAATTGGCACTCAGACCACTGGAGGTGGCTCCTCAGCCACGCCAAGCATGAGCTCCACTGCGGTCTGAGACCTCTGTACAAAAAAGCAATGCAAGGAGCAGAGCAGCACAGCCTTCCTTCTGTGGGGCTGTGCTGAAAGAAGGGGCTGTGAGCTGCCTCTGCCTCCAACAGAGAGGGCTTTGTCCAGGAGCACCAGGGAGAGGCTGCAAAAGGGAATCAGATCAAGCACTGCCACAGAGCAGGCGAGTTGGGGAAAGCAGATCAGAATATTCTAAGCACTGGGGAGTGGTGGTGTAAGACAGTTCTCACAGAAAGTCTACGACAAATACAGGAGGGAGGATTTACTACACGAAGGTAAGAGAATGGAGTGAGCACATCAAATGACAAGATAAGCCAAGACCTGTTCCTGGAGGAAACATGCTTCTGCCAGACTGGAGGGGAATGGGGAGCACTAAATAAAGGCCAGGCAAGAGATCCCTGCCAGCCCCAGCTCCTCTGCAGTGCGTGGGCAGCAGCAGCTGCTCCAGCGTCTCCTCCAGCTCCTCGGAGCCCTCCCGAGGTGCTGAGCACACCGGGAAGGTGTTCTGCCTTCAAAAGCCTTAAAGAGGAGCAAAATGGAGCAGGCAGCAAATCCCGAGTGGTTGCTCCTCACCTGACACCGAGGGGACTGCCAGGAAGCTCTGAGCAGTGGAAGGTCTGTAGGCAGCAGAGGGGGAGGACTGGAGAAAGGGGAAATTCATGTCACAGCAGAAGATAAGAAAATAAGAGACTTGAGGAGGAGTTTTGCTTTGCCCACCAGACAATTGAAAATAGATCAAAAGAAGAACCCAAAGGGTTTGTTTGAGATGACAGCTCATAAGGAAGAAAGTGGGGCAAATTTCATACATTTGAACGTTTTTAAATAATTTTCTTTCTGCCCGGGAAGTAGATGGGAAGCAAACAAAAGGGAGTAGGCCAGATTCTGATATCACTGGGTGAGACAGATTTGAGCCCACTACAGTGAAATCAGAATCTGGCCTAGAAGTAGGCAGCTCCTCTCCCTGCAAGGAGAAAAAAGTGAGTTCTGAGTTAGGGAATGTAAGATAGAGAAAGAAGGAAAGGACTTCTAAAAGTGTAATAAAAGATTCTGTTTTTCACAGTCTCAAGACTTGTAGAGAAACATGGTTAGGAGAAAGGACTAATTCCTTTTAAAGATTCAGCTGAGCTGAATTTGCTTTGGCCTGACCATGACCCACATGGGCAGCTCAGCTGGTTTATGGCACCAGTGTAGCCCACAGTTACAGGAATAAAATCCTACTCTTTTTATGTCCTGAGTATTTTCTGAACATAGGACCTACCCTGGCAGAAGTATGACAATAACCCCAGGTATGAGCAGTGCTGTTCATCAAATTCATCTACAGGATGAAACAAAAATACTAACTGTCATATGGACAAATTTCCAGGACTGGCAGGACTCCGAGGGTGTCAGACAGAATCTGTCTCAAAAACAGCCTATGCTTTGAAGTTTCCAGCTCTCACAACAGCCAAACTTTTTTCAAAGGCAGACACCCAATAAATGTGTATTTAACCTCCTGAGGCTTCTTCCTCTGCTGGCTCCATCCTCTGTGGTGATGAAGGCGGCTCCCAGCAGCCTTGTGGAGTAGCAAATTCACATGAGGTGTGTTTTGCACATGACCTGCATCAATAGTTCATGATTTCTTTTATAACAAGAGCATTAAACATCTCCAGGCAGAGGCTCATGGGATCTCTGCTCATTCCAGTAACTTAAGGACAGGCTTGTGAAACTCTCAGCAACCAGCAGGAGACAGATAATCAAACTTGGGACTGTTTAACACAGAAAGTTCCAAGCTACAGGAAAATATCTAATGTTGTTCCTTATGGTCTGGTGGGAGAGCTCAGAACTAGAATAACCCCTGTGTTTGACCAACAGCACCACAAAGCAGGTTTTGAAAGCAAAAGGAGGTGCAGCCTCATTTCCTCTTCTCGAGGGTTATTTTGTGGCAAGAGGAATGAGAAGAAAGCAAAGGCAGCCCCTGCCTGTGCTGTGGTGTCAGTCCAGTGAGACGGGGGAGCTGTACTGGTGGAAAATCAAACAAATGAACACAGTGCACAGATACATATTTTTGTGGAGATGAACATTTTTTGGCATGTCTGATCTCCTTTACTCACTATTGCTCAAATCACTCAAAGGCAAAGGGCTTCAGAACCTGTCAGCAGAGAAATCCTCCTAAGGAAAAACACACACAAGTGTTTCTCCTCTCCCCTGGCAGAGTCCAGCACTGAGAGACTTTCACTCACTATAAATAGAGGCTCTCCACTGATGTCCAAGGGAAGTGTAAAGCCATGCCATTAAGGAAACCCAGTCCTGCACGACGTGCTGGGATGGACACTGTGTTCAGGCAACTCCTGTTACAACAGCCCCACTCTGCTTGTCACGCTTTTCTCGTGGTGCTAGCTGTGATGCTGTCTGTCAGTCAGCCCTCTCTGTGCTGATACATTCAGAAAACTTGTCGTTTAAACATTCAGATATTCATGTGTTGCAGTAAATCAGGCTGACAGTCGGCTCTGGAATTGAGGCACAGCATTTAATCACAGAATAGATGCAACAAGCAGAACCATCGGTCCAAATTTCCCATGGTACTTTACTAATTGCCTTATTTTTAATATACAGCCAGCTCCTTCAACTTGTATTCCCTGTTTCCTCAAGCACTTGCTGTCAAATGATCCTGAAAATAATTTCATTCCATGTCTCCAAACCAACCCAGAAGTCCCACATTTGCCAGAAAGCAATCAGCTGCTTGGTGGGGTTTGGGGTTGGATGACTCTGGGTGTGTTTACCTGCCTGCAGGTGACGGCTGAGGCCAAGTGACCACCCCTACAGCTGACATTCACAGCCCTCATCCCACCGGAGCCACTCCTTTGGGAGAATCCCCTGCTCCACACTATTAATAGAGTGCATGTGTGTGCCCCAAGTTCCCACAGCTGCTCGAGAGCTGCAGGAATGTGGAGTTCTGGCAGGGGAGGGTTTGATCCAAGACACAGCAAATGTCTGCTGTCCCATGAGAAAACAAGAAAGGCTTCTCTAGCAGGCCCCAAACCCAGTGATTTCTGCATTAAAGGAGGGCTGGCAGCTGAAAGAGTTAATGGGGCCGTGGCTCTGCAGCAATGATGGAGGAGGAGGGAGCAGCTCGGCCCCTCTCTCCTCGAGTGTCTCCCACTGCTATCGGATATCGCCTCCCCTAAGAGCCTGCTCAGCTCAGGGAGACAAAAATTGCTATTGGCACAGTTCCCCTGCAGCCAGGCCCCTCTGCTGCAGAGCTGCTCCAGTCTGGAGTGGTGGAAACCGATTTTAAATGACAACAGAGCAGTAATGCTATGGGAAGATCTTGTTGTGTAGAGTTTTCAGGATTAGGGCAGGGAGAAAACAAAAGTACAGCCTTGTATTGACAAATGTTGTCAGACATTTGAGGACTCTGTTTTCTAGTGCTGATTTGTGCAAACACTTCCAGGGCATCAGGGAATGTTGTCATTGATAAACACTAAGCACGGGAAATTGCTGTTCTCAAAGCCATGGCTGATGGTATGGACAATAACAGGATCATGTAATGCATGGCCACCAAATTAATAAGCATTTGCATCCTAAGCATTAACCTTCACTTTCAGTCATCAAAAAATAAAAACCAGTGAAGAATCTGCAGTGGTAGAGGCAGGATTATTGGAGGAATATTTGAGGAAAGAGCAAGGAGAAGACAGTATGTCATCAGAATTTGGGATCACTACTTTGATTTGCTGTTGAAACCTCTACGTATTTTGAGATCTCAAACCCCAAAACAAAGCTTAATCTCCACTTAGGCACTACAGTTGCCTCCCTTATCACGTTATCCGAGTACATCACACTCTAATTATAGTTGTCTGAACAACACTTAGTGAGATTGGGAGGTACTAACCTTGCCAGAGAAGCCCTTGAACGCAGAGTAGAACCAAGTCAGAAATGCTTTTTAGTTCCTAAATGCCAGCTAAGTATGCTGCAACAAGTGGAAAAAATTTGTTCTTACACCATCAACAACACTTCAGAAAATTTACCTCTTCATTATCATTAATGCAGATCCTGAAGTCCTGGTTCAAAATTCAGAACAAAGTTATTGTTATTATGAGGGGGAAAAATGAATTCTAATATTTGTATTTCTAAAAGCATCATTAAAAACGTTATTAGTAATCATTCAAAGAAAGGAGTAATACTTACAGCATCTCAGTGGGATTTTATATCGCACTCTCAAGAGGTATCCAGAAGTGTTTCTCAATATTTTAGTATCTGTTAGGCAGTGATTGCAGTTTATTTCTCTCTCTCTAGTGGGTACAGCAGTAGGAGTTAAATATTCCATCTCCCTCTCCCAAGGATTGAAGGGACTGTATCCCCAAACTCAAGCAAGGAAGAAAATCTCTCTCCCACACCCCCTCCTGGAGTGGGAAATGGCTTCGTGTGCCTCAGTGAGTGTGGACCTGCTTCAAGGCAGCTGCTGAGAAGCCTTTGAGAAGGACTTCAAGGAGCTCAGCCCTTGTGCAGATGCTTGCAGAGTGGTCGTTACTGCATTTAATTGAAGCATTTCCTTTTCTGCCACGACTTTTATCCTTTTTGCATTGCTTTACATGCCAGGGCATGGACATGGGTATTCCACCAAATTCCAGCTTTGCTTTGTTCTTATTTTTCATGTACAAATACAACTCAGACTCTGCTGTTGTGCTTTTAGAGCTGACCACTTCTCCAGCAAGTTTTAATTTTTGCCAAATCTGAGTTCCAAAGTCCATCATTATGAAGAAAAGAGGTATTGTTACTTTTCCTAGCAAGCCTTTATTTCAGATGCTTTGTGGATTGAAAGAGGCCTCAATACCCTGTAGATCACCAGAGTTCTTGATAGCAACTTCAAGCCTCACTGAGAGTTTAATAAGCTGCTGCTGAATTACATTGCACTTGTTAAGTTTATAGAAAAAAGTTATCCAGTCTGCTGGTGTTAATAGCTGTCAAACATCACAGACATTAGAGAAGACCCTGAACCAACATCTCTGGTCTGAACTACACCAAAAATACTGGGCAGAATATTTTGGATTCCTAGGCTTTGACACGGGTACAAATTTCACAGTCATTTGCTACTTCTATCATAATTTACCCAGATAAATAATGACCAATTAATAATGACCAATCCCAGTATTCCTAAAAACTGAAAATAAAAAGGAACTCTCAAACTCATCCATATTTTTGGTGGGGTTTTTTTGGAGGGGTGGTTATTCTGTTTTTTACCTCTGCTAGTCTCGCTAGTACTCTTTCATGTGAAAAGCTCTAAATACAAGAGCCAGGAAATGAAGGTCTCATCAGTGCTGTCCTGCTGGTGCATTCCAGCCCTGCAGTGGAAGGAATGGCTTCATGGCCTTTGTCAAAGTTCTGCTGAGGGGCCCATTTCACTCAGCAGTTCAATTATGTTGAGCCATTTCACAGAGCCCAAACCCTTCCATCAGTCCATCAGTGCTGCAACACCAGAGGCTTTGAGAGCGTTTCAGTCTTGCAGACTTCTCGTCTGTTAAGTGAATTTCTGGAGCTGAGGTGTTTGTTTGGGCTGTTGCCATGTCCACACTCTGAACGTGCAGAAGGAGCCTGTGGTGGGGGCACAGAGCTCTCCTGAATTCAGGCATCTCCCTGTCTGCACCCCTCAGTGACCTGTGGTACCTCCACTTTTACATCAGCTCTGGGTAATTACAGCCAATTACCTTAACGTTCATTGGAGAATCATGGAATGGTTTGGGTTCAAAGAGATCTTAAAGCCCACCCAGTTCCACCCACACCTTCCATTGTCCCAGGGTGCCCCCTCCAACCTGACCTCGGACACTTCCAGGAGTGGGGCAGCCACAGCTTCTCTGGGCACAATTCTCACAGGGAGGAATTTCATCCTAATATCCCTCTAACCCTGCCTTCAGCCAGTGTGAGAAGGACACAGAATACAATACCTACAGACAGAGAAGTGTGTACAGACTGAGAGATGGCCCCACCCAAACACCCACAAGCACAGTCATTGGAAAGCTTACTTCCATAGGAAATTAAGATGGGAAAATTATTTAGATTTTTTTCCTTAATAAATGGAGAGGATAAAAATCACATTCTGAGTGTATTTCCTATACATTGCACATATTAATGGAGACACTCAATGAAATGTCCATCTAGTCTCAGAGGCTCTGTAATGCTGGGGGTGATTCAGTTCCGTTGTGTGAACTGCCACGGAAATAAGCACTGAGGTCTTTAAAATCTGATTTTTGCATTGCCTTGCCCGAGAGCCATGAGGAGCAGCAGCCCCTGTGATGGCCAGCACAGGGATGCACACTGGCTCAGCAGCAGCAGCAGACACAGCTGAAGTTCTCTCCCCACCTGGCAGCCAGGACAGGTGTGTCACTCCCAGATGTGACAGGAGCCACTTACATCTTGTTCCCAGCCTTTGAAGTGCTGTGCAGAGAAAGCCTGAGCCGCTGCTGCAATTAGAGCTGATACATCATTTACTGGGAGAATTAAATGCGCTGTAGTAGCAAACCTGCAGTTGACACTCACAGGGTGCAATTTAAATCCTCCGGATTAGTAATTCTTTTGAGATCTTTGTAATCATTGGTAATAGGTAGTGAAATAAATCCACATTTATATCCTACAGACTGCAGCTGTGCTTCTGTTAAAGCAGTATTAACTGATGGGTTTTAAATCCTTCTGCCAGCTCGAGCTGTAAGCACAGAGACTCCTGTGCAGGGATAACTCAGCCTGGGTGATGTGTTCCCGAGCAGGAGAGCGCTGGTTAATGAATAATGAAAGCACCCCGGCACAATCCCAGCTCAGGGCTCACTCCTGCAGGAAGCTCTCTGGGGAGAGGACCCTGTGCAGCTCCCTGTGCCACAGTGACCCAACTGCAGCTCAGACTATGGATAACTGTGACAGGAAAGAGCACAAAATGCTCATGGACAGTTTTACCTACAGGGACAAAGTGCTGAGGTGTCTGGGTGAGCGAGGGGTTTGTCCAGCCAGCTCTGGTGTTGTCCCTCCAGGGATCAGGAGTGCACACTGTGCCCTGACTTTACTGCACAGGCTCCCAGTTAGATAAACAAATATGCCATTAAAAGCTGAGCCAACCTGGAGTGGGACATACAGGCTTAAACTGCAGCAGGAAGAGATTTATGGACTTGTTTTTGCAGCCTAGAGAGTAATTGAAGAGGCCTCAGACAATACAGCTTTTACCAGCTCTGATAAGGGAAGGCTGCACTTCACTGGGATGAGATGGGAAGGGTGATGGGAGCAAGATTGGCACTGGGAGCCCCAGCACGGAGCAGGGACCCAGCCTGACAGCCACTCTGGGAACAAAAAGAAGCTTTGCAAACTCAGTATGCTTGTAAGATAAGCACAGCGCTGATAAAGTGAAGCACTTAGAGATTAAAAAACTCAAGAGAATGATATAAGTGGCTGAAGGAAAGAGCCCAGGAATCCTGGCTGTCCCTTCAGCTCAGTCTGCCCAAAATTCATGACTTTGGAGATGGTTTCTTGACAGGTTAAGAAAAAGCACATTTACCTGATTCTGTTCCTTATGGGCTGTGTTTGCTTTGTTTCCATTTAGGAATCTACAAAGGACATTGTTTCCGGATCAACCACTTCCCTGAGGACAATGACTACGACCACGACAGCTCAGAGTACCTTCTCCGTAAGTGAGCAGTGACACCCAGCACACAGATGTGCCCCCAGAGGCCTCCCTGGGCTTCTCTTCTGCAGAGAGAAACCCCAGTTTTACTCACTGCCAGACTGGTCCAAACTGGGCTGCAAAGCCCAGTGGTGCCACACGCCCATCACCCTTGGAGACCCCCACTTCACAGAGTCATTCAATCATGGAATGGTTTGTGTTGGAAGGGACCTTAAAGACCATCTAGTTCCAACCCTCTTGCCATGCAGTTTCAAGGATTTTTTCCAAGGGTTTCCTTCAGCCAGGAGAATGCTGACAATTTTGCTGTTGATTGTCTAAACATCATATGACAAATTTCCAAGTGAAAACTACAGCTATTGTGCCCAGATTGGAGAGGATATTTTACAGATGGAGTATTTATAGGGTTACAAAACAGGTTTGAGGAGTGGGCTCCAGCCCATTAGGAAGCTTTACCAAATGCTTAAACCCAATCCTCACTCAAGTCCCAGTCTTTGCAGCTGGTGAGCCACCTCCCCCTGCAATGAAATTACTGCACTGTAGGAAGGAAGCTGAAATTTCTGCAGCTATCAGAAAAATCCCAGCATGAAAAGGGCTGTGGCTTCCCTGCCTGGCCACCCAGCCACTGCTGCTCCATGCTGGCATGTAATTCCTCCCAGAAAAGATTTCACCCACCAACCTGGTGCTTGAAATAAGGGCAGTTGTTTCACCCCCTCCACATGGCCATTCTCAGCTGATGGCAAGTCCTGGAACCCAACCATGAGAGCTGCAAAGTTGGAGTTAAAATTCCCCTTCCCCAGAGGACTCCTTGCCTTGTTGTTCCTTCTGAACAAAAGAGCTGAGCAACCAAGCTGAAAGCAGTGCCCTTTACCAGGGAGAGGAACTGCAGCTCACAAGCTGTTGGGAAATCAGGGAGCAGAGGACAACACTGCTGGCAAGGCAGAGAACTCCTCAATTACAATATTAATTACCTGAAACACCACTCAGAGAGCTGCTCTGCCCTTCTGCTCACTTCTGGGCAACAACTTCTAGTTGCTAAGACATGAAGAAGGAAAAAAAATTTCCGAAAAGTTTGCCTCACCAGAAAACCCAGATGTTTTTTCCTCTTTGCTCTTGTCAATTTAGATCAGTCATAGCACCCGGCTGACACAATTTCAGAGCTCAGGCAAAGGCAGAGCATGAGCACAGCTGCATTTATCTTTCATACAATGCCTTGAAACTAATGTTAAATTGATGCAAAGTCAGCTTTAGGAAACAAACATCATTAGTAAAAGGAAAGAGGAATTAAGTAGCATCTTGATAAAAGCACATTATGCCTTCTTTATATAGAGAAAAGTGAGAACTGGGAAAAACAGTCTCCAGCTCCACGTTAAGGTACAAGACTGGTAAATTGTTTGTAAGTGTGCTTGTGACGGGTGTTCCTAAAAGCTGTTTGCAAAAGTGACTAAGTACAGATCTTAAAAACAAGTTAGTCCAACCCTTTATGTCTTCTGCAAAATCAGTCTCCAGTGCCTCCCCTGCAGAGCAGAGCTCACCTCACAGTCTGCACGGAGACAAGGCTCCTTGGCTTTAACTTCCATAGGAGCTGCTGTTTTCCATGCACAGAGTTGATTTAGAGATTACTGAAAGGTAACATGTCTCAATCCAGAGGAGATGAGCTCATAGCTTTATGTAGTCGGGACCAAATCATTGCCTGAGACAGGAGGATATTTACATCCTGTTTCAAAGGGACATGAGAGCTTCTGTCCTGTTTTTGCCCTCTGCAACACCTTTGCTGTCTACTGTCTCCATATCATTTTCCACTATTTCTGGCCATTTCTTGGCACAGTTTCTCAGAGGGATGTGTTGGAACTAATATTTATTTTTCCTGCCTGGCTTAGACAAAGGCACCCACACTGATGTATTTCCTGCTCCTGAAAGAGCAGCATGAGGGGTCTCAGCCTCTTCCACAGTCCCCAATTTAATTCAGGCTTCGCAGAAATCCAAACACTGTAGTGCTAGCAGAATCGAGCCCTGGTTCAAAACCCCATGCAAATCAGAGACAAAAATGACTGTTTTGGGGAGACTGGTCTAGGGAGTGGGCAGAGGCAGGAGTTTGGATTTTGCCCTTTGATGCTCAAGCTGCTTCCTGCAAAACCAAGCGAACGACAGCGCAGTGACAAACTGACACCTGCAGAGGGGCTCGGACGAGACCCTTCCTATTGAACCTTCCCCGTGGCAGCACACGCCCATCTGTGTGTCCAAAAAATCCTCCTCACATGCCTGAGCAGGGCCCCAGCGAGCAGCAGATGTCCCAGTGCCAGCACGGAGAGCCCCGCGGTCCCCGGGCTGCCACCGCATCCCCAGCGGCAAAGGCGCCCGGCTTCGCTCCCTCCTGCTTCCCTCCTCTCCTGCTTCCCTCTCTCCCGCATTCCTTTGGGCACACAAAACCCGAGCTGCTCCCATCCAGCAGCGCACAAAGCACAGAGGACAGATCTCCTCTCCCTTTGCAGAAGGGGGATGTCATCCTCGCTGTGCGCTGGGGATGTCGGGGCTCTGCTGCTCCGAGCAGGGGGACTCTGCTTCAGGGGCATCTCTACTTTCATGCCCTTCCTCCCTGCATGTTAGAGCATCCTCTTTCCACAGCCATTCCCTCGGCTCCTGCCTTTCCGGAGATTAAAAGCCCGAGCCGAGCAGGGATTGCAGCCCCATGGGGAGGAGCAGCACCGCGGCTCCACCGGAGGAGGTGTCACCGCACATAGCGGTGCACAGCAGGCGATGCAAACCGACAGGACGGTAAACAAGGCGGGGAGGAAAGCCAGGGAGAAAGCAAAAACCAGATTGCCTTAATGTATTTTGATGTGCTGTCATTTTATTACCAGTATCAGGAGACATATGTAAATTCTACGTGGTACCTTATGAGCTTCCTTTGAAATATCAGAGCTAAAAGTACACATGGTAAGAAAAAATATACTGTGGAATTTTTCAGGAAGAGAACACTGTGTGTTCTGCTTCTCTTCGCATTAATTACCTACTACAGAAAAATTATCTCTGGAGATTATTAGTACAAATAGAACAACCCACCCCCTATATTTGGTATGTCTGACAAGTTCCTTCCAATGATATCACTGAAGCATTTTGGGAAAGCTCTTTGATTTAACTGAAATCATTATAAACAGAATGACCATAAAGTGCAGGAAACAATATCCAGAAAGGATGGGCCAGAGGAGATCCTGAGCGTTTAGCCAGGGCACAAACAGACAGAGATTTGGGGTGCCTTAAAGTCCAGCAGCAGAGACTGACTTGGAATCTTTTTCTAATAATTGACTGAAAAAAAACTGACCCAAAAACCAAAGTGCTGTTAATTCATACCACACACGTGAGGGTACAGCCAGGACAAGGGAAGAGGCTCTCACGTCTCAACAGGCTTTGACCAGAGACCGTACACCCACTCACATCAGTTGGATTTGGCAGTTCCTGCAAGACGCTGTCTGAATAGCAATGCGCCCGCCTGGACCGGGTTCAGATCCGGCTGGAAAATGCCCCATCTGTGAAGGACACGTGCAGCTTGGGGAGGGATGGACTTTTCTCGCTGCTGCCTATCGATACAGGCATAAGCTTTTCCCAGGCAGGCGCTGTCTTTTGGGGTTTGTGTGTGCGCCCTCCCCGCGATGCGGAGCGGGGGCTGCGGGGCCGTGCGGGGCGCAGGGAGCGATGCTGGTGTGGAACCCCCAGCCCCCAGCTGGGACCTCTGCCACCAGTTACCAGGGGAATCGTCAGGAAGCGATTCACTGAGTCGGGAACGCCACGGCCATCGACAGCAAAATGAGAAAGCAGCAGCTGGAACATCTGCCCGACTCTCCCGGGGAAGCGGGAGCTGCTCTCGCTGTGCGTGTCAGCCAGGAGGATGCACCCGGGGAGACCGCGGCGCTCACGGCACCGCAGCGGCCCAGATGGCGTTTTCTGCTCTCCACTCACCCAGCCCTGGGGTGCCCGTGCCCTCACAGTCTGCTCTGAGGTTTCCATGCCACTGCGACAGCAGCCTGTGACTCTCACCCGCCTTGGGACCCCCCGGCCCGGCACCCCTCGCTCTGCCAGGGCTCCCCTCCGTGCCCTCGCCCTTCCCCGGCTTCGGGGTGATCCCATTTTCCGCAGCAGTATTCAGCACCTTATCTACCCTCCTTCAAAAAATAAATCCTCTCTCTACAGCAATAAAACTCTGTTCCTCACTCTGCCTTTCAGGAACCCCTGCCAGCTTTTACCCCTTTGGTTTTTACAATACAGACATCTCTCTTCTCATGCTTGTTTATTTTTTCTCAGCCCTTTTGTTCCCTCCCTGCCGCTTCCCTGGCGATTGCTGCTCTGTCTTGTTGTGACCCGACTTTGAAAGCCGGCTTGAAGTGGTGTTTTAGTATTTTTGTGGGGGATTTTATACGCTGATGAATGGACTGAAGCATGCAGAATTTTAAATGACTACTTTGCTGTCAGGAAACTAAACACAAACATCTAAGACACACTTGTTAAAATTCCTTCCTTAGAAATCTGAAAGGTTTCCATGTCCTTAATATCCAGCAAAAGAAAAAAGGGGTTATTAGCCATGCTTGCTGGCAAATATGGATGCTGCTGACTTCAAGAGCTGTAATTTGCTCACCTTGTGTGTGCACCACGGAACAGATCCGTCTGCTCCAGCTGTCCCAAACGTTGTAGGGTTCATAGCCAGCTCATGAATTTTTCACTGCTGCTCCCTGCGTGATGCTGGGTCTTACTGTCACTTATCTCGTGCTTTGCCAGAAATATTCTGCACACGGTGGCATCAGAAAATGCCAATAATGCTGGACTTCCTGGGAGAAAGCTCAAAACACTGAAGCCACTCAGTTGAGAGTCTGTGTCACATTGACCACCTCATGGCTTTGTCATCCCAAAAACGTGCCCAGAAATGCAGAATCAGTGGTAATTCTAGCAAAAAGGAATAAAAAATGATAATAAGTTAGATATTAGGAAAAATTTTTTTCACTGAAAGGGTTATGAAGCACTGGAACAGTGAGTATGTGCAAAAAATGCTTGCATGTGGCTGAAACTCGAGGACATGATTTAGTGGTGAGCGTGGTGGAGGTGCTGGTTTCACTGTTGGATTTGATGACCTTAAAAGTCTTTTTCAACCTTAACAATTTTCTTGTTCTATTAAATCATTCTTCTTAACGATTTTAGGGAAAAAAAACAGGGGTTTTGAGACTCTAATCTCCACACTTGCACCCAAAATGATTACTCTGTCTTCCCCTCCTACCTGTCTCCCTGCAGGCATCGTCCGTGCCTCCAGCGTGTTCCCCATCCTAAGCACAATTTTGCTGTTGCTGGGAGGACTCTGTGTCGGAGCAGGAAGGATTTACAACAGCAAAAACAACATTATTCTCAGCGCTGGGATTCTCTTTGTTGCAGCGGGTATGTTCTGTTTAAATTGAGTTCTTGAGAAGTGCTGCCTTTTTCAGCTGGAAACGACTCTGGAAAAGCTCCTTGGCAATGCTTTCCCTGCACTCCTTTCCAGGACTGAGGGCAGTAACACCACCACACCAGGCAAATTTCTCAAGACAAAATTATGCTCTTGAAGCTCCACAATAAGTGTGTTCTGGAAAAGCTTTTGGTTTTCCTGCAGAAAGAAGTTAAATTCAGTAACAAGCATGTTTTACACTATTTAAAATGTATTAAACGTTAGATGAATCAAGCATCTCTTATACCTAAGGTCTTTTTTTTTTTTTAAATATGAAGGCAGGAAACATTCCCCTCTGATAGGTGAGCCCGATTTTCACACTAGAAACATCTGAGAGAGTCAGCCCCATTGTTAACAGTTCTCCCTGCAGCCTGTATTAAGCATGCTGCATTTAGATGAAAATTCAGCAAGGTGCAAGAGAATTTATCTTGATCAAGGTGAACAGCCATAGCCCTGAGCTCCAAATGTATTTTTATCATTCTTCTGGATGTTAGAATCCAACTCACAATGTTAGCAAGCTCCCACATGCTGCTGCTTTTCCACTCTTGCAATGAAGAGATGGGAAAAAATCCTGCTGAGTATTTTGGGAACACATGACCCATGTGTTGATCTATTGGTTGTTTTTCAGGAATAAATGAATCCTTGAGATAAATGTAAGAGTAAATAAATGTCATAAAATTTCATTGTCCCAGTCTTAGAGCCACTCAGGCCCAGAAAGTAACGTGGCTTGAATTTTATCTCCCCAGCCACATAAACACTGATTTATGTTTTTCTTCCTCTAGGTCTAAGTAATATCATAGGGATCATTGTCTACATATCGAGCAATGCAGGTGACCCAAGTGACAAGCGAGATGAGGACAAAAAGAACCATTACAACTATGGTTGGTCTTTTTATTTTGGAGCCTTGTCTTTTATCGTGGCTGAAACCATAGGTGTTCTGGCTGTGAACATTTATATTGAGAAGAACAAAGAGCTGAGGTTTAAGACCAAGAGGGAATTCCTTAAGACTTCTTCCAGTTCTCCCTATGCCAGGATGCCAAGCTATAGGTACAGGAGGAGGAGGTCCAGATCCAGCTCCCGATCCACGGAGCCTTCTCCATCCAGGGACATTTCTCCAGTTGGCATGAAGATAGCAGGCACCATCCCCATGAACGAAATTTCCATGTACACCCTTTCCAGGGAGCCTTTGAAGGTTACCACGGCTGCCAGCTACAATGCAGACCAAGAAGCCAGTTTCCTGCAGGTCCACAACTTCCTCCAGAAGGAATTTAAGGAAGGACTCCACGTCAACATGGTCAACAGGAGAACGACGCCTGTTTGAAGCACCTTCCTTCCTCGAGCTTTTTGAAGAGATGCCCAAACAGAATGGATCTGTCAGGAGCGATGTTAAAATACCCTCTCACCTCTTTAATTGTGGCATGTGTTGAGGTAGCAAGTGGAGATCCTCTGGACCAACATAAAGATATTTACACGCTCGTAGCTTTTTTTGAAGCTATTTGGAGTTTGTTTATTTCCGTTCTTGGTGTCACAAGATGAAGGCAGTTTTCGTGTTCCTGCACTTTTGTAGTGTGTACACAGTCTTGGAGAAACTGCAAAGGACTGGCCACCAGTGTGTTTTAAAGGATTACAGAAAAATTGTTGTACTTTTTTTTTTTTCTAATATTGAGATCCCTTAATACGAACTTGCAAATATAATTTATAACCAAGCCCAAGGATGAATATGAACTACTCATCAAGTGAGCCACTTTCCTTTGACACAGCGTAAGCTTTGCCTCTTTCAAAAAAAAAAAAAAAAAAGAAAAAGAAAAAAAAAGAAAATATTTTTGAAGGCAACACTTTCTAAAACTGACCTGTGCCACTGAAACCGTAGAGCACCCACGTACTGAGCATTACAGACTCCCTGATGGGGTGGGAAGGGGATCTCCCATTCCTGGGGTGAGGCATCCCTTGGGGCAACGCAGGCCGAGGAGCAGAGGGTGGGTGCGTCTTGAAACACCTGGAAAGGGAAAAAGATTAAAAGCAGGTGGGACTTGAGCGTACTCGCAGACATCATTTCTTGCCTAACGTTTCGAAAACTTGAATTCTCATTTCGACGAGCCCTAGTGCCTGATCCGGCAAGGTGCTGAGTGCTGGCTGTCAGGAACCCCTGGCGGGGAGCAGGGCTGAGCCCCGGGGCCCCGCTGCCCATTTCCTCACTGCTTCACAAGTGCAACACCAACGCCACTGCGGACGGAGATCTCCGAGCTAACGAGACGCGAGCGCGCCCGGCCGACAGAAACTTCCCGCAGCAACGGGAGCCGAGCGCTGACAGAGCAGATGACGACTTTGTATTTTTTAAAACAGGACAGAAAAAAAAAAAAAAAAAAAAAAAAGAAAGAAAAAAAAAAAAAGAAAAAAAAAAAAGGAAAGAAAAAAGTTAATCGCCGTTTATGAGATATTTATTAAACTCTTTTTATTATGAATTAAGTGCCGCATGGTGCAAGGTATAGTTGCTTTTAGATGGAAATGGTGGTTCGACCTAATTTAATTTATTTTGTAATGATGCATCTACTTACGTGCAGAGAGGCCACAGCAAACTCTATGCATCACGTAAGGAGGGAACTAATTTGTACCCTTTGCTTCTGTATGTTTCTAAAAGAGTCTGAAATTTATTTTTTTTTCTTATAAATTCCTGTTTTCATTTTTTTCACTTAGGCTTGGATCTCAAAGCTCGAGGGCCTGACTCAAAGGTAATTTAATTTAATAGTACTCATGCTGATTTTAGTGACCACTCGACCAAGCCATATAAGAATGAGGTGCCCAGTTCCCCTCAGATGAATTAGATGCAGTGAGAGAGGAGCATCTAATTCCTGTAGATTCCTTTGAATATCCCCATCATTTTTGCCCAGAAAAAAAAAAAATCTTTGCTAGCAGAACACTAGACAAGTGGTGACCAAAAAAAAAAAAAATCCATAATTTGGAAAGTTTGGGTCACTGGTAGTGGGAGATCTCAGCCAAACTGTTAAAACCTCTTTAGTCTTAATTTATTCTATGATGGCCCCAGAGCCAGAGACTCAGTGGTGGTTTGGATACGAGGCTTTCAGCTAGTGGAACCAAGTCCTCCAGGGAAATCCCGGAGAAGCTGCCTTAACATCCCAAAAAGGAAGTTACACCCCCTCTCCCCCCAGAGAAACCTGCTCAAGCCTCTCTCCTTGCAAGAACCAAGACACAATTCTCAATTTTAAGCGAGAGTCTTCCCCCTAGTCACTGTTAAGCTCTGCCTGGCCCTCAGCCTGGCACAGCCACGTCGTTATTTTGGCAGGGGTGGGTTGGAGCCTTCATCCCTGCTCATTAAGAGTTTCCATTCAGGTTAAAACTCTGCTGGGATGCTTTTTTCAAACCTCTGAACTCTGAGAGCTAAAGCGAATGGAGCGATGGGAATGATTTAAAAGTAGAAAATGTTGTGCTACTTTCTGTATCAACACACTATGGAGAAAGATGTTACACAAGCTTTTTAAAAAAAATTCAAACAGAGGCAGAAAAGAAAACTTTTTTACCTACTTTTCGGCTAGGACAACATAAAAGTGTTCTAAAATTATTAAAGTTCTTGATGAAAGGTTTTTTTTACAAGAATCTTTATGCTTTCAAACAATAAATTATTTCCTACTTTTTGAGACTTCGTAATATTAAAATACTTTGATTAGCTATGATAGAAGTAGAAGTTTGCAATGAAAAAAAAAAAAACAACCTTCTGTCTCATTAGTGTGTCATACTAAGTGCTAATTAATTTACATCTAATTATAGTCAATGTATTTTTCAAGTGCAATTTCCCAGAACTATTTGTTTCCCACTGTGTTAAAAAAACTAATAGTTAGAACTAAGTCCTCATCCGTGTTTACTGTAATTAAGAATAAAACCATTCCCTTTCAAACCAGGAGTTAGATGTAGGCTGTTTCTCTAAACTCATGTACCTTGAACTGGAAGTGGACAGTGTGAGGTTTGCTCCGCGCGTGGGTTTTGTTCTTTTTAGTCGTCGTTCTCCAGTGAATGTGCTTCAAACCACCCATCTGATTCCACACGAAGTCCAAGGTTTTTCTTCAGCCCAGCTCAGACCTGCAGAGGTGCAGTATTTTTTGGCAGAATAAAAGTCTTGCTGAGTGTTTTGGGATGTTGCTCTTTGCCAGAGCCTCCTCCCCCCGGAGCAGGGCTGGGTCCAGCAGCTCTCAAGGAATGTTTTGGTCCAAACTGGAGCATCTGCTCCTTCTCCAGCAGGCACCTTCAAGAAATGGAGCTGGAGTAGTGATCATGAGATGTGCATGGGGTCTGGACAGGGAACAAAGTCATGGGGAGATAACAGGGACCAGAGCTTTTGTCCTGTGGGACAACAAGGGCTGCCACTGAAAACTCAGCAGTTAAGTTGCAGTGCAGTAAATTGTTCAACCAAAGCCAAAACAAAACAAAACCAAACAAAACCAAAAAAATCATTTGATAATTCCAGTTTAAAAAAAAAAAAAAAAAAAAAAAAACAAATTGAAAAACCCCAGTCCTTTCCCATGAAAAACTTTGATTCTGACAACACTGAAAAATTTGCAGCATTCCTGCCCATGAACAGTCTTGCTCCACGGTTGATCTGTCTGAACAGAGTTAGATTGTGCTCAGACTTTGAAACCACTCAGTGATAGTTTTAAAAAAATCATCTGTTCTTCCACATCTTTCTGGTTTCCCTGGCCAGCATCGAACAAATGAGCCCCATTTCCCAGCAAGGCCTGCAGACATCATAAAACCATATCATTAACAATAATCGGTCTTTTGGTATATAACATACTCTAGCAGCAGAACTAAAAAAAAAAAAAAAAAAAAAAAGCTATTGGATCAGATTTGATTTTCCAAGAAACAAAGTTTCAGGTGTACCATGAGCTCTCTCTTCCTCGTTTCTCATACACAATAGGAGTAAAAGGAGAAATCACTTCAGCTGCCCAGACATCTAACAATAAACTATTTTTCTATTTCCTTTTCTCTCTGTATGGATCACATATCCACAAGGGCTAATATATCATGTCCCTTGAGGCTACATTTCTGTCTGCAGTTCTAAAGTGTTTCCACTGTGCTTCAGTTCTACTGGTATAATCACAACCATGTATAATGTACTTAATCCTTACTTTTTAAATAAACCATTTTAAATGTATTTGGCTTTGTGTGGAGAAAGGTATATAGATTTTAAATTTCAAAATTCTCTGAGCTGAGATTTCTGTTTATTTTTTCACATTTTTCACTGATTGCACCTGGCCATGTTACTGGGAGCCAGTATTTCAAAGGAGATAAAATTCTTGTGGTCCCTGAGACCACAGAATCTCCAAGATAAGCTATCTTCACAACATTTTCAGTTATTTGGTTGGAAATTAGGAAAAACCTTCTCATTCCCAGCTTACACCTGTCCCATATGAGACACACTGTGGTCTCAGTGCCCAGTTTGAACCTGGTGTGGTGGCCACTGCAAGCCACCCTTGATGAAAACAGCCCCGTGTGTTCTGTGTGCCCTCCCTGAGCTGAGCTCAGCTTTTGAGCTTTCTTACGAGCTCACCTCGAGCCTGCTGCTGTCCCTGAAGGAAGGATGACCCCAGCTCCACACAGCCTTGCTCTGATCCCACCACCAAACCCCAGCGGTGCCAAACACAGCAGAGCATCCCCTGCCCGTCCCCAGGCAGCCCCAACTATCCCCGACAGCATTTCTCCTTCAAATCCTTCTTCTAACTTCACCTCGCAGCTCCTCAGCCTCCAGACCGTCTGCAAAGATGAGGACTGGGCTCTCCCACCTCTCTCCCAGCTCATGAATTGGCACATCGGGAGGGAGGCAGAGGATTCATCTTTTCAAACGCCTCTGACACGCCGTGGTGAAGCCATTTAAAGCTCAGGCTCAAAGCTGCTTCCCTTTGACTGAAATAAATAAAGGTTTTTCCCCACGTTTATGAGCAAGTCCGTGGGTAAATGGTGACCCGAGGAGCTGTGGCTGTCCCGCTGTGCACAGGGATGCTGGAAAAGTGATGCTTGAGGAGGGGGGAAGCAGAAACAGCTTCGGAAAGTGGAGGAAAAGGGGACGTGGCATTTCCTTGGAATGAGAGAACCAAGGAAAGACACGGGCAGTGCCGAAGCTACCCGGGAAAGGAGAGGCTGTGCATCTGTGAGCGATCCAGCCCCGCTTTCAGCTCCCAGAGCCCCGGGATCGCTTCCCCAGCGGCACAACCCGCACGGCCGCCGGGATTTTGGGAGCACGGAGCTGTGGGTCAGCCCCAGGGGCAGCAGGGATGGCCAGGGGTGGGACCCTGCTGAAAAATAAAATAGCCGGCCAAAACACGCACATTTAGCTGTTGTGTTCCAAGATTTCCACCTCAGAATAAGGGAGCTTTCGGACAGAGCTGCTGGTGGCATTCCCAGCTATTGGCTGTGCAGACCCATCCCGATTCCAGGGGTCTCACCACACCGGGGCAATGCAGGCTGGGGAGCCCAAATATTGCTGAGGAGATCCTGTTTGAAGAAAGCTCTTTGCTGAGCTCACATTTGAGCTGAGAGCAGAGCAGGAGCTGCCTCCCTTTCTCTGGGTTATTCTGACCTGCAAAGGGTTTTCTGCAGAGCGTTGTTCTGCAAGCAGGGAACCACAGAGTGAGGTTAATCTGGTTGTGGTAAATGCTGAGGCTGGTCTGAAGGAAATCCAGAAGAGTGCAAGTGCTGGGGAGCAGAGCCAAGTCACCACCTCTGCCAGGGAAGAAAACAACTCAGTAGTTTGGCTTCAGACGCCTCCTCTGGCATTTTCTCCAGAAGAGAGAGAGAATTGTGGCCCCTGCTCACTGCTGCTAAAGTGCAACTAATTGCAACCCTCCCTGCTTTCCAACAGGTCCTCATTAATAGCCTGTTTATATTTCATGTGATATCGATTTTTAAATGTGAGTATTTACTAGCTGACACAGAGAGGCTGCAGGAACCATTCCCAGAGGATTAGGTATCATGGTCTTCTGAATGTGCAGAAAACTTCCAGGGTTTGCTTCAGTCCTGTGCTCCTCCAGAAATCTGTTTTGTTTCTGCATTTACCAAATGCCCACAAATAACCCATAAAACCCCTTTTTCCCCCATGGGCTGGCAGCTCTAAGTAATTTTGGGGGGCGGGGGAGAGTGTTTCACCTCAGCTGCAGCAATGTGAACTTGGGAAGCCACTGCTGCCCATGCTGTGGCTCATCAAAGCCTGTTCACACTCCCAGCTCCACTCAGCAGTCGGGAAGGATCAATTATTCCCTTCTGATTTCATTTCAGTTGTTTCCTGGAAATTAGGAAACTCAAAGCCAAACCAAACTCATAGAACTTCTCCAGAATGAAGGAGCTAAATGAGAACAAAAAGTGTGATTCTTGCCAACACTGGAAGAGGCACAAAGACCAGTGAAAAAAACTAATGAGTTCCCACCCCTGCAGTCCTTGTAGGTTGTAATTAGTCTAAAGCAGAATCATTAGCACTTGATGCCTCAGCAACCAGAGCCTTGCTTTGTGCTCACATTTGCAAGCACAGATTCACTTCCCTCTGCTCCACCTGTGGAGTTTGTAGCACCAAGGAATTGAAGTCGAGGTGCAGCTCCTGAGATTGACTGATGTCTAGTGAGATTTGACAAGAACCTGCTTCAAAGGCAAAGGCATTACACCTTTAATGCATTTCTTTTCTGGCTTAAAGTCTGCTCCCTTCAGGCCTTTCTGCTTTCATGACAAGTCTTGGTTCTGGTTTAAATGAAAGCCTCTAATATCTCTGCCAGCCCAGCACAAATGTGCCTGTGGTCCCTGGTCCCTGCCTTGCTCCATGTCCCCACTGCTCTCCCTGGTCCCCTTTCCCTCCAATTTTGCACCAGGGACCTCTACTCCTGCCCACAGCTCCCACACCCCAGTAAGAATGGGGCTCCAGATGCCATCCTGGGTGCCCACATGTCCCTCTGCTCCACAGGGGTGTCTGAGCCATCCCTGTCACACATCAGAGTGATGTCAACCCCTCTAAGTCATACTTCAATTACAGTTACTTCGGACCAATATTTTTTAACTTACACTTTATTTGCTCTCCCTTTCCCCTGCTCTCCCTACACTTTAGTTCCTTGCTCCACATTGTCCTCATCAACTTGAGCTGACACCTCTGCACCTTTATTTTGACATCAAACTGGAGTGTTAATAAAGCAGCACTGGAGTAGCTCTGACATTATCTTGACACAATGATATTTGCAGCTTTCCACTGGCATTTTTTTAACCATTCTTTTAAAATTCAGTTACTGTCACCCTCCTCAGTTTGATATCACAATTGTAATGTCACCTCCACAGTGGCCTCTGCATTGATATTACCATCAAATTGGCTTTACAATCAGCTGAAATATCAAAGGGAAGGAGAGGCTGTCCCAGTCCCAGCAATGTGGGGCAAGAGAAGCCATTTCTGGAGAAAGGAATGGATGTGTTGGGTGGCTTCTGGAGTTACTGCGGGCATCGAGGGGAACCTGTTTAATAGGAAAGCAAACAAGGATTTGAGGGATATTGCATTAGAAAAAGAAAAAATACATTAAAAACCCTAACAACAAAAAAAGTAAAACAAAAAAGCCCTGGAAAAACGGAACACACAAAAAAACCCCCAACTACCCAGAACAGTTCAGGCTAATTAAAAATTATTACAATAAAAGCTTAGAATAAAAATAACTATAATAGAAGTTAATAATAAAATAAACTAGTCGGCTTATTTTATCACTCTCTGCAACAGTTCTGGGCTCTCGAGGCACATCCACCTCTGAGCTCCTGCGAGCCACAGGCGTGGGGTGAGAGGGCTCCAGGGCTATTAAACTGTTTAGGATCAGCCTGAACTCAGGCCCAGCACTATTATAAACACAGATGTTTTTATAACCTCGCTGAAAAGCTAATCATCCTATTAATGCCTATTTCTGGGCATGCTGCAAGTGAAGAGATCTCAGCCCCTGCGCGGCGGCTGCAGCCGCTCCGGCCGGGCGTGGGAATCCAAAACAGCCCGGGTGGGACGGGGCCGAAAGCTGAGCTGCGCTTTGGGAGCGTCCTGACACAGCCCAGCAGCTGCCCGCAGCCTGGGACTGACATTTCCAGGCACTCGGATGCGCCAGGATTTCGGGAGCCCTGGCGGTTCCCCCCGCTCCGGAGCGAGATGGACGAGAGCAAACCCCTGAAGGTCCGGCTGGCGTTCTCCGTCATCCTGGTGGGCATCTCGCTGCTCTTCGCCGCCGTCGTGACTGACCACTGGGCCGTGCTCAGCCCCAGCCTGGAGGAAAACACCACCACCTGCGAGGCCGCTCATTTCGGGCTCTGGAGACTCTGCACCAAGCGGATTTTCATGCAGGAGCAAGGTCCCAAAGAGAAGAGCTGTGGGCCCATCAGCCTGCCAGGAGGTATGTGAGCACACACGGGAGAAAGCACCGGGACTCACAGCAGGCTTTGCTTAGGAGGTTGGAGGGCATGGCAAAGGAAAATTGGCTCCGTGTGCCCCGTGGCAGAAGGAAAACAGGCGCTGATTTTGGGATGGGGTGCATGGGGCTGTGTTCCTGTTGGTGTGCACACACACCTCGTTGCCATCCCTCCTGCTGGGGCTGCTGTGCTGTGTTGCCTTGGTCTGTTTGTGACCATATTTGAGTCCCATGTGAAGCAGTGACAGCGCTGGGGAGAAGGGAAGGAGGATTGAGCACAGTGGGAATCACGAAGGGAGATTGGGATGGAGGGAACCTTGCTGAAGCCCAGCCAAGGGTCCTACAGGTATGCTGACAGCAGCAGGCAAGAGAGAGGATTTACGGGTCCGCCAAACACGGATGGATCTTTAGGATTTTCCAGAGGAACAGCCCATCCACGGTGGGCACTGGGCTGTCTCTGAGCTGTTCCAGTAACAGCCATTCCTCAGGGCAGGGAGGGAGAGGGACCTGCAGGATGGCTTGTCAACTTCCAGGAAAAAAAAGAGTCATGAACAGATTTTGAATCAATTTCTCGAGAACTTAGGGAGCCTCCTCACCTCTCACCAAAGGCACCTGCTCCCACACACGTCTCCACCTCCAGTTCGATCGATGGGGAGGGCAGTGGGCACGGCAGCTTTCCGGGAAGGCTGCTCCATTCCCATGGCTAAAGGAGCTCATTATGTTCTGCTGATTGCCAAGTCAGCAACATCCGTGCCGTTTGCACTAATACACTCCCTCTGTGACTGAGCCACGCTGCTTTTTTAGAAGGCTTATAGGGTACTGGATGCTTTCCAGAACAGAAATAACAGGATTGCCTTCGTGTTAGACTCACTGCTTGAAATGAAATACATGTTAACACATATTTGAAAATTTCCTGTGAAAATCTTCCTGCTTGGGCTGACTGTATATTGCCTGTATTACTGCAATTCTTTATCTCATTGGCCAAATTACATGTTGTGAAGAGAGGAGCTGAGCCTCAGCATGTGGATCTGCCTCTAACCAAACTTGGGAGTGTGTCATCCATATGCTTAATGTCTCTCAGGAAGGTACTTACGTGCCTAGAGACGTATTCCTCTCTGCACGCCTTCCGTGCGCACAGAGAACTCCCACAAAAGGAAAAACAATAGAAATTGGTGGATAAACAGCAAAACTGCACGACCGTGGGGTAAATATAAAACTCATAAATATCCAGCTGTCTGCACAAAGCAGATTCGCAGGCAGGGCACAGGAAAGCAGCCACTATCTTTGACAGACATCAGCATGTGCTTGCACAGACGTTGAATCACATCCCAGCGCCGCATTCCGCCAGGCACAGAGTGACTGGGAATTATGGAGGGGCTGGACTGTCCCCCACACCAGAGCTGGCTCACCCAGCTTTTAAAGATATTTGGGAATTCGGATGACAGCCTGCATCATAATCGCATTCCAAAGGGTGAAATTCGCACCTCAATTATAACATCAATACCTTCATCCCTGTTTTAGCCGGGAAAGGATCAGAGCAAGGGGAAGGAGCAGAGCCCGGGGCTGGGGCTGCTGAGCGAGGCTGTGGCCGCACGGCTCCTGCTCGATTGATTTCACACTTCTGGGAAGGGATGTCGGCAGGGAAACACCGGGGCTGTGAAACCTGCAGCAGCCAAGAAAATGTGAATGAACAAACGCACAGTAAAAGAGCAGATGCAGGCACTGCTCTTCCTGAAAATCGTGAGATATAACCAGACATTACTGCCAGGACTGGGAAAGAGGCATCAGAATTTATCACTGAATTAATAACCATTTACCAGTCGCTCCCTGTGGATGAAATGGATGGCATGATTAACGTTATTTATTAGGTTTTGAGCTCAGCACAGTGCAGAGTGGGGAGGATGACTTGGCTCGCAGTCCACAAAGCAGGGCTGTGATTTAGGCAGAGCTTTAAAATTTTACAGCACCCATCCGAGGGTGTTGACAAATTGAAAAGAGTTCAGCATCCTGCTGCAACAAATGAAAAGATCAGGGAGATGGTTGTTAAAACCAGGCAAATTCAGATTAATACTGAGACATTTTTAACTGTGGTCAGTGGGCACCGGGGAATTTTACTACCAGCTGTAAACAGAGCTCAGCATCACTGCCTGTGACTCCAGTGCTGGTGCTGTCCTGAAATGTGGCTCCTGTGCTCTGGGCAGCAGCAGGGATGTTCAACAGCTTAAACAAGTCCTTGTAAATACAGGAACCTGAGTGCAGGCAGCTGGGGAGGAGAAGTGCTCAAGCAGATGGGCTGTCTGCAGGGCTGTCTGTTCCCTGGAGACTCATCCTGCAGGACAGCTGTGAAATTAAACTGCTTGGAGAAGCCATCTCCAGAATTTCATGTGTGCCAAAGGCCTTGTTGGCCAGGTCACAGCCCAAGGCCTGGCCCCCTCCATGGCTCAGCCCTCACTTAACACCTCCTCTAAGGTCCTGCTTCCCAAACTCATCACAGGTGGAAATCCCACACTAAAACCCAGGATTTTCTAACCATCCACCCTGCCACAGTCTCCCCATGCTCTCTCCATCTCAGGTTCAGGGCAAGGTGTTCTCCAGCCCTTTCCCAGCCTGTCACTCCAAAGCTCACAGGGGACAGCTGCCACCCAAAACTCTGCGTGCCCTGAACATCTCGTGGTCTTTCCAGCCTTTCTTTCCCCCACGGTCTCCAACGTGCAGGTGCCCAAGGCTCAACCACAGCTCAGCGGGGTTGCATCCCATGCCTGCATCCCATGCCTGCATCCAGGTGTGATGGATCTGAGGGCAGGGAGCAGGAAGGCTGTGGGGGGTGTCTTGGAGGGGTGAGGACTCTGAGATAAACCACATTATAACCCTGAAGTTCATGCAACCACAGAGTCCCTGGACTGTCCCCATCAGCACCTTGGGGTGACCTTGTGGCAGAGATAATGCAATTGAGGTGGAGAGAAACGAAGATTGGCACAGTGTTCATCCATTATCAACCCCAGTGTAAATCCTGTCTGTTATGCAAATGTGCTGTGACATAAATGGGCTTTTCTCTTATTCATGGTGGCACCAGAGTCACTGCAGTGCCTCAGATCTGCTGAATAACAGACTTGTTGAAACAGATATCCCCAGCTCAGCAGAGCATGGGAGCACCTTAAAAACCGAAAACAATTCAGCATTTCACCAAAACAAATCTAGTGCTATTTTCCCACAACAAGTGCATTTTCCAAAAACACCAACCCACTTGTGTGATGACCCTTTTTATCATACATAGGGAGAGCTTTTCTAAGGGCCACAGGGGACAGAGGTAGCTCCATCTCCTGCAGACAAGCCCACCTCGGAAAGGTTTCTGAGGCTGGAGGGTGGACTGGGCTGGTTTGGTTCCCCTGCAGTGGACACAGAGCTGTGCTGTGCTCGCACCACACCAAGTTTGGATGCTTCTGCCTTTGTACTGCACATCTGGGGACCCCTTTGATTTTGGGCTTTTTAGAAAATTAATGAAAAACTAAATCAAACGATCCCAAAATAAAGTGTCCCAGACACAATGCTCAGCCTCAGCCACCACTGAGTTGCTGGTGGAGGCACACAACTGCTGATTTGAGGCTCAAAATTCACAATTAGAGTCACAGAGGGCTGAGATCAAATGCATTTCTTCCAGTCATTTGCCAGGATAATAAAGAACAGGTCAGGAGATGCCAGAGCTAAACATTAACCTTGTCTCCAGCAAGGAGAATCTGCAGATGAAATAAAAGTCAGCTTATAAACTTAAGTAGATAAGAGTGTCTCGAAGGAATCTTCCTCTAACAGGCCCAAAAATGCTGCTTTGCAATTACCTGTCTCCTGGGAGAGGGAAAATAAATCCTCCCTGAGTCACTAACTCCAGCAGCCACCACTTACATGACAGAAAAAACCCACAAGAACCAACAGGTAGAACACAGAGAAACGATTGCTGTACAGAACCACTGAAATGCTCATGGGCAGAAGCTCACACAGTCCCTGCATGGTTCTGCACCTGGCCTGGCTCAGGATTCCCCCTGTGCTGGAGCAGCCAGTCCCAGCCTGGATGTGCAGAGAGCCACAGCTTCTCCCAGGCTTCCTCCCAGCATCTCCTGGAAGCTGCTGCTAACTCTGTTATTTAACAGAAGAGATGCCCCTAAGGGAAGGGGCCCCTATTTTTGTGTTTCAGGCAGCCTTGGCTCTGTTTCCTGGGCCATTGGGAGCCCCTGGGTGCTCCAAGGTGCTGGGGCTGGTGCTGAGTGTGTCCCCCCGCCCAGCTCAGCAGGATGGCACCACTCAGTGTGTCCCCACCAGTGCACCCTTCCAGCCAAATTCCTGGCGAGCAACTGCTCTCCCTGCTCCACACCCCTTCAAACCCTCAATTAAATCAGTTATAAATAGCAAGAACACCCTCAACCCTTACCCTGCTGCTGCCAAAGCTCCGAGTCAGCAGGAGCTCACCAGAGCCTTCCCATCCCGCAGGGAGGCTGAGGCTGGAAGTGTCCTGTGCCTGCTGACAGCAGTGACATTGCTCCCCGGGCTGACCCTCGCCTGGCTGAGGAGGAAAAGGGATCGTGGCCATCGAGAGACTCAGCCAACAACTTCCCTTGTCCCCATATCCCCCTGTCCCTCAATCCTGATCCCTGCTCGCTTCTCTACCCCCCTACAAACGCCCTGTACCTGGCACTGTGCCCACGTGAAGTCCAGACAGAGGAACTTCACAAAGCTCCCTCTATCTACCTCTGTCTTATCAATGTAACTCAATAGGCTGCTCTGATGGGATCAAACCTGGATAAAGCCTGGCACGAGCCTCTCTGCCCTTGGTCCACACTGCCTTCCCTTCCCTGGGCAACTGCTTGGGCTTCAAAAAGCTTTGGTCTTTTTTGCTTTGTTCTTTTTTTACTGACAGCCAAAAAAAAAAAGCTCTTAGCATCCCTATTTTAGTAAAACACCATGTGATTTGCTGCATTGCAGCAGCCTCATCTCTGGGACCCCCAGAGCAGCAAACCTCCTGCATGCAGCAGAACCCCCCCACTGCCACACAGGGATCTGTGAGCTGCAGAAGGGAAGAGCCAGGAGGGAAAGGTGGATGAGGACACTCCATCCTCCCTGTGTGCCCTCCAAGGCCACCACACCCCAAGGGGGTGATGCCACTGGGGGTGGCTTGGTGGGAAGGGAGCTGCCAGCTCAGCTGTGAGCATGGCAGGGGCCATCCCCAGGAAATGCTGCAACACTGAGAGGCAGAAACCCGTGATGGCCAAAGACAGAACGAGAAAAATCCTCTGTAATTCATATTTTAAACAGGAGAGCAATCAGCTCTGAGAGGGATACAAAAGGCACCAGAGGGGTTTCAGCCTTGTCCGTGCTGGAGCCCAGTGTCCTCATCTGCTCCCAGGGAAATCAGATCCAACTCCAGTTCCTTGGTGTCACCAAGGGTAGGGAGCCTCAAAACCTCTGCAAGTTTGGTACATCAATAAAAAGCTAATTCAGTTTTACTGCATTTTATCAGAGGCTTCCAAGAACACAAAACTGAATTTTCCTTTCTCTTTCAGACCACAATTGCTCCTATTTCAAGCACTTCACTCCAGGAGAAACCTCGGAGATATTTGAAGTAACCACCCAGAAAGGTAAGAATGATTCCAAAAGAATATTTTCCTAATGTTGTATGAAGTGATGGACACACAAGATCTAATGAAAAGGGGTCCCCAAGAGGAGAGTTCAGTCCTGGTTCCACTGAAAGCAGCAGAATTTCTAACAGGCACCATCAGTTGGGGAAAATGTGCAAAATGTCCTGGACAAGGTCAAATCCCAGCTTCCTGGGGACAATTATTTTTATATATGATCACACCCATGAACATGATTTTACATAAGTTGTCCCACAAATATATAACAACGTCAATACCCAGGAAAATTGCAAAAAGTCCTTCCAGCATAAAAATGACTTTACAACATTGGCACTATCCGTGACACTCAGCTTCTGCCATTGAAGGGGAAGATATTAATAAAACCTAAATGAATAAATCATACCCCAAACAGAGTCTTGACCCTGAAAAGAAGTGCAGGGGCTCTCTGAAGACCATTAAGAATTTTATGCTTCATATTGATTTTATATGAAAGCCATGTAAAAAATAGAGCAATCAATGAATGGAAGGAACAGGAATCCTACAAAGACATGAACTGTCAGTGTTTACAGCAGAACTGTCTTTCATGGACAAATTTCACATTTTTAGTAAGTCCAAATATTTTGAGGGCTCCCCTAACATGCTCCTCTCTCTTTCTCATCCTCTCCTTGGGGACAAACTCCTTCATAGTTTGCAACACAACATATTTACTGTGGAAAATGTGAGCCATTGAATACATTACATGAATTAATCTGCTTTGCTTCTGCTACTCTGAAGATAGGTTCCCTAAAACAGGAGCTTCCTAAAACAGGAAAGACAGGAATTTTAACTGGATAGAAAAGCATGTATCTGAGTCACCTGCTTTTGCTTACTAATCTGCTATCTGATACAGCCACCTGATCTTCAAAATGCACCCAATGCCTTCAGGGCAATGAAGAACAAAATCAGAAAAAAATTATTCTTTAGGAAAAAAAAAAATTAAAAAGGAAAAACTTCTTTTCTTTGGGGCAAAAAGAAAATCTTAAGCCCAGCAAAAGATTTTACAATGAAATAAACACTTGCAGGCAGTTCCAGCACAGAGAAAAGAGAAACATTTAGAAAAGGATAATAAAACAGTGATATGAAAAGCAGGGAGAACAAAGAGTGATCTGCTGTTCCCCTTTGCAGAAATAGCTCATTTGGATGGGAGCTAATTAGTAACAGGCAAAAAAATTCTTCATGATTTTGCCTGGGAGATATTTTTTTTAATGGCTTGAAAGGCAAATATCATCAGGCACTGTGATGTTCATGCATGGCTACATGTGTTAAATATTAAACTAATCTGAAAACGAACACAACATGCAAATGAAGCCCTGAATTACTCAATTAACAACTCTCCCCCTCCGCCCAGGCACTGAGCAGTGCTGGGCTGGGGAAATGTCCAGCACATGGCTTAGCAAAAACCAGGACTTTGGGGAGGGTTAAATCCCATTCCCTGAAGAAGCTGGGTTTTCACAGAGCTGGAAATCACTGTTGTAAAGGCAAAGGAATAAAAATGAGCAGTGCAGAACATTTCACCCCTGGCCTGCTGTGCCTGCTCTGGTGCTGAGCCCACGGAGCACTCGGCTCTCCATGGGACAGCACCAGCACCATCCACGGGCCAGGGCTCTGCAGAAAACACGGAATAAAAGCAGCAGAGAGCTGACTATTTACTCCAGGAGCAGAGTATGGGTGACGGAAGGGACGAGAGTCCAGCACTCCAGCAGCCCCATACAGGGGGCTGATGAGCAAAGGTGCCCTGGGCTACCTCAGGGGGTGTTCAGAAAGCATTTTCCCCTTCCTGCTCTGCTTTCATACCCTTCACATTCAAAAGATACACGGCCAATACTTGCCCTGTTTTCACTTGGGGGAAATAATTCACCAAAGCCACCTCGCCCAGGCATCAGAGATGCACATATTTCTCAGAGTGAGTTACTGCAACGTCCCCACAGCTGATGGCAGCAGGCTCAAAATGTGCACACTATGTCATTTTTGGTGTTTTTTTTTTTTTTTTCCTTTGGCAGAATACAGCATTTCAGCTGCAGCCATTGCCATCTTCAGCGTTGGCTTTGCAATCATCGGGACAATCTGTGTCCTCTTGTCCTTCAGGAAGAAGAGGGATTATCTGCTGAAGCCAGCATCCATGTTCTACACCTTTGCAGGTACGAGGAGGGCTGCTCACATTTCTGCACTTGGTTCGTAGGACAACACAGAGAAACTTAAGATAGATCCCAAGGGACAGAGACACTCCTAAATATGCCCTGAAAGCATTTTCTTCCTGGCCACAGACTACAGGTCTCTGTGTGGTATGAGAAAATTCTGTTCAGCAGCTGGTCTGTGTTTTCTCCAACCCTTTAAAAGTATATTCACTCCCTTCTAGTATGTTCACTGTCAGTCCCAGTCTGAACCAGGGACACACAATATTCTATCTCATTTATTAAGCTTCAAAACAACAAAACGGCTGATCCAGGCCCAAAATACACAACAGTCTCCCAAACACACGAAGACTGCACTGGTACATGAGCCAGGAATATTCTGACATGCCACAATGAGCGAAAGACAGAGGTGCAAACTGTCACCTCAATATAAAATCTTCCTCAACCTCTGAAAAAGCTCCTCAGGGAACGCAATTATTCCTCCTCCACTTTGAATTCCCCATCCAAGCCTGCCTAAAAGATCACACTCAACAAGTCAGTGGCTGACCTCAGTAATGGCAGAGCTCCTGGCAGATCTGAGCACTGGTTCCTTCAAACACTGGAGTCAGTGACTCACCTGTGAATCTCACTGCAGCTCCTGTATGCAAAACAACAGATGAGGCGGTTAATTAAGGATGAAAAATTGACAGCTGGTTATTCAACCCACTGCTCCTATCTTCCTTCAGGTCTCTGCATCATCATCTCTGTAGAAGTCATGAGACAATCCGTGAAGAGGATGATTGACAGCAAGGAGACAGCCTGGATCAAGTACAGTTACTCCTGGTCCTTCGCCTGTGCCTGCGCCTCCTTCGTGCTGCTCTTCGTCTGCGGCATCGCCCTCCTCCTCATCGCGCTGCCCCGCTTCCCCCAGAACCCCTGGGAGACCTGCATGGATGCAGAACCAGAGCACTGATGGTCCCTGCACCCAGGAAAAATATCCAGAAAGTGCTCTGAAAATATTTGTATTTTTTTAAAATGTCTGGGTCTCACCACACAATGTGCTCTCCATCAAGTGAGTCATTACTGAGCCAAGGCAGGTTTGATTGCAATTGTTGCTTTCTTTTTCTTTTCCTCTCTTTTTTCCTTTCTTTTTTCTCTCTTTTTTGATTCTTTTTTTTTTCTTTTTCTTTTTTTTTAAGAAAGCAGAAAGACCACTCAATACCATCATGGGTGTGTGTGAATGGCACTGCTCTGTGCCAATTTGGGGCTGCTCTGTGCTGATGCAGTTGAGGGGAAATCTGTGTCTGAGACAGCTCAGGTCATAGAGGAGACAGCTTTGTTATGAAGATGTTTGGTGTAGTTGGGCATAGATCCATGAGGGATATCGGGCTTTTATACCTTACTTGGTCAGAGAGACACTGAGGAGTCAATGTCCCCAGTTTTGCCACACTCCTCTCCTTCCCTCAGAAGGGCTAACTTGTTTCCCCAGGGTAAGTTGGAAATCTCTTCTATTAAAATGTTAACATTTGATAAAAAACAAAACAGAACTTTGCGTAGCATTGGGATAAAAATCCCCCCTCCAAATTTACACCCTGCAGTTCCATTCTTCTGAATCAATCATAAAACCCCACAAATCAGAGTCTTGTGTTTTGCTTAAACTTCAGTGGCAAAGCCAAGAAGTACTGAACATGGAGAGTGATATTTTCCTTTAATAAAAAGCATAATCTTCCAGTAGCATGATTTTCTGGAAAATTATTTGATGGATGAATCACTTGGCCCATCAGATTCTGCCAGGCCCGTGATGGCAGAGCAGGGCTGGGTGGTGTTTGCTGCACTGAGCTCTCATTTGTTCCCTGGACTGGGCTTTGTAAGAGCACCCTGCTCTGCTCACTGCACGTGTGTACACAGAGCTGCATCCCAGGAAAAACTCTCCAAAGCTGAGAGGGGAAGGATTCTGTCTGAAAGAGCCGGGAGAGGCAGCCCTGAGAACACCCCGGCACCTCACTGCTGCTGCTGCTGCTGCAGAATCACAGAGCCCAGGCACTGCTGGGGGATGCTGCAGGCGCTGCTTTGCTGCTGAGAGCCTGCAGGGCTCTGCCACAGCTGCCTCAAGCACTTTGGAAGCACTTTGGGGTCCCCCAACCCAACCATCAGCAGCACTGGGGTCCCCCAGCCCCACATGCTCACCCAGCCCCTCCAGCCAAGTCCTTTTCACCCTTAAAATCCCCCAGCACCAAGAGGTGGGGTATTTCTTCTTTTTTTTTTTCTTTTTTACAGTTCAATTTTCAGAATCTGTTCAACATTTTCCCCCCAAGCAGGAAACGGTACATAGCTTACAGTGTACTCTTCTCACCCAGTAATTTAAAAATCAGGAGAAAGGGGAACTGAAGTGCTATTCCCTCTGTGTTTAGCTGTCCACAATGCTAAAGAAAATGAGAATTCCTAACAGAAAAATCTCTGGTCAATTTGAAGAGGTCTGAAATCACGGCATGTTCAAACATTTGGAGAAATTCCCCAGCAATTCTGTGCTGGCTCCAGGGGCTGCCCTGGGCCCTGCTCAGTCCCAGCAGCCCCAGCCAGACTCAGGCTCATCTCCATTTTCCCCATCAGCAGAGTGGCAGCGAGAACAGAAGCCTTTTGTGAAGTTGCATTAATGTTTTCCAAGCTCTTTGAAGTTGAAAAGCACTACAAATAACACATATATTATAAAGTTTTGGGATGAAGCACTCATTGGTGCTCAGATCTGAGTGTGAGCTGAGGAGCTCTGCCTGTCTCTCATCATGAGAGACAACTGCAAGTCTTCACGTTGTCACAGAACCACTCTGAAATGCTAAATAGTTTTGAAATCTTATTTTTGGGTACAGAGCTGACTTCCTGAATTTGCATTTTCATTGTTCAGAAAAATAGAGGCTAGTTTCTAGGGAGAACCTTTACATGCAACAACAGAAAGGAAAGCAGTCAGTGTGACTGCTGGGGTGGCTGACCCCGGATTGGGACATCCAAACCTACACAGCAAAGATTAATCCAAGCAGAGCAGCTGGCAGGAACAACAGTGTACCCAGTTCAGCCATCATCATCATCATCATCATCATCATCATCATCATCACCTCAGACGTGCCATGGGTTGAGATAAGCAAGGTTTGGGGACATGGGTCTGGGTTAATTCCCCCACACAGAGCAGAGGCACTGTGTCCTGTGTCCCTGGGGAACCCTTCACCCAGCCACACCTTTCCCGAAGTGCCATCCCTCTCCTTCAATTCCTCCACTGGGAGAAGGTCATTTCTAGCTGGGTTCTTATCCCAAAGGGCCAACCTTTTGCCCAGCCAAGATGCTGCTCAGTCCCCTTCTTGATATTCAAGAGCAAGATGTGCACATTTCAGATAAACACAGCCTGGAAGGTCTCACCCATCTCCTGCACACTCCTGATCTGCTTCATCCAAGCCCCAGTGAGGGCAGTGGAAAGATTCCTGGTGAGTGCTGGGCTTTGGCCTGGATCCGAGGTTTTACAGCCTCTCTGGGATCACTTTACTCACGAGGCAGGGAAAACAAACAGCTCATGGCATCGAGATCCTACACCCACAGCCAGAGCTCAGGCAGCTCAGCCAGATGCCTCCTAAAGCCCTTAAGACTCACTGAGTTTTATTCTCTTTCTGCTCCAGGCTGAGGCTTTGTGATCATTCCCTACTCTGTACGGTCCCTGTCAGACTGAGAAGCACGTGGATAACTTCATTTTCTTCTTCCAGATATTAAGAACTGCTGAAGAGGGACCCATCCATTAAATGGGTCATTGGTATTCATGGTGGGAAGGGCTCTGCTCCTGAAGCAGGTTTGTTCTGCCACAGAGCTGATAATGTGTTTTAAGAGAGTTAATAAAAGTAATTGGCCTTCATAAAGGAAAAGGAATATAATGTTGGAGGGGGGAGCTGTAACCAGTTTCAGTTTTCATTCTCTCAGCTGAGCAAACAGCAGGGAAGAGCCACCAGAACCTCAGGAATGTACCATGAAAATGTGAAGGAAACTTCCCCACCAGCAGGGCCAAACAGGGATGGGAACCTGGCTGCTACACATCCAACAGGAGCACTCCTGGGTTTGGGACACAGCCAGAGTGGGAAACATGCACCAGGCAGAGGGAGAGGCCAAGGATTGTGCAGAACAAGGAGCCAGCCACCATGAAATCCTGAGCACTGCCACCAGCAGACCTCCAGCCCTAATCCAGCACCAGTGCCTGTCCCTCCTCCACAGCCACAGAGATGTCCCAGGGCACTGTCCAAGCCACAGTGCTGAGATTGGGGCTGCTCCAGTCTGCCAAAGCCCGAGTGTTAAATCACACCCAACGCAGCAGAAGACGGGAAGGTTTTTGTTTATGTAAGATTTGCTGTGAGGCGTGGAGAGAATCTGCTTCCCTTGTTTTTAAATGCTGTGCTGTGTGAATTTAATGTGCAGAAAAGGTGTCAGACAAGCAACCCTGAAGAAGAAAACTGCCTGTTTAGCAGGGAGCTGAGCTCTTGAACACCCTTCATCTGCAACGAGGTTCTGCAGGCACAGCCCAGCACCAGCGGGTGGGGGAGAAGAGCTCAGCACACGAGGCAGCACAGATGGGTGTTTCACCCAGAAATCCTGGCACACACCCCTAATCCTCCAAACCTGGGAAGAGCCAGCACGTGCAGGATGCTCAGGTGCTTGATCACCCTGACATAATTTACAAAAGCACAGGTACTTACTAATTTACTTCGTTTTTTCAGTGATCCCTTTCCACTCTGTGACTTCCTTGTGGCCATCACCTTTTTCTCCTCACTCTGACTGCTGTGGAAATGATTTCCAGGAAGTCCCAAGGATCTGCGAATTTCCCCCCCTGCAATGAGACCCCTGGCCCTGCTGCAGAGGGACTCGTTCTCACCTGGGCCTGACAGCTCTTGAGGAACACACCTGATACAGCAGACAGAAGTTTGCAGCACTGCCAGCCCTGGGGATTCACGTGGAGTCCCTGGGCTCCATCCAGAGCTGCAGCTGGGCACTCACATGCCAAGAACCTGACCACAGAAACTGTTAGAGAATAAACCTCGGCCTAAACTTGATTTAAAATGAGCCTCCACAGTGGGACAGTGCCCCTTGGAACACTGCATTACTTTATAACTTAACTACAGGAGTATTAGGCTGCTCTGTACCATAAAACACACACAGCAGTGGGACCTGCTCTAAAAGCATCCATTCCAATTATTTCCCCTTTCCATTGTCACCAAGGGACAAGAAAAGAGCGTCACAACTTTGTTTTGACTGAAGTAGAGGATGAGATTGTCATTGCTTTGTCACACTTGATCGATGCTCAGGCTCCACTGAAGCTATTGAACATAAATTCCAAGGCATGCAGATGTCACACATGCCCACTCTGCAGCAGACACTGAGCTGCTCTGCTGCTTTCTTCAAAGAAATGCAGAGAAGGGAACAAACTCCGATTTCTGGACTATTTTCTATTCAACAGAACCAGCAGCACAATTCTGTTTGGCAAGGCTGCACCCCAGGCTCTGGCTCAGCTCGTTCCCAGTATCACCAGTCTCACTGGGAGCACCTCAGTGGCTTCACAGCTGGTCTTGCTGAGGTATTTACCCTCCAGCAGGAAGCCAAGTCTTCTGGAAAAGGGACTGACAACATCTTTTAACCAGTCTTGGATAATTCATATCACCGAGCGTTCTGTAATTTGTCAGAAGCATCTATTAATCCTTAATGAGGTAAAAGCTCCTCAACATTTCTCAGCTAAAGTTGCCAAAAATCCCCCACACCGAACTGACATTTCCATTGCTGCTGCTGCAAATCCTTTTACTTCTCTTGAACGGAAGAAAAAAACAAATTTGAAGGATTCAGCCCTTGCTCCCTGACATAGCCAGCAAAAAGAAACTGGCTCAAGTATTGCTACACTAACAGAAATAGCCCATATTTCATGTCAAGGAATAGGATGTGCAAATTTTTATAGGCACCATAGATCATCACCATCTGTCTTGACAAGTTAATTGTCTGCAGTTTTTCTAGGAAAACTAGAACCTTTAAAAACTAACAAAACAAATGAGTTGAAGGATGATATGGCCAGAGCATGAAGCATCGTGGGCTCACTGCCCTGGAAATGTGCAAGTTCTGATATGCCCGAGTTCAGTCTAAAAAGAAAATTTGGAGTGGTCAAAGTGCTCTTGGTGCTACTTATAGCACTGAAGTACTACATACATAGCAAAAGAATTGCTTATAGAGCACAATCTCTGCAAAAAAACCAGCTGAACTTGACAAATCTGGGAACAAAACATTAATTAATCAAAGTGGGGAATGGCACTCACAGGGTTCGCAGTCAGTGGCAGGACTCACATCCTGCAAAGGGCCAGCAACACCACAGCCCACACAATTAAAAATCCAGGACAAACTGGCTTAGATGACAACCTGCAGGAAAAAATATGGATGCAGGGGCTTTGGTTCTAACCTGCCAGCTTTATGCAAAACAGCAATTTGTGAGCTGTCTTGTAGAAACACTGAAAGCTGCCGTGTGAGCACAAAGGGGGATGGAGGGGAATTGTCCCAACACCCACTCTGAGGAGCCTGGCACTGCTGAGACACCTGAGACACCCTGAAACCATCGTGGGGACACCCCCTGCTCTGCAGGCTGCTCCAGAGGACACCAGCACACCGTGGAGGGCCCCCAGCAGCCAGAGCAAGAACAAAGAGGGACAGGGACGTGGCACAAAACCTCTGCCCCAGCCTGCTGGGTCCCTCAGGACGGGGCCAGCAGCAATCCAGGCTGGGGACAAGCACAGCATGACCCAGGTGAGGCAGGACACCAGGGGCAGGTCCTGCAGCATCAGCAGGTGAGAGTGGTACCTCAGAACCCAACTGCAGGTCAGGCTGAGCTGGGGGCAGAGCAGCATCACCTCCGGCTGCTCCCGAGCCAGGATGGCCAAGTGGGAAGCTCAGAGCTCCAGCAGAGTTCACTCTTCACCTACACACACAAAAACATGCCAGCTGCATTCACCCAGTGGCTTTTTAAAGGGTGAAGGCTCTAATTGAATTGTAAGAAAAAAATTTTCTTAGAATCCAAATCAATTATTTTTAAAATCTCTCCCTTCATTCTTCGTTAGTTCTTATCACCACAGTGACAACCTCCCCATGAGGCACCCAGATTTTTCTCATCAAAAACTGGAATTAAAGAAAAAAGAATCCGAAATTATTCTTGAATATCAAATACAAGCTTACTAAATTTAGATCTGTCATTTAAATTTTCCACAGACAACAATGGGGAGTTTATTCCTAGACAAGGAGCATAGGATTTGGCACTAACTGAAACATAACAAAAATCAAGGAGCCAAATACCCAGTTGGTGCATATGCCCCAGCCTCCACTTATTTCCCTCAAACTGAGATAATTTACACAAACTCAATTTTGAATTTTCCCTGTAATTGCAACAGGTCCATATTTACAGTGCAGCCTGAACAGTGCCCACTGGAGCCATCTGTAAGACTTAATTTCATTTTAATAAGAGTTTGATTGAAGCCCTAGGAAAGTTGAAAATACAGTTTTGGGGTTTTCTAAACATGACTTCAACAAAAATGGGATAATTTACTCCAAAGATCTCGCTCAGGGCTGTACATGTGACACACAATGGCCAGACAAGACATTTCAAAAAAATAGAATCTGTTGGAAAAAAAACTAACTCTAAGAAATCAAAATGATTCATGCCAAAACTGTTAAGTCAGATCATCTCTTATCATATCATCCTCAAATTTCTGGGTGAGAGCACTTATGAAAATTTAGCACCAAAACCAGCTGGGGCTTTCATAGAAAGTTAAAGAACTGAAATTCAAAGTCAGAGAGAAAATGGGATTTTATCTGTAATATTTTCAATGTAGATAAAATAACCAGTGTAAAACAGAATAAAATGTGGTGAAATGCAACCATCTCCCCCTTAACTGATCGACAGATAGCAGTAAATTAACAAGTGATGTTTATTAGTTTAATATTCAATATTAAATGGTGAACAGAATCAAAAGGCTGCTCCATAGAACTGAGTGACTTTGAAACCCCTGAAATTACAAAACGCTGACTCGGGGACGTGAAGTGCTTTGGATCCCATCTCTGCTCTGCCAGTCCTGCTCCTCCCTCCACTGGATCCCCACCTCAGCTCTGCCAGTGAATTTCCCATGGACCAGTTCCTGCAGCCAGCAGCTTGGCAAAAACCCATTTAACAGCAGCTTTGCTTGATTCAAGGTTGCAGAATTTGGCCTCTCCTCGTTCTTGGGTCATCTGGGTTCCACGCCCTGGGCTGAAGCTGAGCAGTACCTGGCAGGGGCTGTCCCCTCCCCAGCATTGTTTGTTTGGTATAACATTAGGAAATAAATTAAGGAGTTATATGAGCTTTGCTTTACAGCAAAAAGAAGGAAAAAGGTATTCAGATTAAGTTTCTGAATCATAACCCAGCAAAGATTTATAATAAAAAATTCATATGCAAATCTCTGCAGTGTACTGAGTTAAAATCAACACCGTTACACAATGACCCCTGTCATAATACAAGAAGTCAAATGCAAAAAAATAATGAACCTAATTGATTGTAACTAGAGCAAAAATGTGATTGAACAGAGCAGTCACTGCTCCCCAGTAATGTGTCCCATGGACAGCTGTAAAAATCTGAAATTCCGCCCTCACAGCTCTAAAATTTCAATTTTCACAGGTAATAAGTGGAGGAATTCTGAACTACACCCAGCTCATCCCTGTAAACCAGTTCCCAGATTTAAAGTTATTTCAAGTGTTAAATGAGGATTAAGGACAAATAAAGGAGAAACTCTACAAACCCCCTCTGGAGCTCCCCAGCCACAAAGCAGGGACAGTGTGCAAAACCAGAAATCTTTATCCACAAAGTTTTTATCTTCTGAATTTTCATTCACATTTGTTTCTTTAATTTTTTTTTTTAATATCCCATAATTAATTTTTCAGACTGGATTCCTTAAGGGCCAGGTTCATGGAGATAAATAACCTGGTAAACACTCTGATCCCCAGAAGATTTAGATTAATTTGGATACAGCTTTGACAAACATTAAATCTCTTCTTTAATGATGTTCCTCAAACAAAACAGTTAGCAAAATATCTGAATTTCCTTGTATAATGTCACATTTTAATGTAAACATCAAATAATGTACCAAAAGTTTTACTGGAAAAAAAAAAAAAAATTAAAGCGGCACAATTCTTTATACCACTGGAGAAGAGGGGAGGAAAAAGCCAGATTACAAACATTTACACATGCATAGTGGAAAAAAAATTAAACAAACAAACAAAAAAGTATTTTACTAAATTCACGCATTTTTTTAAAATAGTTATTAAATCTACTAAGCACCAACATACCTAAAAATTTATTTTCAGCTTCATGATTCATTTAAAAAACCTATCAAATTAACTTTTCAAACAAGCTTATATTATTAGCTTGTCCAAAAATAAAATGTAGAGTTTTTTTGGGTTTTTTGTTAATTTTTTTCTTCTTTTTTCGATTTTTTTTATTATTTTTTAAAGTATACCAATACTTTTATCTGAATGTTTCCAAACAATGGCATAGGTGTCTGCAAAGAATGCCTTTACTTTACCCTACAGTGGATGGAAAATACAATACCACATCATACAGAATCTAAAACTATAAAAGTCTGAGAATGCAGCATCCCTTCACAAAAAAGCTGATAAAACTGAAATTATTTAGAAGATGCTGCACCTTTATTTAAAAAAAAAAAAAAATTAAATGAATTTAAGCAGAAATAACATACATTTTTACATTAACTGGCCATTTCTGGTACAGAAACCCAGCATAGTATGCTAATGTTATTGAATAAATGTAAATGCTACTTACAATCTTCTTAAATACAATTTAGACAAACTTTTTTTTTCCTTTTTTTTCTTTTTCCTTTTTTTTTTCCTTTTTTTCAAGTTGTACAGGTAATCTCTCAGCTGCTAGTTTAATGCAACATATCATTAACATTACACAAATTAAAAAATAACACGTGTGTGTCTTCCTACAGAAAAGCTTCCAAAAACCCGACCCACATCAAAAAATGCAAAACAATGGAATATAATTAAAAAAAAAAAATTAGTTGCAAGTCTAGCAGCAAAGCAATTAAGTGAGGATATATTTACCAATATAAACAAAGGGAATATTTGCAACTACAGGTGAAGCCCCAACTATCTTAGACCTACCGACACAAATAAAAATTAAATTCTCTCTAAAAAAAATAATCTGATTATTTAAAATAGGAGTAAAAGCCATTGCTACCTGATGAACTACCTAGGCTAAGTTCCTGAAACAAGGACAGGGGGTCGCTGTTCTTTTTTGTCTGCTCAGGAGGAGGTTTGGGTTTGGGGGGAGCCCGCAGAGCGCTGGCGTACGACATGACGGGCTTGGTGCCCCCCGCGGGCTGGGGGCTGCTGCTGTTGGACTCCACCAGCTGCTTGTTGGGCATCAGAGGGGGGAACTGGCCCAGGTGCTGGAGCACGTTGTAGTTGAAGGAGTTGGAGAGTTGGATGTTCTCAGCCTTCAGGTGTTCCTCCGGGGGCTTGGCAGCCTTCGGCGGAGCTGCGAAGGAGAAAGAAGAGCTGGAGCAAACGAAGGGCTCTGACTCAGCCAAGCCACCTGCAGCGAGCCCAGAGTCAGAGCTGCCACCACCCCTCTGGTAACCTCCTCCCACACCACCCATCTGCCGTGTTTTAGTCACTCTGAAAACCAAGTTCACAGAATGACACAATCCCAGGATGGGCTGGGCTGGAAGGGATCTTAAAGCTCATCCTGCTCCATCCCCTGCCACAGGCAGAGACACCTTTGCAGGGACACATATTGAGAAAATTACAGCCTGAAAAATATTCCAGGCTGGAGCTTCTCAGCTCTGTTCCCAGCCCATGAGCTGCTCCAGCTCAAGGCCAGGGAGAATTTCTCCCAGGGTGATCATTTGGTCACAATAAAAAGGAATTAATACCAAGATAGAAGCCCTGTTGTGGTGTGTGCCCAGGCCCTGGCCATGGGGTGTCTTCTCTCTGAACCAATCTCCTTTTCTCTGCTCTGGGAGTTGCAGTCATGCTATAAAACCAAGTGTGTTCCTGAATAAACTTGGCTCTTTCTTCCTGTCATGACAGACGACCATGGAGCTGTGCATCTTATTTCTGCCTCACTTAAAGGGTTAAAACCCCTTCCCACGGCTACACAGCTTCCACCAGACCAGCTTGATCCAAGCCCCATCCAACCTGGCCTTGAAGTGATCTAACCTCATTCCCAACTCCTGGATCAAGCAGCAGCAGCACAAGACTGACATTACCCAGCCGATGCTGTGTGTCTGTGCCCTGCAGCTGAAACCCCAAACCTGCAATTCTGCACAGCACATTCTCTGGTGCACTGAGGGAAGCTGCTTCCGAATGGGATCTACTCTAATTTAAGCACTTTATCCACTGAGACAGCATAAAGGGTATTTCATTCTTCTTGCTTTACAGCTTAATAGGCTAAAATTAAAATTTACAGCACCATATATAATTCATTCTCCAACAGCAATTCAGAGTCCTGAATGCCAACCAACTAATTATTGGTATTTCAGGCTGAATGCATTCCTGCTAATTGATATGTTCTTGCTCCACATTTAACAACTCCTGTAACTATCAGAAAAAAATGGTGCTTTAAACCATAGGTATAAAACTGCTTTCAAATGAATTTCCTGAATCCTAATGAGGTCCCTTACTTTTGTCTGGAGAATTCTGCTGTCTTGCACAGCTAGAGAGACACTACACTGAAACACAGCTCCATGTTCTAACTGCAATAGTCCAGGAACTGGGCAACAGATATATTCTGTAATTATTTCAGTCTTTGATCATATAATGTTATTTTTAAAGTGCACTTACAAAAATGTACTACCAGATGAGTGCAAAAGCAGAAAAACTTAAAAGTTTCTCACTGGAAGGGTCACACACAGGCATCTGCTTTTTATAGAGCACCCAAAGAAAAAAAAAATACCAAAACCAACCCATAGGAGAATGGATATGGAAAGAACACAAGCAAAGCAATTTTGCTAGGGTTGCTATGATTCAACAAAAAACAAACAACCCAGAACACGAGCAAAAAAAACCTCCCAAAATAACCACAGCACTCAAGACAAGTAATGACAAGCAGGGCCAGAGGTGAAAGCTGTGTGTGGTAGAGGTGCCTAACAGAAGGAAAAATATGAAATACACATCTTGAATAAGAACTTAAATCATTTTCTTTGCACCAACAGAAAAAGCGATGCATATCAAACCCTCAAACTGCAATTTTGGGAAGTGCCTGTATGGAACAATTGACAGCAGCTCTCCCTGTGCCCCATAAATCCCTCCTGGTGCCAGGGCCACTCCTGATGTGCAGGAGAGATGAGCCCTTGAACACTCTGGGGTCAGGGTCACTCCCTCTCAAGCAGCAAAGGCAGGCCCAGGACTTTCACAGCATCACATTCCCACGGGCCTTCATTTCATGGATAAAAAGCAACAGTAACGAGAAGAGTGCAGTTACTGGCCATTAACCCTTAGCTCTATAAAACACATTTGGGCTGTAAATATGATCACAGGCAGTGAGCTGTAAATGTGGAAAGCCACAGCAGCCATAAAATGGAGATGTGTTTGCATGAACCATTAGGTACAGGGCTCTGTTCCTTATACATTTATTGACAAAACAGAAACCATGCTTAACTACAATAAAAAAAACGTTTCACTGCAAATGCAGTTACCAGCGAGAATTTGTTATTTTCACTTAGAATTTCGTATTTGACAGCAAGTGTGTGTATATGGTACTTTTTACATACACATCTGTCCTCTGAGGACTTTACTCACAAACAGGTTCTCAAGCTTTTCATTAAACCAAAGAAATGTGGGGCTGGCTGATCCCAACATAAAAAATGTGCCAGAGCTCCTGAGATAGTTCCTCCTCTTAGATAACCACGGAGTTTGGAGAGCAACTCACAGTGAGCAATTCAGTGATGAATGCCACATAATACTGTGCATTCAGCTCCTTGATTTTCAGTAAAAATAGAAATAGATTGAAGGAGGTGCCCTGAGCTTGAAGCTTTGAACTTAGCATGAAAGATGCTGCCATAAATATGGGTTTGCAAAATAACATTTTCACATTTTGGAAATTAAAAGGCACATTAGGAATTTAATTCTTGAGTGCTGTCGCTGGCTGACATAAAGAGCTTTTCTCATTCATTCTACACTGCATGTTCCTACTTCAGAATTACTATGAAATTACAAGATGTTTTACGTTTATAAAGTTTGGTGAAAAGCAATTAAATCTTTTAAGGCCAATAAAACCAGCTTATAAATATTTTTTCTCATTATTAAGTGGTTTTAATATCCACACTGGAATACTGTTTGCATTTTTATTAATTTTGTTTTTAAATTACCACTGAAGATTCTTAAAGCAAAATCACAGGGAAGAAACTGTACTATCCTGGTAATTTTGTTTTTCATAAACACAAGAAATACAGGAAACAGAAGAATAGTTGCACTGCTCCAGCTCTCTCCTTGCAGCTTTTTTTCTTCTCTGAAAAGTTAATTTAGTTTCTGTCTGCTCAATCAATCAGCACTGCTGCTACCACCAGGGAAGCCACATTCCACTGAGATTCTTCCACAGTGAGAGAGAATTTAAACTCGTCACTCCTTTGATGAAGTACCAGAATTTACTGGAGAAATGCTGAGAGCACTAATTCAGTTTATGTGTTGCTCCCTCAGACTGTAACACCAACACAAAATATCACTGATTCTGGAAACAAATAATCTATCTTGCAAATAAATCCCACCAGTCACCTCAGCTCCCTCCAGCACAAATTCAGCTGCACTCGAAGCCACAGTGAGAGACTTTCTGGGTTTAGTGGAGCTTTTGGAGAGGACTAAGAAGCAGCATTGCTTTTTTAGCTGAAGAGCAGGATGTTAAAAAGAAATGAGATTATTCCAAGCAAGCCTATAACGACTGAAACAAGAAATACTTGAACAATCTTTGCTGAAATTGGTTTTGGGAAAGCAGCAGCTGCAGCTGTACCCACCTAGCAGCTCCCGGGGTGGAACAGCTCTGCTGGCTCCATTGCATGGAATGTTTGGGTAGGGGGCAGAGGAGGAGGAGGAGTTCACCCACAGCTCAGGGGAGGAGTAGTTGAACGATGACTGGTTACTGTGGTCCTGAAGCTCTTTACACTGACCAAGACTGTCTTGAGGAGTGCTTAATTCTTCAGAACAAGCCTGGACTGAACTAGAGGAAATTCTTCTTTGGTACAACGGCCTGCCTGGTCCTCTTGGTTCATACTGTGAACAAAAAAAAAAAACCCAAATCAGAAAATAGCCTTTTGCTCTTTTGGTTCAACTGCTTGTATCAAATACCATTTCCTCATTTAGTATTTTCCCTTAAATGTCTTACCAAAAAAAACCCCTAGTTCTTTGCATTTACAGAAAAAACGAATACATTTCAAGTTATATATTGTATACTGCAGTCACTGATAACATATTTTGATCACACAAAATAGAGAATTTTAAAGGAAGTGCAAAGAACATCAACTGAGATCTCTTAATTCTTATCAACCTTTCCATCTCACACTCCACACTCCCACGTGGGTGTTGGATCACACGGTGAGGAGGAAGCCACCCAGCATTTACAGACGAAGCAAAGGAACACACAAGAGCAAGAAAAAAAAATGTTCTTACAATGCAGCCAGGAAAAAAATGGCTTTTCCTTTTCCAAAGGATAAATTAGTGACTTGTACACCAGGATCTGGGTAAGCAGGATACATTTGTATACTGGATTTTGTACATACAAAACAAATGCTCTGGAGAAGCGAGTACCCTCGGGAGAAATAATGCAGAGAATTTTATCTGAAACCACAGAAATTATTTGCTTCCATAAACCCTGTAGATCATGTAGATGAAAACGGCAGGAGCTCCATCAATTAACCTGTGGGCTTCAAGAGTTCAGATTTAAGGGCCCTCTAAGCTTTCTCAAGATTCAAAGCAAGCCTGTTGTATTAGACTTTATTTTTAATAGTAAATACAGTATTTACTCCCACCTGCACTGACTAACAAGAGCACCAATAACAGAAAAGTCATACAGGTAAATCTAGACTTGGTAAAGGGAAAGAAAACCCATCCTAATGAAATGTCACAAGAAATTAGCTAAAATATCAAATAACTTGCTTGCAGAGTCCAGCTATTGGTATTCTATCATCTATGAAAAATAAGGAGAAAAGTTCATGAAAGGAAACTGTTATATCTCATTTCAGTCACCACAACCAAGGGATCAACACTTGGATATCCTGACAATTCACTCCCCTAAGGAAATTCTTCAACAACAACAAAAACAAACAAAAAAAAATCATAAATTACTGCCTAAATCAACCCAGAAGTATACATTCACTGAGTTTAAAAGGGTTATTTTGGTAAGCAATCAGGAATTTATCAAAGTTCTGGACACTTGCAAGTACAGAACCAGACAGAATAACTCCAGTATTCCCTTTGATGTGCAGTTCAGATCTGGTTTGACTAAACACATGCAAAAGCTTTCAAGTATCAAGTCAATTAACAGCTTTATAAATAGTGATTGAGCAAACAGTTTAGCAAGGATACCAGAAGTCAAGAAATCTGCCCTGACAAGTGCCTTGTTGGAGGGATGTCTGTTAAAAACACACCTAAAACTCCATTTTGATTTCTTTGTGCCTTCAGTCCCACCTACCAGCTGGAGCAGCAGTTTTGGAAAGTTTATAAACAAGTCTCTGTCTTTTTTGCATTTGGCATTTCTGTCACATATTTTGAAAAGAAGAAGAAATAAGAACTAAACCGAATTTGCACTAATTACATAAAGGCTTACTCTATTTGTCTTCAGATAGCAGGAGCTGTCACAAGCTTTATAGGAATATTTATTGGTTTATTACTGCTGAAAAGCCATTGTTCCTACGTCCCGCTGTACTGACAGCATTAACTGTTGTCACAAAGTATTAGATTTTATACAGGGTGGTATGACTTAATGGACTGAGACATCAAATTTCTAAATGTCTATAAACCCAAACCTCACTACAGCTCTGGCTGGGCCTGAGGACTCCATTAACCTCTCTGGATCTGTGTAAGGCAGAAATTTGTAAAATGTACTGGAATTCAATTTTAGTTATTTTTCCCATGCTCATAAACTAAGTATTTTCTGTTTTCAGAAGTTGAAAGACAAATTAAATATGTATTGTGTGAGACAGCAACGAGCAAGGCTCCCTCCCCAGCTTCTGTAAAAACCTTAACAGAAATGCATCACAGAACAAGCCACTTATGTACAAATATTGGATTACATGCAGTCAGTGAGAATATTAATTCTCACATTCCTGGAATGCAACCTGGCTTCAGGACACTCCATGTTTGCACATCACACACTCCTTAGCACCTCAGATTCCAACAGGGATTGAAACCTCCTGTTCAGAACACTGCCTGTCCTGGCTGTGTGTGCTGGCACAGTCTGCATGTCACAGCACAGCCCCCCGGAGCCCAAGGACAAGAGAAGATGGAGAGGGACAGAGCCAGCCGTGGGTGGCAGGGTGTGTGCTGGGGCCAGCCTCGGGGAGCACAGCTGGATGTTTCTGATTTCCAGCACACAGCCTCCAAAATACACAGGATGGCTTTGTATCAAATTAATGCAGGCAGGGTGGGATTATGAAATCAGGTTTTGGACCGTGTTGGAACAGCTGTACAGTTCTGGTCTCGTGTGAGAAGTAACTCAAGCACACTCACAGCTCAACACTGAGTGAGACCCTGGCTCATTCCAGCTGCTTGTCCAGAGCCTCCACCTGGGCTGGGGCTGATTTTCACTGCAGATAAATGACATGCAGACACAGAGCAATGACTGCACCAAAACTCAGAGTAACATTCCAAAAGCCAAGGCTTCCCATTTAGCAGAGAAAATATTACACCTGCAGCGACAAGAACCACAGATCTGCTCAGGGTGAACAGCAGAGACGCAGAGAACGAGATTTCACCTCGCAGAAATTCCCACTGTGAGCTTTTAATGCGTGAGGTGTTTTGCATTCATGACCACTCCACAACATAATCTGATATTAAAATGACAGGACAAGTGCAGAGCAGCCAGAACACCCACCTCTTCTAAGCTGTGGAGCGAAGAAGCAGAAACTGCTCGAGATGCGAGTGGATGAAATGGCTCCTGACCGACTGCGTGCTGATGATTCTGGATTTGTATAAAAGGGCTCTGCTGCGACCTGTGGGGCAGTGGAGGTATTCCATAGTGAAAGCCCTGCCCCAGGAGGTGATTCTGCTGGAGGTTAGCATAAGTCCAGGACCCATCAGGTTGCAGGTATTTCAAGGGAGACGGGGTTATGTGTTCGGATGGCATTGAGAAAGGGGGGTTGTACATTTGGGGTAAATGCTGCTGGAACGCTGGGTTAGTGGGCAGTTCAATGTCTCTGCTGTTCTCAGTGAAGTTGGGGAAGTGGGCGCTGTGGTTGGAGTTGCAGGAAGGAGAAGGGAGTGCTGGTGGGCTCCGGGGCTGGACTTGTCTGTATTGCAACAGTCTGGACTGGGGGGGCGGCATCTCGGCCACGTCGCGGCTCTCGCTCGGATCGCGGTGCGACAGCTCCCGCAGCAAGTCCTGGAACCTGCACGGGCACAATAAACGCGGCGAGGAAAGAGAAAAGGAAAAGAAAAAAAAAAAAGTTTTGCTGAAATCTCGCTCTTTTTGAGGTGCAGCAAACTCAGAGAACAAAACGCTCCATTTAAATATCCTCATCTTTGCACTTACTGACCCTAACTTCAAAGGATGTGACTTGAGCAATCAGAAATTAGGCACAAGAGGATTAACGGGATGAAATACCCACCTGAATCATCTCAAAGTTTTAAATAACTCTTGAGATTGCCTTTCCAGTCAGAAGAATCAATTTTTTGTTATCTCTTAAGAGACAACTAAAGGTAAGGATTTCCTGCTTTACTACACAAAGTAAAAAGTTCACATAGTTTAAGAAAATTTTAAGCCCTTTCAAGGCAAAAGCCAGAACAATCAGGGACTGCCCTCACTCGCACAATGTACTTCTAAACTTTTTCAAAAGGTCAATTCAGTTCAGCACTTCAAAGAATCAGCTAGGAGGGCATTTAGATGCTTTACCATGTCTATAACAAACCAGATGGAAAAGAAAGCATAGTGGGAGATGACAGTAAACAGAGGCAATTTAAAAATCCAGCCTTTACAATATACATGATTAAAGTTGATGACCACTGGAACCATTTTTCTGTTGATGTTCAACAGCTTCCTCTCTTGCCCCCTAAAGCTCCATCTCAAATACAAGTTTTTTTTTCTTTAAATCTGCTTTTAAAAGCAAAGGCTTTTTGAAAAGGAAGAAAAGTTTAGGTTTCAACTGGGAGCAGTGTTTAGGGAGGGGCTGTTTTGTTTCTTTTCAAGCACACAAATCTCAGACTGCTACTTCAAATTGAAGAATTTACAACTTAAATACGCCTTAACTACACTCAGACACGTTTTTCATAAAAACACAAGGTTGTTACTCTCTATCCATTCCTTATTCCATAAATACATCCCTGAAAAGCTCCATAAAAATATTTTTCCACTACAGCTTTACTACCCAATATACTAACAGAATAAAGCATAACACATAATAAAAGCATAGTTGTAAGTCAGCCTGCCAACTATTTTAACCTTCATAATAACAGCAGCAAAAAGCAATACCTTTAAGTGCCTTGCACTTGATCACAGTGTTACAGATAGGTGCCCACTGCTCAATTTTACACAAGCTCTGATGACTCAGTAAACAAATACCTTGAATATGTTGCCTCTGTTTCATCTTCTGTATTACTGGCAAGTTTCCAGTTTGCCCTAACTTGCTGCTGTTGATGTAATCCAATTGGTTGCTGAGGAAGATGTGGTAGATGAGGATGGTGATGGTGTTGATATGGAATAGTGCCTTGACTGAGATAGGCATTATGTTCATTCCATTGCTGTAACCTGGCTTGTTGTTGCTGCCTTATTGTTTCCAAAGCTACATTTCCATGCATACGATCTATAAAAATAGTTTTAAAAAAAAATTTTATCTAATGCCCCTTTTTAAAGATCTTTATGTCAGAACAAAAAAAAAAAAAAAAAAAAAAAAAGAATACTTTTTATACAGTTTATTCCAGGGTCTATTATACACTAACTGCATTGCAGTGCATAACCTGGTTATTTAAATCATATGGAAAATCATATAAACATGAATCTTCTAATAAAGTGCTGAATATTCAAACATGCCTCAAGCAGTAAATTATGCTCAATGACATTACTTATGGAAACTAACCCAACAAAAACCCAATTCAGAGCAATATGCCTGAAAAAGGTAAATACCTCCTTCATTTTCACTTCAATGTAGTTATAATTGCACACTCTGAATTTAAATAAAGAAAAGTCACCTACCTAAAGTGTCCCCTAAGGGCATTCCTGACGGATTCTCTTCAATGAAGTTGTTCAAGTGGGTTGGCAGAACTGGGTTGTGCTGTGCAATAGGCCTCAAAGGATTATTGACTTCTTGTAACAGAGGTGGGGGGTGTTGTTCTGAAATCACAGCATCTACAGCAGGAGAATGTGGTCGGTGGGGAATGGGATTATTAAAAAAGGACTGGCTGGGGCCTGCCTGGAAAGCAGGGGAAAGCTGAGAAGGTGCTGGAGGCTGCTGATTCAAGTGATTATGCTGCTGAACTACCTGGCTCTGCTGGGGGGCCATTTGGTTGGGTTGCTCAGGCAAGTGATTCTGCTGTTGACTTAACAGGTTTTGCTGCTGCTGCTGCTGCTGCTGCAGAGGGAAGGGCTGCCTCGGGATCTGGGACAGGTGCTGGAAGTGACGGCTGGGAACTGCAAACTGGGAGTGGGGAGGGGTCAGGTGCAGGTTCAGCTGCCTGGGGTTGGGGTTGGGGTTGTCTTTGCGATGGAATTTAGCATTGGGGTAAGCAACACTGGAACGGGACTCTGGGCTTCTCTGCTGAGGGTTTGCTTCTAAATCAACCTACGAAAGGAGAGTACAAAGCTCTGAGAATTTGCGTTTTAAAAATCGAAATTAAAATATTTCAGTTTGACTAAATTAATAAACGTGATTAAATTCGTTAAGAAAGAGTATGAAATAACAAACAAATAAAAATATCCAAATCCCCCCAAAAAATAAACAAACCAAATCAGAAACCCAGACAAGAGAAACCTACCTGCTTGGATTCCAGAGGTTTCTTCTCAGGTGTTCGAATTTTACTGATTTCAGGTCCAGCAGTGTTTTCACTTTTACCTAAAACATTCACAAAATTGTTTCATTTCAATAGAAAAAATTACTATTTTGGAATTTTTTTTCCCCAGACACAGGAAAACTGACTTATTAGCATGGCATTTATAGCACCACAGACATTTAGTATTATCTACCTAAATAACACTTTCCCTTTAATCTCCACATTTCATTCATTAATCACCACTAAGTAGTCCTTCCAACTTAATTGCAAATAACATCAGCAGTACTGCAGAAAGGGAGATGGAACAATTACACCTTCAACAGCCCTCCCCAGCTCCCACTCCTTCTGAATCTCACAATATCCCAGTTATTCTATTTGTAAAGGCAAATCCCAGGTAATTTCCCCCAGTCTGTGCATTGCACGATTAGGGAGGAAAGGGCAAAGGACTGACAGGATGGAGGAAGGGAAATCCTTTCCACGAGCCCCTGTTTAAAGCACAAACTCTCCCCAGAGCAGAGCAGTTTGCAGAGCCATTCCAAGCACTGACCATTCCGAGTTTGCTCGTGCTGCTCCTTGTCCTGGTGTGGGAGCTGCTGCTGTCCTATGCTAACAGGGGAGTGGTGGCCCAGGCCATACGGGATCGGAGACCCTCGCCCATGTGCCTGTAACAGGTTCATGTTATATGCCATGGCTGCTTGGTGAGTAATGAGTCGAGGGTCGACTGCAAACCTACCCTGATACCCCGTCCATGGTACCTGCATGGTGAACAAAAATTAAAATAAAAAATAAAAAATAAAAAAAAAAGAGAGAGATGTGATCTGTTAAGGCACATTCAATTAAAGGCAGTGATAACGAGCACATTGATATTAGGTCAGTAACAAGAGCTTTTCATGCACCAGCTGACCTGACACACACACAACTACAGCTGGTGCAGGGAGGGGAGAGCTCTAAGGGCAGGCAAAACAAGGGGCACAGATTTTGCAGGAGAACCCAGGGTAAAAATTTTTCTATCCAAACCCATTCTTGTTTCAGCGGTTTCAAAGTTCAGCTAGAAAAGACTAGTGGACAAACTGTAGTTTACTAAACTTCAGATTAATCTCTTCTCTAATTAAATAGAAATGGGTGAAGTTCAAGCAAATGCAAAGCCCTTTGTCCTGGTAGCTACGAGACACTGGGCTGTGGCTCAGGGTGGGGACAGAGAGAGAGAAGCCTCAAAGGTGAGGAGCACCCAGGGCTGGGATTCTGGGCCACAGCAGGAGGGGCTGTGCCCTCTCTGCACCCACAGGACACCCAGTGAAGGTCCCAGGAGTACTGGTGGAACCCAGAGAGTGCCCAAAGGTGAGCAGTGACAGGGAATGACACTCCAAAGTGTCTGTGTTACATGACACGTGTATTGCAGAGTCAAAGGAAAATCCATCTCCTGAAAGCAGGTAAAAAGTCAGGATTTTTTACAATGGCTTCAATTCCATTCCTACAAGGAATGCTAAGGAAGACAGCTCTGCATCAAATGAATTCAAACTCGTCCTGTAGGAAATTTATTAAAAGAAGGGAAATATATGAACAAGGAAAGAGTGCAGGGAAAGTCTTCCCAACACTCAGGCTGCCAAAGCATCCTTTAGTGATGGCAGCAGACAACCTCCTCCAGCTTTTACTTTGGGTGTGGAATCTGCATTCAACAAAGACATCATTTGATCTTCCACTAACATAAACACATTTCACTTCAGTCCCTGCTTGTTTCAAGCGTAACAACTTTCATCCAATTCTTTTTTTAAATTACTATTTGCCCTTGAAATGTGCACTTTGAACTTCAGCTTTAGGCTACTATTGCATCTGTACAACCCTAAATGATCTCCAAGCTTCTTTTCAAAAGTAGCAGTCTCATTAGTACCTCAGTCTTCCCACTTAATTATTTAAAAATCCATCCTCAGGGAAGGTGAGTTCAAAATACTTGTTTTTAGTACATCTCTTTCGATTGGAAACACATAAAAAATATATTAACCTTGGAACAATAAGACAGAGCTTTCTAAATTACCTTGGTTTGATATTAATGTAATGTGAGCAAGCATGACAAAGATACAGCTGCTGGCCTTCTCATTGCATTTAAATTTAACCATCAAATGCAGATTTCTAGTAAGCTTGGAAAAAGGAAAATTCCTTGTCCTAGCAAAGAAAACTGAGTTACAGCTGCCAGCTGATCTAAGACACAAAACTGAAACTACAGCAAGTCCCCTATTCAGCATCCATAACCCAAATTACAACAGAGGACTCATAATTATTGCAAAAAACCAAATTAGCTATATTCCAACATTTAGCATTATGAATGGAATTAAACACATCTGCATCTGTGGGTTCCACGTGCTTGCCACGGTCCTCAGGAGTTGTGTACAACACAGACATGTTACTCCACAAGCTTCTGCAGCCTTTGTTTTTCCTTGCATTTTCCTCCTGGAATATGTTGACTGTGAAGGGTAAAAATAAAGCAGAGACTGCTTCTTTAATGTGTGTCAATTTTGGTGGGACAGTCTTATTTGTAATCCAAAATTCCATGCATAAATATAGCCTAAAAGAGCTGGTTAGAGATCTTCATTCTGTTCCCAAATGTCATTAAGGGAAGGGATTGGAGAGGAAACTGGTTCACTATGAGGTTCTGGAAGGGGAAAAACATCCCATTATGCTTATTTTTCTTATCACTTCACTTCAGACACCTTGCACTGCAGACATCCAAAACTTGTAATTTAGGCTGTGTGATGCCAATAAAGAGAAACAAACTTGGTGTGAATCACTGAGGTCTCTCCAATGATTAAGAGCTGAAGCAGGCAAATAATTCAGAGGCAGGTGTCTCAAGTCAGATGAGACAGATTCCACTGGTGTGCCTAAAACACACCAAATTACAGGAACATGAAATTGCTTTTAGCCTGCCGGGAGTTATTGGGGGGAGCAAAGCTTTCAGGTCCTCTGCACTGCCACTCCTAAAACCAGCAAAGCCCACAGATTTGGAGTGCTGAAAAAAAAAACCCTGCAATACATTTATGTGCACACAATAAGTGAGGTGGGGAGGGGGGAGAAATAGAAAATGAATTCTTACAGGCAAAGGCACAGACATGACCATATTTCCTCCATAGACAGCAGGTACATATAGAATACTTGTCCCAGTGTGTGGATCTATCCTTTGAACAGGACTTGGAGATTTCCCCAGATTGGGGTGAGGTCCCAGAGGAGGAGGGGGAGGAGTATATGCTCTGATAGGATTTCCAATTAGAACAGAAGGGTTGGGCTGAACTGAAAATAAAGATTAAAAAAAAAGAGATATATATATACATACATAAAAAAAAAAGAAGATACATACACAAAAAGAACATGAAGACCATTTCTTTGTTTTTTCATCCTAACAGCATCTATCTTTATAAAATATGTGTGCAACTCTCTAACAGCACAGGTTTGGTACACCAAGAGAAAGCATTAATCAAATACTGTATTCCATTTCAAGAATTTGAAGAGGCAGAAAATACAAGTTGAGATACAGAGAAACAGGTAGCTGGCAAGTGCATTAATGAAAGAATGTCCCAAACTAATTAAATATGCTGACTGTCAGAGTGGCTGTTAAGCACTGCATCAGAAACTAAAATAGCCCTCCTTTCTTTAGCAGGGAAGACAAGCTCTAAACTAATACTTTTCCAAATTAATAATAAAGTCATTCAGCTGTTGCATGCTGCCTTGCAAAGGTATGATCAGTAATATCTGGGTGTATGACAGCACAATTTAACTTCAAAGTACCTCAGAAAACATTGCATGCAAAATTATGTCCAAACCCTTTTAGTGCAAATACCCTGGTACAGGGCTGTACATTGTGAATTTCAAACACAGCTATTTTTCAAAGGCCAACAACTGTGTTTGTGTTAAGGCTTCAAAATAAATGCACACAACACCTATAAACAGAGAGCCTCGGAAATATCAAATGTCCACTTAACAGTCTATGATCTGATTCCCACATGCAAACAACAAGTGAATGGCTTTCAAACAGAGAAGGGACCAGCTACTCAATGTATGTCAAACTACTGCCAGCTTCACTGGGCCCAGGAATGCCCCCAGGAACTGCAGAGGCACTCACCAATTCCATCAGGTGGGAAATGGTCATTCTGGTTATGATGATGGACCTTGCCCTTTAAAGGAAAAAAAACCAGGAATAGTGATCATTGCATTCTTACACAAACCAAAGCTTTTTATTTCAAGTGAACATGAAAATTAAACATAAAACAGAATTTGAAAGGAGTCAGCCCAACAGTTTATTCTTACACATTCAACCATCCAGTTCCACTACCTGACTATGAATTCACAAAGCTGGACATAAAACACCACTAATTCAATTAACCAGTGGGTCATCACAACTCCCTCTGGGAAAACTCCCTCTCCCACAGCCTGTTTTGAGATACAAAGAGAGTTACAGCAGATATTTTGAGTTCCTTTTCCCATCATTTTATTTCCAACTGTCCCACATCTTTCAGAAGCAGCAGCCAGGACCAAAGTAACCCCCAGTACTCCTCTGCCATGGCAGCTTTAGTGGGAGCAAGATCCATTTTCTGCTCCAGGTTCCAGCTCGAGAATGTTGGAGACAAAGGAGCTGCCCTCAGTTTTACTCAGCTGCTCACCCAGCCCCTGGAGACATTTCTCCCTGTCCCATCTCATTTATCAGCTTCTGGGCTGTGGCTCCTCTGTGACTGCTCCCCAAAAGTGCAATACAGGAGAGTAAAGAACCCCAGTGCCCAGGGAAATCTGTTCTTCCTTGCTGCATTGTACATTAGAAAAGGATTTTAACAGACCTGAGTTATCCCTCCTACCTTCTCATGAGTTTACAGCATTAGCTAATTAGTTAATATTCATAAACTGTGAGCATATATTCCATTGCCAGTATGCTCTCAAGTTCTTTGCAGAAATACTTTACTTAATCTGGACCTAAGTACGCTCACAAATTTAAAATAAATCTAAAAACGCTTTGATGCTGCAAAACTTTTCTTGCCCAGGAGATAAGTCCAGGCAGTTTTCCAGCACTCTGAGCAAATTAGTCAGGGTACAAAGACAGGTTGTTTGACAATGTTGACTCATGCATAAACCAGATTAAAGAACGGGTCTCCAAATTTTCCTCTCATTTGAAAAATGAATTATGGAAAAATAAAATAATAATTGCTTTTCATTGCAGCACTTAAAGAAAGCCTGTTTATTCAACAGAGAAAGATTCAATCTAAAAACGTGGAGGAGCTACAGCCTTAATCACTCATGGACAGCACACAGCATTTCTGTGTCTATTACAATGTCAGAGGCAAGCTGAGTGTACAGAAGTCTGACAAATCTCTGCTCTAACCTATCAGACCTGTATTTTATAGGTGCCACATTCTTCAAACTGAAATACCAAATAATTACATTAGTTTGTAAGAAAATAATGATGTAAGTTTGTAAGAGGAGCTGTCCTGCTCAATGGCAGCTTCAGTATGTCCCTGTATCAGACAGGTAAATAAAAGTCAACTGGGCCACCAGGAAGCTGGGGAAGGGAGTTGCTGTCTTTCTTTTCTCTTTTTCTCTTCACAGTTTTGAAGGCTTAACGATTTTATAACAGTTCTGTTATGAACTCAATTGTTACTCCATTTCTCAAAGATTTTCACACCAAGGTTCATGTCCCCACCCATCTCCAGAACACCTAAACCTCCCCTAGAACTGATGGTGACTGACAACACCAGAGCATAAATACACTCAGTTTCCTCTAAAAACTCACTCCACTTTTGGAATATAAAAATCCACATTACATAAAGGCTCTCAGAGGAAGCCCAGACCAAGATTTGGGTGACTGCAGGCAGTTAACAGCCTCGTCATTCCTTGGATCCCCCTTTAGTCAACAACCAGGAGTAGAGAGAGTTCTCCAGAGATTTATTCTGACCTGTGGTCCACACTGACTGCAGGAAATGTCTGGGATGATGATGCACCCTGATTTAAGTGCCTGAATCCAGAGCAAAAGCTGGCAGGCAGTGAGTGGGAGGCAGGAAAGTTGTAAAGTCAGAGCTTAATTTACTGTACGTGAAGTACCCCGAGGGAAGCTCTGAGCTCTGGAAACTTTCCCTTTCCACATCATCACCTTCCATGAAGGCTGTCCCCATCCAACTCCCACTCCTGGCCAAGCCACACCAACACAGGACAAGGCAGCACTGCCCTCACAGCTCCGTGCTGGCTCTTGGCCTCTCACACACACAAGACTGAAACATTTTTCCTTCTCTAAAACCTAAACAGCAAGGAGGTTTTTAATGTCCCTACATAAATCCAGGAGCAATTCTGCTGACTAAGAAGTGCTGTTTGTACAAAACCACTTTTCAGCACAGGCAAAAGACAAGCCCTGACTCACACAACGTCCATAAACTCTCCACAAAACACGTACTGCTTTTGGAGACTGCTCTTATTTTTTTGCTACAAAATATGCCAGCATTAGGTTTTAATCCTTCATTTTTCATGTTAAATACTGTGCTTAGGATGTCTAAAATAAACAAAACCAACCATCTGCTTTTCAAACTTGAGCAAAGGGAAATGGATCCCTGATCCCAGCTGTATTCTCAGAGTATTTGATTATTACTTGCTCACTGCTCTGCACACACTCACTACCTGTCCATGGCATTCAGAGGGAAGATTTTATTTAGAATTGTGATATAGGTGGTTTAAACACTTCAGATCTTAAGCTGAAAATAGAGTGCTGGCAGTTTGACAGCACAAGGGCTTAGTTTACCAACAAACTAAAGCAAAATAAACAGAGCTGTCGACTTACAAGACTCTCACTTTCCCTAACACTCACTCCCCATTTTTTTCCTGAATTTACTATACCTGCATTTTCAAGTACTTTCTTTTTTTTACATTTAGGAAACTAAAGGTATTAATAATGATGTCTTATTATTAAGGAAAAGACTGAAGAGCTCATGAAAAATGGGAATACAGCCACAGCAGTGGCTTTTAAAGACAATTTAGTAATTTCTGGTTTTCTGTAAGCCCAGTGTTTTGACACATGACTAGAAGCTTTAGAAATCTGGTGTTTGTTTCAGAAAGTAATGCATGCATCTTGATGAAGAAACCAAATGTTCTCACTTACAAGCTCCCTTTTGGGAAGGACTGCCAAAGGGAAGGCTTTCCTTTTTGTATTAAAAAAACCTGTCGTAAAAATTTCATTTCAGTGATACAAGCCTGGAACAAAAATGCAAAGCTATGGGAAATATGTGCAGTTCTTCCTTCCTGTACACTGAGTTCATCACAAAGCTGACAACCTGCATTTCAGTTCTATCTCTAAACACAATTAAATTAAATTACAACCCAAATGATTTTGAGATAAACTACAAAGAACTATTAAAATGGAATTCATTACTAATATATCACCCCCAAGAAAGCTCTAAAATTTAGTGTTGTTCTTTATCATCCTAAGGAAGCTATGCATTTTCATCACTTCTTCACCTGCTTTTATAAAAAATGCTGATGAAATTACCATTCAGAGGTAATTTTATCTCTCTGCCCTCTTGATGCTAATGAAATCTGGTCTTCTGAAGGACATTATCACTGAGCTAATATATGCAATAAACCAGTTTACAACATATTTTCAATTACATAGAAATTATGTAAGATAACTTAAGTCCTTGAATTTTAAATGTGATTTTTAAACCAAACCAAGTCCCTTTTGGCTATTATTTTGTTGTCCTCTTTTACTCCTTGTCACTGTCTGTACGAACCTGTTGTTTCTTGGGATATAATCAGAGCACAGCTTGGGACAGGGACTGGCTCTTGCTCAGAGGGTTTAATCTGGTTTATCTAAATCCTGAAGTTCTCCAGGGCCACTGCAAAACTGCCAATGAACATGCCAGAGTGATGGGCCAAGGTGTGTTTTAGTAAGGAAACAAGGCTTGGACAACCCCAAGCTATATTGCTAAAAACTTTATGATAATACAAGTCTAAAGCTTTCACTTGAAAATGCCGAGGATCCCTCTGGAATTCGCATTCATATCTGATTGCACTGATGCAATTTTAAAACAAACAGCTTGTTCCATAAACCTTTCATGTTATTTCTCTACCTTCACTTGCAGTTTCTGACAGAAGGCATCACCAGTGACACTTTACCTTTGGAGGTGACTGCTGCTGTTTGGTGGGATTGGCTGAGTGCTGGTGCCGCAGAGCTCGGGGGATGAACTCGGGGGCCAGGGGGTTCAACACGTAGGTTTTCTTTAACTCCAGAGCTTCCAGCTGAGCTTTGATCTGCTCAAATGTGATGCCATGAAGACTTTCGTTCTCGTGGCACAGGGCAATGAACCTTTCCCAGAATTTCCTACGGAAATGATTTTTACAAGCAGTGAGGAAGGCACAATGGCTGTTATTAAAATGGAAACAGATTTAATGTAACTGTGGGACGCTTTGATTTTGTGTGTGTGCACACCAATCCATCCACCCTCAACGTGCTCCCTGCAGCTGAACCCCACAGCACAGTGCAAAGCTCCCCAGCCATTCCAAAGGGACACCCAGCTCTGTCCGTGGCCATCAGGTCACAGCACTGGCCGGGTGACACATTTAATATTCATGCCACGGACAGCTCCAACTCAGAACTTTTCCCTAGAAAACCAAAACCAGCAAACTCAAAGCTTCAAATTCTGGAATGTATGTGATTTAAGGCATTCATCAAAGCTCAAATAGTCACAGGAATTACACAGATTCTCAGAATGTTCTCAGAACATGTCAAGAACATTCTCCACATTCAGGCAGATCCCTCAGTGTAACAAATAGCAAAGCTAATACAAACCAAATACAAAGGGTTTTGAGATATCCCCTCAAAACCACTCTTGTGAAACACTTCAGAGGCACATGAAAATCAATATTTTTGGGAGTTTCTAGAGATTCTTTGAGATCCTCTAGTGGAAAACAAACAAAACCATAAATTTTAGTGCATGTCCAATTTTTCTACAACATAAAGAAGTATTTTTGAGCTAGGAAAACAACCATCACATGATGCATGACTTGTCTATGAAAATTCTGTTTCCAACTATTTGGAGGATAGAGGGGTTATTTAAACCATGTAATAAAAAAACATTCCTCCCTGTCTTCTGCTTTCTCATGACATGTCTTTCCACTGCTTTATAAAAAAAGGCTTTTTTTTTTTGTTAACATCCACAGCAGAATCTATACAAAATTTCACACTTGCGATTTTTTCTAACCTCAAAAGAACATTTCGGGTGAAGTTACTGAAGCTTAAAAGATATTTAAGTAAGGTCTGAAGGTGTCACTTTAAAAAAAAAAAAAATCAACAAATCTGACTGAGCTGTCTCTTTCAAAAATATCAAGAGTAAAGGTGTGCTTGACTAGAACTCCTGCTTGTTCACCCTTCAGTAATAAGGTCTGGCCTATCAGCAAGCATTGTTCTTTCCCCAGAACCTGCAAAATGAGAGATTGCTGCACATTAATTGTACCAGCAGTGTCACATTTTGCTGAGTAGATGACTTTGTGAGAAAAAACAAATGTCTGTCTTGCAAAAATGCTGTGATGCTAGTGATGTTTTTAAGAATTCAAAATAGTTTTCCCTAAAAGCCCATTTCTGTCGTGATTTTATAGAGGCAAGAAATGCTCTTTTAGAATTCAGGGTGCAAGCTGGCCCTTTTTCTGCATTTTGCTCTAAGGCAAATAGCTCTTGCAAGGTTTTAAATGAGAATTAAAAACGAAAATTAAATGCATCACCAGAATGCTTTAATGATGGAATTCCTTCTGATTAATCAATTCAGTCACCAAACCTACTGCCAAGTACCACAAATCCACTGAGACCCACCCACTTTTGCTGAGAGTGCCCCAAGCAGTCTCTCTACACATGGAACACTTGTTCTGGGGTCTGAGAACAGAGAATAAAACCCTGCTGTCTCTGTCTGAGTGTGCTCAGGAGTTTAAGGGGGGGTGTCTGCCAAAACAGCCCTGTCGAGTCTGGCTGGAGCACACAGGAATGTAATGATTACCCTGGGCAGGCTTCACAAAGCTCTCCACAACTATCATTACAGTCCTGACTCCTTTTGACAGGTATTAGAATATTTATAAAATTCAAGTACACTCTCAACTTTTTTGAGGTCTGTTTTTCCTAACGAAATGCCACTTCTTTCAGACTTCTCTACTCCTGTTCTACTAAAAAAGAACCCTCTTCCCAGCAGCCTCCCTGAGCCCCTCCAGCACTGTTTTCAAAGACTGAATGTTCAATTATTCAGTGAAACAAGACAATGGTGTATTAAAGGGAAAGCTCAAGATACATCTTAATAAAGTTTCAGTGTTCCTTGTTTCTTAATTATCTTTCAGTTTTATAATTTGGAACAGCTCTTCGTCTATAAACAGCTGCTGGTCTTCAAAATGCAAACTCAATCCTTACGTGCCAGCACTGTGATTTATTTACCACGATGACAGCCTATATTTTTATTTTATTAAGTTTTGCCCACCTTATTTCAGATATTTTGAAGGAGCATTTGGGAGGCACAGGGGCTCTTTCTCATCAGCTCATTACCTAAACCAGCCCCTGCCTAAAATCCCATCCAGGTAAAGGGAAAAGTGAACTAAACCTACAGCAATTATTTCTCTGTCAGGAAGATGTTAAAAGCCATTTAAAGCAGATCACTGCATTCATGTACAGACAATCCTGACACAGCCCCAGCAGGGAAGTGGTGAAATTCAGGTTATATTTCATAAATACAGTAAACAAAGGTTTGAGTTCCATTTGGCTTTTTCAACTCCAATCTTTGAAAACCACATCTCTTTTCAATACAATAGAAGCAGCATTGCTCAGGAAAGTAGAACACAACATAGATATAACAACTAACATGTATTTTTAGCTTTATTTTAATAATGTAGTCAGTGCACTGTTTCCTCTCTTCGAGAATAAGCTGCAGGGTTTATCTCTGATCATCTCAAAATTTGAGAGCTCTTCCATCGAAAAAAAACCCTTTGAAGAAGAAGAACTTGGAACCTTTAACGTAAGTGTTTACATATCTCAGCATTTTTCACATTTCTTCATTTAGGTCTAAAAAATGTAAATTCACTCAACTCTTAACAAGATTTTTCCTAGTGTCATGAAGACTTATCAAAACACAAATAATGTTTTTCAAGTCTCCTACCATCCTATGACTGCCATAATATTCAAATATGTTACATCACAATTTTAAACTCCAAATTATGCATTACCTTTGTTTGTATATAGAATTGCAATGAATATACAAAAAAACCCTACTAGAAAGTAAAATGAAGCATGTTTAATTGATAAGTGAAAATCTGAGCAACTATAAATACACCAAAAGTCAGGTTATCAATAGCCAGGTGTAGGTATCTCATATTTTTCCCTGTTATACATGATGACAACTGTCACTTTCCTAAATCCACCAGTCACAAATAAACACATTTTCCAGTGCCCTTAGCCCTGATTAACCAAGGAACATAGAGAAAGTACCTGCATCTTCCAATGGAACACAAAGCAATAGGATCTCCCACCACAGCTACCAAGGATTGTGCTCTTGTAATGGCAGTGTTGAGAAGTTTGTAATTAGACAGAAAACCATAATCCAAGTCTTCTGTGGAATCCTCCAGTAACTGCTCTTTCCTTTTAATTGGAGTTTGCTTATGTTTGCATGTGTGCCGTGTTCGTACTGTGCTGAGGAACAAAACTCTGAACTGTTTTCCTAAAATGAAATAAAAAAACATCTCTGAGATAATTGTTGCTGTTCTTTCTCATACCACAGCCAGACCAGTGCCCCTGCCAGTCAGATTTCACACCTACATGTTCTGAACTCATAGTTACCCTTCACATGAAGAGCTTTATGCAAGGATAATAAGATTTAAAAATTTTAAAAGATGCACTATAAATAGCATATTCCATTACAAGAATATTTCCTCTTTAAAAAACTTACTTTTTTACCTTGATATCAATCACTCCTGAACTTCCCAAAACGTTAATTACCTTTACAGCATTGCCTATCAGTCAATAACAAATCTTGAATTTATTTATTCTACCTAAAAAATAAATTCTGGACATTCTTGATTCATATTTTTAAATTTCTCAAATACATGAATATCCACCATGAAAAAACAGAGCAAACCACTCACTGTCACTCAGTTACTTTATCATCTGCCTTTGTTTATTACTGACTAGAAGTGCAGCCTAGCAACAGGCTATGCCTACACATAATCCTTGTTATCAATGTGATTTCAGGAAGAAACACCTAAATTTTTAGACTCCTTGCAGTTTATTCTACAGATGGAAAAGAAAGCAGTAAAACATTTCAAGGCTAAAGTTCTTTTACTTTCGTATTTGGAACTTTAAAACCTATCGGTTTGTTAAAAAAGTTTAAATTCTGTTTAAAATCTATCAGTTTCCACAGTTTTGTTTTTGAAGTGGGGTTGAACTCAATTCTGAGAAAAGACAAAAATACGTTTTTGAGGAAGAAGAAATCTCATATCCATGGGTTTAGAGTCAACATTGGAGTAACATCTGTACGACAGCCCTCCTTTCGCCGCCATGGCTTTAGGGTAATTCCAGTAAATCACAGGGTCATTTTATCAAATTATTAGTGCAGCAGACCCATTTCCCCTGGGTCAGCCCAGCTCGGGGCCAGCCCAGCTGCTCACCCTGCACGTTGAGCACCCTCTCCACGCTGACGTCGGACAGGCGCTTCTTGCGCAGCTCGGCGCGGATGCGGAACACCTGGTCAGCGTACGGGGTCACCACCCCGATGCTGCCATCGTCCAGCTTGCCCCAGGCCACGGGCCACTTCCTCCTGAGCTCCTCCACACGCTCCACCACCTCAAACACCTGGGGGAAAAAAAGCAGGATTCTTCAAAGTTACACCCCAGCCAGCGTCACTCTCCGGTAGGGAAAGCGAATTTGAGTTTTAGGGCTTTGAATCACTCATAGGACACAGTGTTACATGAGCAATGATACTAATGATACTAATGATACTAATGATACTAATGATACTAATGATACTAATGATACTAATGATACTAATGATACTAATGAGACTCCAGTATCCTGGATTGAAACTATGTATTCACTACACTGCACCCTTTTTTATCTGGAAATAAGTTTTCTCACAAAAGCCACAGTTAAAATGACAAACTCCAGAATTACATTAATAATCTTAATTCTTAGGTTCTTATGGAAATGTCAAGTGTACTAGGACCTTTCTTGCCATGCATCAACTTATTTCTATAAGTAAACACACTGCCTAATTAGATAAAATTTAATTTTTTTTCTGGATTTGATATATGACATCTTAGAGTCTGAGAACTATAGACACAGAGTCTGTATACACAGCACAATCATCTCCCATTCCAAAGGATATCATTGGGAGTTTCAGATTATCCATCAACTGCTAATTCCTCTCTGTGAAATATTATGAAATGTGCTGAGAAGACTAATTTGTAATAAAACCTGAACACTTCCTCCAGTGAGGAGACAGCCTCCAAGTAACCTCCTGCCAGAGCAGCTCATCTCAACACACCAGAGGTTCTACACTGCACAAGGCATTTCTGAGTAACTTTAGAGAAGGTTTGTGATTCTTTTTTTAATTTACATTCAATAAGTATTTCTCCAGCTATTTAAAGCATGGTAATTCATGATGCTGTTTTCCTACAGCATCACAAATGCAAACTCAGCCTCTTTAAGAAAAAAAAATCTGTTAATCCTTAAAAAGTCACAAATAATTTATTTTCGGTAATTTCAGAGGACAGTGAAAATATGGGACTGTTTTTAAGCAAGTCCTGAATGCTTTTGTGACATCAATTCTTGCACTTATAAGCCAGCTCTATTGACAAAGGCTATTAGAATAAACTTTTATATCTATACAAGCCATAGCATGAAAATAATGATCTTTTGTGGGTATTTTGGCAAGATTCTCTGAAAGTATATAGCTTCTGGGTATGTATTTAGAATTAATACCACACAGAGAAATCTTTAAATTAAGACCTACAAGGGAAAGTGTATTTCCCAGAATAATTCTTAATAAAGTCATCAATGAACCACAAGATGCCCCAATGCAAATATCCATTAAGGGTCAAACAGAAAAAATCTCCCTCATCATCTAATTTCAGCTTTTCCTGCTAGTGTTTAAGGAGCTGCTGTCCTTCATTTCTGCCTGTGGCCATTAATGACTCACAGTTTTCAGACAGTTACTTGGCCACTGAAGATATTTTTAGGTCTTTTACAACTTTTTTTAAATGGCAAAGCAATCCAAATAGATTAATGAAAGCAGTCAGGTGTTCAGAAGTCACTGGAGTTTCTTATTTAAGAAGATATTTTAACTCAGCAAAGGGTGTTTAGCAAGTACAGCACAACAACAACAACAGGTTCCAAATTGTGCAGCAGATGAACCTCACCACGATCAGCAAGGGGAAACAGGCAGCTCTGCAGTGCTTCACAACAAGCACCAACCAGAAATTCCCCTTAAGCCTATGAAAATTACTGTTATTTCTTAGATTTTCTCTCCCTTCTCTAACTGGAGGTGACTGGGAAAAGGAGTCTTCCACTATGAGGAGCTTTATCAAGTCACAAGCTGGGAGGGTGGGTGCTGCTGCATGTGCTTGTTTTTGTGGGCTTGGGTTGTTTGGTTCTTTTAAACACAAGGGAAGGAATGAGAACAAAAGCAGGTTTTGAAGAATACCAATAAACCTTTGTGAAACAAACAGATTGAGAATAAGTTCTCACCTAAAAGAATCTCATCTGCACATTATCAGTTAGACACTGATCCTAAACATATTAAAGGAAATGTGAAATGTTACTCCAGAGGACTCTTATCTGAGTGGGAACATTTCTACAACAGTCAAAGAAATCTAAGTTTTACTTCAAATTGCAGTTACTCTCAGTTGCTAAGATACCTCTATCAGAATGTCACATAAATTATCAGGAAAGACATCCTGAAGAATGAGCCTGGGAGAATGAGATGCGGCTTATAATTTGCAGAGAAAAAAAAGAAGGTAAATTAGTGGAAATGTTTACTACAATTGCAATTTTCATTACATCATCTTTAGCAAACTCCATGTTCCCCTCTCCTAGTAAAGGACAATTTATGTCTTCCACCCACACTGAGCATAAACCAGTAAATTCGGGGGAGTGGAGCTTTAAGAAAACAACAGTAAAAGCAAAGAAGAGTTACCTCTGCATTATTGTAAAAAGCTGTACTGTTTTTTTCTTGCACATCTTCTCCACGTGCTGTGAAGAAAGTCAAAGGGTAGAAATCTTTGTGTGCTGGCTGCTTTCCACTTGCCATCAATTTGCCTTCATAGAAAAGTTCGGATGTGTAACTGTAACGAGGCAAAACAGGGTAAAATGTGGAGTCTACACATAAGCTCGCTGATAAAATATGCAAATCTCCCTGATGAAATATGCAACCACAAAATACTTCATAAGGAAAACAGAACCACTGATTACTATTCAGCATCTTCAAATGATTTCTCTGAACTGATATTTCCCTACTACAGACACAGCAGAAGGCACTAAAATTATGCTTCTCCAACACTTTTTCTACAAAGGCTGTTTTTTCTTCTCATCTAAAGCTTGACAAAGTCATGAACATTTCTCACTGATGTTTCACTCAGAAGTTCTGATGGCTGGAAACTGGGCAAAAAGAACACTTGCTGTCTGGCACTGGTTATTCCCCAGGCTGGACAACGAGCTTGCTCATGCCAGTTAAGAGTTATTGAACTTGGAAGATAAATTTACTACAGATTTCGTGTGCACTGAGCCCGACACTGGCCAGGCGTTCAGCTGTCAACCAAGCTTTTCTTCTGTGACTTCTACTCCAGGCTGATCTATGTTGCTAGAGACCAGAAACACAACCAGAACAGAGTTCCTCTGCTGGCAGCAGCCATTCCAGCAGCTGGCTGACTGAAAAAGAAACGAGGCAAGAACTACTTCACGGTGAAAAGCAGGAAGGGGAAAAAGGCAAATTGAATGGAATAAGACAAAAAGGCAGCAAGGAGAGACTGCAGAGTGGTGTAAATGCACAGTACAGCTAAATTAATGCACTGGCTTCCAGTAATTAGTGAATTTGGTATAATCTCCCTTTCAATCTTCAACCTCCAACCTTAATGTTCTTTGGATATCTCTCAGAGGTTGCAGTAACCCGAGTACAGCCTGACATGAAGACAACCAAAGCAGGAGACTCTGCAGCTGGTGGGTCCATCGAGTTCTTCCAGGATTATTGCAGCTTAAGATGGAAACAGCTGCTCATGGAAAAGCCACAGAAATTTGTCTGCTACCAAATCACCATCAAAGCACTGCAGCCCACCCCTGAGCTGAACTGGCTCACCCTGGACAGCCCTGAAGAACAGTGGGCTCCTCTCTGGGCTGGGTTGCAGCAGTGACTCCAAAGCAGCCAGAGGGCAAAACTAATAATCTCTTCTGCAAATTAAGTCTTAGTAATGAGATCTGATTAAACAACAAAACTTTTCTGTATGGGCTGTTTTTACCAATTACAGCTCTAAAGCTAGGCTGAACTAATGGCTCATTCTTTCTTCAGTTTCTCATGGTGTCTCTGCTTCAGTGAGGTAGAGATGATTAATGAACCCTTCATCTTCCTACACGTCTGTCCTAAGTGTCATGGTCCCATTTGCCAGGGGGGAAATTCCACATTAAACACAAAAGGAGACTTGAGACATCTCCTAAAGGGACCACCATGAGAGTGTTCAGCTGGTGTCACCTCACAGAGAACACTTCCCAGTGGCATTGGGCAAGCTGGACTTTCACCAGACAGCCAACCAGTGCCAGTGGTGTTTCTGCATCCCCACCTCAGTGTTCAACACAGTGGATCTTTCTTGGAACTCCCTGTCTGAACCCCAGCTGCTGAAGTGAATTTTGATGATCTTTCTGAGGCAAATGACATGGAAGTGATCTCTAATGAAAAGCAGAAATGATCCCTTCCTTTACAAATGTGCTCTCATTTCAAACTCAGAAACTCAAAAAATGGCTAAGAAATCTAGCAGCACTCAGCCTATAATTACAAAGTCCATAAAATGAAGACAGATCAAGCTATGCAAAAAAATATTTTACATTCTCACTTTTGATTCCCCAGAGCACTTAAATATTTCTGCTTTTGCTTTGAACACAGTGATAACCTAATTAGTATGACTGGATACCAACATAATATTCCTCAGTACATATTTGAGCCAGGATTTAAACTTTAGCATTTTTCCCCATGATTGCACTTATTCTTTCCAGCACAGCTCATGGATGAGCTTATTACACTGGCAGCCATTAGTTTATCATAGCATAAAAATGCAAACCCACTGATTAATGTGTCTTGAAAGAAGTAATAAAAGATGTCAACAGTAAAGAAACATGTTCAAAATTTGACCTATTTTTTTCCATTCACAGTTGCATATCCATATGTTCCTTACACTGCCCACAGCTTACCATTCCAAGATAATGCAGCCCAGTAAATCTAAAATTCTGAAATGGTTCAAAGAAGCACAGAGCCTTATAACAGACTGCTGGGTGGTTAAAAAGGGAAAGTTGGCCCTTCTTTGGTTTAGTGTGCAAACATCCAAAGCATCCCCACCTGAATGAGGGGCTCTGTCCCACAGCCCTGGCAGCTGCTCTAGGAGACCAAATTACAACACAGAATTACTAATGAACTTTGAAAACAAGTAAGATTTTCGTGACAGAAACGCTTGAGCTGTGCTTGGCTCTTTTGTTGGCTGGCAGCAGTCAGAAAAAGCACATGATACAGTGAAAAAGTTCACACCTACTTGATGATTGCTTCATGGGAGCGATAGTTCTCACACAGCAGGATCCTGCACGGGAATTCTGCAGGGTAGTGCTCGTAGAGCCGGTCGAGCAAGGAAACATGAAGGTTTCTCTCCCTGGCAAATTCACTGTAGACAAAAGGACTGAGCTGTAATAGACACACACACACAAAGAAAATGTAACTAAATGGGTGGACTCGGAATTTCATGCTCCCAACAAATGTATTTGCATTGTTTTTGCATCAAACCAAAAATGAAACCTCCTTTTTACCGGACATTCATTCTGAGCTGGAAGATACAGACCATGGCTATTCACAGAAATGCTCCTTCCTATCAGAAAAGTAACAAAAGACCAGCATGGTCTTAAAGGAACAATAAAATACTCTATAACTATGCAAAGAGCCCTTCTATCTAAGTTTAACACCCCAAACTGTGTTTAGAATGACTTTACACCATTATTCTGACAACCACTTTTACAATTAAGTTATTACCACAAATAGTACAAATCAGAAAATAAAGAAATTTTAGTACCGTTTAAAAAGTTACATAGAAATGTTGTTGAAAAAACAAAAACCTGGTGACCTATTTACTGTTACACTGAACTCCTACTGGGCTCGTTTAACCATAAAGCCACAATCTATTACAGCAGGAAAAACTGAACCAAAGATGATGAAAATGAGATGTTTAAGATACAATTTCAAAGTGTAGAAACAAAGCCAATCTATTTTATCATTCTGAATTCACACGATTCAGGTTCTGAGTTTCACTTCAGCTAAATATTAGTTTTGGAAATTTAAATACTGGACACCTGATAGAGTATCTTCTATAAGACCCTGAGTTACAGAGCAGCCTGAGACAGGCCCAGGGAAGACTTCACCCACCCAGCTGGGCTGATGAGATCAAGCCTGAAGTAAGAATTCCAAGCACTTGAAAAGCATTTTGAGAGCAGTATTTAAAAAGCACTACTCCAGTCCTTGGCGTTACTAATACCACTGAAATTATCCAGTAGTATTAAATCATAGGTGGTACCACCATTCTGAGTTTGTTACTGTACCAAAGCAAATATCCATTCTACTGCTACTGTGAGATGTAAAGAGAATTAAAGGCAAATCTATAAAAACAAATAAATCTGGCCTAAATCAATAAAGCAAGTAAAGCTGACTTTTCCAAGCATGCTTTCTCATGCCTACAGGCTGTAAAATGACAGGCAGAATCAGTGTTTTAAACTCTCCAAACCAAGCAGCTCCCAGGCACTTTGCAGAAACAGAAAAGCACTGGATAGTTTCAGTTTTCCATTCCTCACTTGTTCAAATCTTCACCTGATCAGATGCTTCTAACAAAAATTTTAAGTTCTCTCAATCCTAATTCTCCATATTCTTGAATTCTTTTAAAAATCAACAGGGAATACCAGTCATTAACTCCTGACTATAATAAATATCCTCACATCTTACCGAAATAATGTCCCTGGAATTCTCCTTGGCTTCCCCATCTATTATATGATTTGGTGCAGATAAATAACTTAAAATAGATAAATACAAACATTATACAGATGCACTTCATCCTCAAAATTTGCATAGCTCTTACCTGCATATGGTCTCCAGCCAAGACAATTCTTGTGTTTTTATCAGCTAATGCTAGAGGCATAATCGTTTCACACTCCATAGCTTGAGCAGCTTCATCTAACAGAATGTGTGTAAAAAACCCTGTAAAACAGAGATATCAGCAAATAAATGAAACTTGAAATATGATAAAATGAATATCGATAACAAAACAAGAACTTGGACTTAAAATTCTGTATTCTGATAATAAGCAAAACTAGAATTTTAAGAAGTATGGCTTACACAGATTAATTTCTAGCAACTGCTGAAAACCACACAATTTTCAAACCCATCAAATGACCAAGGGTGGTCACCTGATTGCCAGTGACAGCAGAGGAGCCCCCGGGTCTGCCTCTTTCCTGTGATACACAGGAAATTAAACACGTGTTTTATCAGAGCCCTGCTTACACCAAGGGAAATCTCTCTTGGCAGACATCCCTCAAGAGGTTTCTCGAATTTGAAAATCATTTCACCACCACGAGACTTGAAGAGCTTTGGACAACGACAATGACAAGGAATTCCTCTTGTACTTGAGTCCTAGTAACTATTTTATATACTATATTTCCCATTAAAATTGCACACATACCTGAGCACTTTGCTGGTTATGGGCTTAAAGGAATGTTGGGGGGGGGGAAAAAGGAACAGAAGTTGTTGAAGGAAAATTTGAATTCAATCTTATGATAATATTGGACCAAAGGTTTGGTGGGAATCTATGCACTGGAGAACATGCACTTGAAAAAAAACTTGCCCATTGTAGAGTTATATTTTATGAAATCTAAACTCAGGTTAGGTACAGAAGTGGTTTTATGCATTGATGTCTGTGACATATTAAGGTTTAAAACAAAGTATTACAGGACTTACTGCACCATCCAATTCAGATTACATACATAAAATTGTAGCAATTTTCTTTGGAAAATATGAATTTCATACAGCTGTACACACATTGCTATGGCATGACTGTACACAGCCTGCTGCCAAACAAAGCAGCTATTTCTCTCTAAAGACCCAGAAATATTTACCATCAATTCCATATTAGTTTTCTCTGCTGCAACAAATGCTTAAACGTAGCCATAAAAAACTAACCCTAACAACTTATGTCAAGAAATTCCATGTTCTCCAAAAAGCAGATGGATTTAATTTGGAGATCAGGAAAATAATAAACCCTAAGCAGCCTCGACCCCAAAAAAACAAGCCTAATATATTTCAGTTTAGAAAACAACCCTAAATGTATCATGTTAACAAAGACAGGGGTTGTATGTGTGGGAGTTGTTTGCAAAGCTAAACAATTCACAAAACAAGGGAAAAAAGCTCTCTGTTATTTATGCTTACATGCTCCACTGAGTAATGACCTTAATGAGCATAATATTCAAAGTCAGAATCTCAAACAGAATTTTCCCCCTTGGATCTCAGAAACACCAGATCATAGATAGCATTGCTGCCTTTTTTTTCTTTTTTTTTTTTTTTTTTAAAGAAGGCAAAAAAAATAACAAGCAAAAGGTTAATTAGAACGCCAGCAGTTTGTTTTGTAATAAACATTTATTCATTAAAAAAAACAAAAGAGCATTTTAAGATCATCATTGTTTACTTTATTTTTGAACAGTTCCAAAAATTGGGTAAGGGACCAAGATCAAGCATGGACACTTCTTGTCTAGAAATTCTCTTACCTGGCTCAAGATCCAGCTGACATAGATACTGTGATGTATTTAAAGTAACAACTACTACTCGTTGCTTAAGAATATCTTCCTTCTGTGGCATCTGAAAGGTGGAATGTGTGCTTGAAATCAAACAGTACTGATGCACAACTGGGTGAACAGTCTTTACCCAGCGATTTCGGAAATATACCCTAGGAAAGAAAAAGGAGCTTATTTTCCATGAGCTTAGCACACAGCGCCAGCCTCACATTTCAAATATTAATATTCTGTTTTCTGGTAAAGAAACATCATCTTCAAGAAATAGAATGTAACAACTATGCAGAATTACATGCTAAAATGTCTTGGATTCACTTTCTACTATTGCAGTGCAGTTTTACATACATGAACAGTTAGCAGGTTTTAATTCACATATAGAAATCTGTAAATTCTTCAAATATTTATGTCCTGTGATCCTCACATCACTATCTAATTTTAAACTTACAATAAACTAATTTTAAAAAATATTTCCTGACCTGAAATGTAACTATAGCCCAGAGTATAGAACTGACAGTGGTCTGCACATCTCAGCTACTACAGCTGAAAATATGAATATATGAAATACATTCAAATCCTGTTGTTCCTTTCACCCATCCTGTGTGTTGTCTGAATTCTACAAACCAAACATGAGGGAGATTCATCTTTTTATCACTCAGGGCCACAACTGTGATACTTTGGATAAAAGAATGAGAAAACAGTGCCAGAAGTTTGGCTGGAGTCTAAAATACAAAGACACTGACTGGACTTCAGCCACCCCTCCATGACACATCAGGTCATTTTAACCATCCCATGGGATCAGTGATAAATTTTTCTCAGGAAGGGATGATCTGTTACAGCCACTTTAGCTGCATGGAACAGAAGCACAGACACAAAGTCTGTGTCCCAGAACACAGAGTACAAGTAACTCCACAGGGGTGAACACATCCAGCAAGGAGCTGCATGAAGGTGCCTTGGGACACCTCCATCAGGTGTTCCTCACCACTATCATCTCTAGCAAGAACTATAAATCTGAAGTAGAACCTTAAAACTACAAGAAATTATTGTACAAAAATGAAAGTTTTTAAATTTATTTCCAAAGCAAATTAAGATGAAATTAATTAATTTCAGTTCTAAAAATGGGATTTAATGCTGTTCAGTTGATCTATTCATTACTTTATTTCTCCTGCACCCATAGTTCAAATCACAAATCATTAATAAAGTGTTTGAAAAAGTGTAATTATGCACCTAATTGCAGAGCATGATTGCACTGCATGGACTCTGGATATCACATGTCCACCCACGTCTGAAAATTACAGCTGAGCTCCATGTAACGTGAGAGAAACAAGTACTAGGATTAGAATAAATCTGGTTTGTGAAGATACAATGTCCATTTTGGACAAAACGAAATGCAAAGGCACTTCAGTACCCTAAATGACTTTTTATTTGACAACCAAGGCAAATCCACACTTGGAGACCAAAGGTAACTCCAGGTAAAACTGGGTTTAGTGCAGGAACAGCCCCCACACTCCTGAGTCATTCTCAGAACAAGAGGCTTCTAATGTTACCCTCATATATTTATTTTTCTCAGCTATCAAATGGATGAGCTTTATTTGATAAACTGTTATTACACCAAGTCATGGCCTAACAGCTACAACAAGGGATTGAGATAACCCCTGCTCCACTTATCCCAGCTTTTGTATCCTCAGCTTTTGTGTGCTTCACTTTCCCAACCTTAACTGAGGTAATACTTACCCCCACCTCACAGAGCATTACTGAGTTTATTGGGAGTTTATGTTTGTAAAGCACTTTGAGATTCTTGGATAAAAGGTGCTATTGAAATGCAAAATATTATGGTTATTAGACATTATTATACCATGCACTGTCTTTTATTACAAAAATTCAACTGTGGGTGACTCACAGATTGGCTGACAGCATTTCAAACTGCATTGCTGCTTACCCATTAATTTCTTTTATTTTGATGTGAGATCAAATAGGTATCCCAGAGCTATTATTCACTACTGGCACAAAAACACCTGACAGATGTGACTACTTCGAAAATGTCATGAGAGAAGTTAAGCCTCACTGAACAAGGACTTTCTTTCTCAGGTGCAACTCAGGCTAACGAAATCACCCAGAATTCCATTATTAGATGGGTTTTTTTCCTCAAAGTTGGAAGAACCAATTACAAAAATGGAGTTTACCAGCTTAACACAAATCATAACATTTCATCTTGCAACATGCCCTTAACTTCTGATTAAACAAAAGACTAAATTTCTAAAATGTTTAGTCTTAAACCTGCATGAGCAGAGTCCCTTAACTCCAGCAGAGTCAGTTACCAACCAAAACACTCATTAGTACCCACAACACATTTTTTTAGTATTATTATTATTTGGGTACAAAGTGGGCAAAAGCTGAAGCCACAGAACCCAAACCCAGCCTCAGCTTACAAGAGAGATTTTTTTTCTGTCACATTCCTCATATCAAGGCTTTCATTCTGGAGAAATGAAAACCTTGCAGGGTAAGGTCTACCCAAACCTCAGGCAGGGAAATTACTGGCACATACATGGAGCATTGCTAAACATGGAAATCCCAGAAGATTATAGATTAGGAACTCAATCTTCTACAAACAAAGGCACTGAATATATCCACTGGATTTAATGCTTGGTTGACACACAAAGAATCTGCATTTCCTGTGGAAATTCAGCTCACCTTTAGTTCTAATGTGGAACCTGGGTACCTTCAACAGAAATCTTAATTTCTGTGCACCCCCAGCAAATGAGCCAAAGGATGCCACAAGCTGTCAGCTGACCTGCCTGTGCTTCCATCATCTTCCCTGCCCTGACATCAAAAAATATATTTTCCCCAACTAAGTGTCAGTCAAATCAAGTAGTTCCAGGTTGGGAATGCTTCTACTCACTTCAAAACACTTCTAAAATTTAATAAAGGGGGAGTCTGGGGTCAGAACCTCTGAGGGAGGCTAAAAAGAGTTTCCCTTGCACTCCTGTCCTGCACCAGTGACTTCTGGTGACTCCTTACAGCAGAGTGAGTGGGGATTAAACTTCAGTTCCTCAAAACTTTTTCTCCCTGTTCTGCACCTGACTCCTGGCAGTTCAGAACAGAAAGGCCAGGACTCTCCCCTTCAGGCTGTGCTCCAAGAAACCCTTCTTGGATACATCCCACCTCAGCTTTTGTTATCCTACCTCTCACCTGAAATCCCTCCAGTAAAAAAAAGCACAGAAATTCAGAGGGAAGGGAATCTAGCAGGCTAATTTCATGTCTCTGTTAAGAAACCATTTTTACAAATCTAACTAGTCCCAAGAACCCTAAAGAAAACTTTAAAAGCACCTGATTTTCCTCTTCCATTTCTTTAGATCCATCTCCAAAGAGAGGCTCATTCTCACAAACAAATCTGTTCCTTGGGATGCAGAAAACACATGAAAAACCTGTCCTACAGTTTGAAAGTTCTCTTTTTTAGCACCTTTTTCCTTTAAGGATGGAAAAGATGGAAGCTGGAGTTTCAAGAAAAAAGTAATTGGCAGAAGAGTAATTTATTTTCCAAACTAATGTTTGATAAGATGAATTAATTCCATTTTCAGTACAAAAATTCATTTGGAAAAAGGGCAATGGTCTTTCAAAACCTGTTGGGGGTTTTTGGTTTGGGGTGCTGTTTGTTTTCTTTTTTAATTCAGCTCTGGCTCCTGTGGATTATTTTTCATAATCTGGATAATTCTTAGCTAGCAGCCACATACTAAAGCTACCTGGCTCCAGGATAAATGCAGAATTTACACATGGATGTTACAATCAAAGTAGTAAAAAATTAACTGAAGGGGTTTCAGTGAGATATTTTTAACAGAACCAACTTATTTTTTAACACTGCAAGAACATGCTTAGGAATAAAAGAAAATACTCAATATAGAGATAAAGGCTGTATAAACCTCTTTCCTTTTCCCTTAATATTCTATATAAAACCAGTGTATGGAAACAACTAAATTTGAAATATGCAAGTAAAATAATACTAAATTAATGTCACTAAATAATAATACCTCAAGCACTGCCCAGCAACATACAGAGGAATTCCTGCTATCTGCTTGCTGGAGTTTTTAGGAAAGGGTGATAATCTGAATTCTCCTGCTCTCCTACATCAGCAGCCACCTCCAGAAGGTTCCAGCAGCTGATGGACACAGGCACATCCACGGAGTATAAGAAAATACAAATACAAATGAGGAGCCCATTACTCCCTCTCACAGCTCTGACTCACCAGCTAAAGGTGCCTGGCTGCTCCTGCACGCTAAAAAATCAGGAGTGTCAAAAATCAGAGTCTCACCATCAAACACAGGCATTTCATCGAGGCTCTCTCCTCCCAGCTGTAGCCTGGGCTTGGCTTTATTCCCTCAGAAACATTTCTGCATTCATTTCCATAAGTATATGAAATTGTTTCAGTGTCAAGTTTCTCCAGTAAAAGGCAGGTTTTGGAGTGTGCCCCTAATACAGTTGACTCATCTAATCAAACCCAGGGGCACCGTTTTTTTTCTGGGTAATAATTTGTTTATGGGCATCAGGACTATGAGAATTTGGCCTTCAGGCTTCACTGGTATTTCATTTAGGTGCAGAAGTTAGATTTAACATAAATTCTCAATGTTCCCTCTGACTTTGTATTTTCCAAAGGGCATAGGAAGTTATTTTATTAAGAGAAAATACAAATTTATAACACGATATTTAAACAAAAAGCCCCACAAACTCTACTTTTCAAACTTTTATGTCACATCACTGACAGGATAATTTATTTAATGTACATCTCACCCACAGAAATATCTACGTGGTTTTCAGTACAAAATGTTAAATAATTTAGGTTCCTTTCTTTAAAAACAACATAAATATTATAAACATTATGTTGCTCCCCACTAAGCTAACTCATCACTTGCAGAGTAAATAAGGGATAAAATCTACAGCAAAGTGTTCAGTTATTGAGAAACACAAGAAACTCTGCAAGCAGCACATCTACCTTGAATAATTAACTGCTTCCACTCCACTTAATGCTTCCTTTAAAATACTGCAAGAGGCTCAGATTCCCCTGTTTGATCTAACAGTAATGATTTTAATTTGAAAATACACCTTTACAACAGTCAAAAGGAGAAGTACCTCTATAAATAATTTTGAGCTGGGAGTCTCACACAACTCCAGCTTGGATTCAGAAAAATTGACCTTCAACTCCTGCCAGAGCAGGTTAATGCACTTTGTGCTCAAACAACAATTATCTGTCAGATTTTTTATTTGAACCATACATATTTGTGTATCCACTAACATATATACACAACTCCAGAGCTACCTTCATTTTCTTAAGTTTCAATTTTTTTATAGAGGTGTCCTGACTATTTGAACAGCATCAGACAATCTACAGCAGCACTTTCTGAAGGCTTCATAACAAATACTACAACACTTAAATTCAAATATTCAGTGACTTTTAAATTACATGCTGTGAGTCTCTTGGCAAATATGCACATAAATTTTAACCATAAGAAAAATACCACTTTTAATGTTTTTCATATTTCTGAGATTGGACTACACAGTTGAAAACAAGGTGGCAAAAACCTGGCAACAAAAAAATTGTATTTAACTCCTTGCACTGTTAAATCACAATTCAATATTCCCAAAAGAGTCGACCACACACATTTTTTCCCTTCAGAAAATTAAGACTCCATAATGTTTTTCATCCCAAAGTGCTTTACAAATCACCTTAAGACCATCTGTGTTAAAACACAACAAGATCAAAGATATCTTTTAAAAGATAACACTGCTTTCTTTCCCTTGGCCAGACCCTCAGTGTCTGTAAAATGTCACCAAAGCCAACAGACCTAGGAGAATTTACACCTCTGGCAAATGTAGCCCTTTCACATAACTTCATTGGCTTTACTGACATTGCATAAAATATAAGTCCAGGATGGCTTTTAATAGCTAGCAAGTAAACACAGAGTCATTTTCTTAGCAATATTATAAATTCACCCATTGGCATTCAGAAAATGATGCCCATAATTTAAAATATATATATACACCAAGTTAGCAGTATAAAGTACACATTGTCATTACTGGGCAAAATGTTTCCAGGAGGAGATTTATGCCCATAAATAAATCCTCCTTAACTATTTCCATGCAAGTATACCCTCCTTGCTCTTAAGATTCTGCTGCTTCTTTTTTTTTTTTTCTAACCCAATTTCCCCACAACACCCATGGTAAGTACATACAATACATAAACAATCACTTCACACTGATTTTTCAGAAGAGGCCAAACTACTTTCACACAATTCTCTAAGTAAGCAGCTCCTACAACACCAAAATGTTTTTCCAAGAAGCCAGCTGAGGAGCTCCAGTTTCCAAATTAGCCTTGTAATTGTGAGTCAAAACTTTCAAAACTTAAAATATAAAAGTAACTGAAGTCCATTTTATTTTCCCACAGTAACTTTTAGAGGAGCGTATCAAAAGCTTGCTCACTAGGACAGACACATTTATCAACAGAATAATAAAAGCTTAAAAAAGGATGTCTTTATTTTTATTTAACAAATGACTGAAAATTACATTACAAGATTTCACATTCCTTTTAGGCTGTTTTTAAAAGCACTGCTGGTAATGCCAATACGCTTTTATGTTTTAAAAGTTCTTTAACCTTATTTTATAGACACCTTTTCTTAAGAATAGTATTTTATAGATACATAATAAGCCTTAAAAAAATACCTGAGAGGTCTTGCCTGGGGATTGCCTGCTTCTACATATGGATGTAAATAATCCTTTATGTAGAGATCAGCAGCACTATTAGAATGGGTGCAAATGAGAATCCTGCTGGAATAAATGGATGCAAATAAAAAAGCAATGAAGAAAAACAGAAAACAATTCAAAGCAGTAGAATACAAAAAAAAGAAAACAGTGGCCATCTTCCTGCACATTCCTCTTCATGGAAATACTCACTGACCTCCTGCACTTCCCATGATTCAGCCCTCAGCTCAAACCCTTCACTTATCAAACAGCGTTTCAATAATCATTTCATAATTATTAATCTAGACTTGATTTTAAAGACCAACTTTTGTTATCTAGAATGCTGCAAAACTTCCCAAGCCATTCTACATTTTAATTAGTTTTATTCTACACGGCAAATACAGGCCAAGATTATAAAATTACTTTATCATCCCAAACCATGACGGGTGGCTTGGTTTTGTTGTTTTCTGAGCTGGGTGGAAATTCTCTATTTCTACCTTTGACTCGAATTTTAGCCAAAAATCACATCGTGTGTGCTAGTGGGGTCCTGCTGTGCGCTCAGTGCCCCCTCTCACCTGGTGTCCTGCTGCTGGAGGATGTGCTTGACTGCCTGAGCCAGAGTGAAGGTTTTTCCTGTCCCATAGGGACCGATGATAAGAACGGGGGGCAGCTGAATGGAGAGCGGGGTGGTGATGGCCAGAACAGCTTCCTTCTGCTTCGCGTTCAGCCGAGGGTCCAACTGCTCATCCCATTGTCTGCCAACAGGAGGTCACACACACGTTACCAACAGAAGCTCTCCCAGCCCACTGCCAGGCAGGAATTAAATGAAGGGTGCTTTCCAAAGCGTTAAAGGAACTGAAGAGCCTTTACAGAGCTGCCGTGTGGGTCGTGGCACCGAGGCACATGAAATAAATCACTAAATCTAGCAAAACAATCGCGTGCTTCAATCATAAAAGTTTGCTATTTGCAATAAGTTTGTTGTGAAGGGGTTTCAATCTATTCTCAATTTACATCATCCCACCTAACAACAGTTTACCTGCACACATTTTAAAAGAAAGACATACTGCACCATTCCCTGATAACAAAAGCAGGTAAACATACAATGTTTTTTTCTACTATATCATTCAAATAATAGTTCCATTAGTTATTTTTTCCCTGCAGCATTTACACTGCCAACTTGAAATGTAAACAGTTATACAAGCCCAGGGCGTGGTAGAAGTTATCTAAAATCAAATTTAAAATCTACTGGCTTCCAATTAACTACAAACTTCTCTCTCTTTTTTTTTTTTTTAAGATCATCAGGGCACATACCTCTAATGGGGAAGCAATTTTAAAAAAGGATTTTTGTTGTAAAGCAGCCAGTGATGCCAGCACTGGGAGGAAGATGATTTCAGAAAATTCCAGTAAGTGTAAGAAGATTTCTAGACAGAGTTTTTAATATTCTCACTGTCAGATTCAAAAGCAGACATGCACAGTAAAAAACACCTGTCACTGTTGCACATATGGCCATACTTTACTAATGTGACCTGCTTTGGTACAAGCACCACACTTCTTACAGACTGGGAAAGTTCCTGTTCAGAAGTAGTTTGCAATAGGGAGCAAGATCAAGAGGGAACTGAATTTTAAGATGCCTATGAACAACAAGCTGGCAAGAGACTAAGAAATATAGGAAAGGAACAGAGATATAAAACAGAAATAGAAGAAAAACAGGAAAGACAGTTTGGAGTTAGTTTGATTCTTAAAGAAGGACAAATCAAGCCACCAGATGGAATTGATTTAAACTGAACTATAATCATTATGTATTTTATTTATGTATACAAAAAATACCAAACATTATACCAACACAACAACTACAACTGGTTATGTATATAGAAGATAAAAGTTCTATCCTACTTGACTTGCCTCCTTTTTCTTGAAATCACTCCTTACTTCCAAACTATTCTTAAACACTATTTCTTTGTAAGATTCTCTCAGAACCTAATTAAGTCAGTGAACACATTGTCACTGACCTCCATTAGCCTTGTAGTGTAACTCTAAACAGAACTTATTCCCTTCTTCCTCCCAGTACTGTCAAAGCTCTGATGCACACAGCAATCACCCCACCCTTGTACCACATCTGTTCTTACACTTCCAAACTACATATTTTCCAGTGTTTTTTGACTTAAAATATCCCACTGTCTCAGCTTTCTGATAGATCATTTTCCTTTAATGCCTAGGCTATCTCCTGATTTGTCCTGCATCACAACCACACTCCTAATTCTCACCTTCAAGACCCCACACCACTCCTCCCAGGCTGTACAGACTATCATTTCCACATTCCTCTCATTTCCCTGGTCCCCAAGCACAGAAACCTCATGCCTCTTTTATCAAGAGCAAGAATACTGCCCATATTCCCTGAGCCACACAGCCTCACATCTCTCCTCCCTAAGCTTCCTCTTCTATTTTCTATTTCTATACTATTTTCACTGCATCAGCCTTAAGGTTCTTTAGAAGTATTTATATAACACAGGGGTTTAAAATTTCATAAAGGAAACTGTGAAACGTGTATAGAAAAAATCTCTGGGCTACTTGCAAAGGCAGGGCTGGTCCTTGAAGAGTCATTGCCACACCTTCCATCACCACATCCTCTGGGATATGTCCAAATCCGGGCTCACTGCAGCTCAACAAGTACTAATGGATCAGCCCTTGCAAACTGGACTCTGCACACTTGGGATGCTGCACAGCACTCCTGGAACTGGCACTGCCATTCCTACACAGTACAGTGTTTTCAGAGGAGGGTGGCAGCACGGAAATGAACAGCAGCAGGTTTGTTTCCTGCAGCCACAGGAGAACTGTGATGCCTCCAAAGCCCCAGCTCACCCAGTGGCTTCTGGCCCTGGGAGGATCATTGCTCTTGTTTTATTTAGCACAGTTTCACTCCCTCCCCTGAACCCCTCACCACTAACGAGGAGTGTGGCTTGTTTCCTGTTCAGGGACAGATTTCAGCCATCTGCTCTGAGAAATTCAGTGCTGCATTCCCACCCAGTCTTTGATTTTACAGTGCTCATGTACCTGTTGGGACTCCAGGGTATGGTGGGAGTCATGCTGACATCTGGAAACAAAATGCTGTTGTCCTTAATCCTGTCCAAGGCATAATGCATTTCACAGAGGGGTAAGCGGTTCAACTGGAACTGAAGCTCAACCTGCACAACAAACCAGTGAATAAATGGACAGGTGAACAAAAAGGATTCATTTAGAAAATGCTCATTAGACTTTGCTGTACATTATACATTTTTCTCTTCCTGCACACCACTGGCTCTTAGAAGAAAAGAGCAAACAGCATTCAATCCAAAGATCTGTGATAAAATTAACTTCCTTTTTTTGTTGTTGCTTCGAATCAAAGATAAATACAGCATTTTCTCTAATTTAATTTTGTTGTTTGACTTTTAAGATTAGATTCCTCTGTACTTTCAGAAAAAAATTGAAAGGAAAGCATTCTTGAATTTATTTTTTTTTAATACAACAAATCCTTCTGGAAAATATTATTATCCTAAAACACTGTTTTTACAAATGTAAGCTTTTATCTCTTATTGTAAGAGCAACCTCAAAAAAAGTCAGGCCAGAAATTTTACCAGATCAACAAATGACATAAATCAGCAAAGAAAAACCCCAAACATTATTTCTAGTCAAACACTCTGGAATGGCATAACTTGTCATTTTTGTTCAATTATTAGGACTCCCCAGAAGTTAATTTCTAACTATTAGCTGCTTACCAATGCATGCTTGTTTTTGTTCTCTCAATTATAGGTGTTTCAATGCTAGTAAATAAAAGATATTGCCAACATAAATTCTGGTACAAAGCCAGAAACATCACACAGAGTACTTAACATTCCTGGTTCAATTCAGAATGGAACAATGGATAGCAAAAGCAGTTGACACACACACTCACTGAAAGGGTAAAAAGAAAAGTACATTCTAAATTTGAACAAGGGATAAAAGCAGCTCCTGGGGAAATTATTCACAAAAACAGTTCACTCAGATTATCATTTACACATATTTAAATTTGCAGTAATTAATCTCTCCAGAAATATATGACTCTGATCAGAGTATTATGCCAAAGAACTCCACATTCTCAACAAAACAGAAGACAAAACTTGACACAGATCTGCACTAATAAAAACCAGCATAAAACCACCAAAGCTGATGAAGAACTTCAAGAGACTAATACACATTTTTAGGTTTATTTCCAAAGACTGCTGTCACTATATATATTTATGTAATTACTGTGCTACAAATCTAATAAGTATTTTTGATGAAATAAGCTAAGTACATAAGTAAATAAGCTTTTTTCTGAGATTTACAATGAGTGTGAACATGTTACCAACAGCAGCCCCATTACTGCAACCTGTCTGGAAAAGCACCCCTCATTTACCTGGAAATATCAATTATTTAACAATTTCTATGGCCATCTGTGAGAGATTTCACAAGCACATGACAGAATCTGGTTCTGTCCTAGTAATTAGGAGAAGAACACAACCAGAGCAAAGATGAGCTGGATGTGGTCCATTAGCACCATCCCAAGTGAAGGTGCAGCCCCCCAGGTCACCCCAGAGAAAAGCCATGGAGGTGACAGTCATTCCAAATGTTCCCCCATGCCCACAGCAACAACCCAGTCTCAGATCTCATCATTTTCTGCCCTAGCACTCACTGATTTCATGTTAGCCCATTCTTACTTAATCACACTTTAATCTCGTGGTAATGAGTGCTACCAACCAGAAAGTTCAACAAACACAAAGCAATACTAGAATATATTTTTACAATTATCTTTTTTGAGAATTTATATAAAAACCTGAAGGTTAACAGGTAAAAAGGAAGGGCAGAAGGAAGGAAAAGTGCTCACTTCTCATTCAAAGCCATATAAACTTCTCTCAGGAACCTTCTCCTACAGAGAATTCCCCATACAGAGGAATAATTTATAATCCTAGATTTAACTACTTCTTGTACCTGACACTGCTTTACCGGCCCACAAAGCCCCTTCCCACCACAGGGATCACTCTGGTGTACCAGTAATGTTTACTACTTGCAGATCATCTCCTTCAAAAGGCTTTGTAAACGAGCATTTTCTTTTTCCTACTCTTATTGCAGTATTACAGTGTTCATATCATTATGTAGCATGTAAAATCAACACGAGCTTTGCTGTAAATAAACAGTGTTTGCTTGTATCCCTGCAGAGTGTAGCCATTAACTTTCCATCTCTGGCAGATATAGAGACATTAAATATTCATCTTGACTATCACATTTTACAGCAAGACATACAACCATAAGTCTGAAGACAAGGGCAGCAACAAATCTGACAGCGTTAAGCATGGAGCTCATGGAGGTGTTTGCAACTGCTAAGAAACTTTTTTTAAATAGGACACATGAAAATTCAAGAATTATTTTTCCACCCTGTGCAATTTGTGCCACCCAGCCCCTCAGCCCCGTTCTGCACAGCAGGGTTGGCACTTTTCAGGAGTGACAGCACAGCTCATCCTGCCTGATGGGACACCTCGAGCTCCTCCCCAAGCTCTGTCCTCCCCAGCACTGCCCTGTCCCCCAGTCACATCCTGCAGATGTTTGGGAAAGACTGCCACTCATGGTTTGATCTATGCAGGGAAAATATCTTTGCCCAGACAGACCCAAGGCTGACAAAAGATCACACAAACTAACGAGGGTAATTTAAATGCAGAAAATCTGTGATGCTCATCTGGGTGACACTAAAACAGCCCCTTCTGGGAGTCCAAGCAAGGTGCCTGGCATTAAATACCTCCTATTATCTACCTGCATTCACCACTTTCTTAACAGCTTGTGATTTGTTTTGCTTTTAATGCTGCTTGGATGGAATCAAACAGTTCTATTTGCTATTGCAGAGTACTGAATGAGGCCATCTGGGAAGGAGAGGCATGTAACCTGCTTTAATATACATTCCACAATCAAAAAACAGTGGGAAAGGAAGTTAATCCATTGCCAGGTTCACAGAGCAGGACACACAACAGAGGAACAACTCCAAAAATAAAGCCATGGTGCTTCAAAGTTCACTCCACCCCACTCTTATGAATGGTTTACCTGATAAAAGCAGAATTGTGAGTTTATTATAGTTAAGGCAGAATAGCAGGTAAACAAGGCACCACCAAGTTTCTGAGGCTAATTATAAGAGAAAAAGGAAAGAAACTACCCAACTTATCCAAAATCCACAGAAATCAAAGCAGTTTTATCAGTGTTTGAGAATCACACAGGGAATATGAGCTCTACTGAAGAGAGCAGTGAAACCTGCAGCACCTTTAACAAAAACTCAGTACATCCAAATTACAGCCTCCTCAATTCTACACTGAGCATTGCTTTCCAAAATTTCAGTCAATACTTAATCATTAAAAAATCCCTCACAGTTAAAATTCATTCAAATATAGGTAATGCTTGAAGAATCTGACCACCAGTTCAGTGATACATGTATAAAGCACTAAATGATTTTACAAACAACTTTAGGACCCAATTTCTAATGCAGAATAGATCTGCTGCCTCAGGCCAAGATTTATAAGGCACTCAAGGAAAAATTAGCCAGTTCCTGAAGCCCCAGCTCATTTTGTATTCCAGTCAAGTTTCAAATACAACCAATTAGTAAGTTTAATTATTGTTTTAAGAAAACAAACACAAAACCAAGAGCTCAGAACAACATAAGTCTTCCTAGACCAATTATCCATGTTAAATTAAGACATTAGGATTCTTGCATATGTTTCCCCAAAACGAAATAAATGAGATGAGATAAACCTTGGGTGAAAATGCATTCATTCCAGGCAATTACAGTGACCTTAATCTGAGGTTGTTTCTGTTTGGTAAACAGATCAATTATGGAGGCAAGAGAAGCACAAGGCAAAGAGTTCTGACACCACAAGCACCCCCAACCCGGACCTACCTGCATTTCACAATCTGCCCGAAGATTCAGCTCCTCACAGCATTCCCTGGATACCCTCAGGAAGATATAATCCTTTGTCTTCTCCTCGATAGCTGCTTCATAAACCTTCTCTTTGGTTCCTTGGGTCTGTGCTGACTTTTCTTTAGTGACAGGCAATAAATAAACAGCATTGACTTTGGTCATCACCAGCCGTCCAGCCAAAGTGTCTTCAGAGAGAGTTTCAGTGAGCTTAAAACGACCAAAAAGTTGTCCATTCTGGGCATATTTTGCACCTCCAGAAACACCAGTGAGCATGAAGCTTGCTACAATCTGCAATTGCACTTTTATGTTGAACCTAAGCGAGAAAGCATCGAGTCAGTGCACGAAAATGCTCTGGGATTCTGAAATTTCAGGCGTTCAGAGTGAAGATTCACTTCATTAATTAATTTTTAAGTATGAACAAGGACAGTCAAAATGGCCCTTTTTAAGTATGCAGCTGTCAAATATCCACACTTTTTACTTTTGACTGTAGCCTATAAAGTAGATATTGAAAAGAACCAACATCTATGAAGTTTAAAAAAAGAACCCTCACAAGAGAGAAACAAATACCAGATACCAATAAAAGCTTAGAGTGGATGAATTACATGTCCCAAAGCAGTGAAAATTTCTGTTTAAATAGTCTATAACCTTATGGAAGGTATGCAAGGGGAGAAAAGCAGACAAAGAACAGAGCAAGATTCCTATTTATCCCATCTGTCTCTTCCAGGCTGCACACCAAAGAGGGCAATCTCCATCTTAAAAAGTAAATGGTATTATACCTGTAATTCAGAGGGATTGATTAAAATGCATTGAAACAAATCAGACTGTAGGCATTAAAATGATATCATTTTATTTAAAATGAGGGAATGGCATCACAGGCTCAGCCCTATAAACCATCTATCCACAGAATTCCTATTAGCAGCAGCTTCCTCCTGTAATCAGAGATGTAACAAATTCATCCTCTGCACTTATCATTTTCCAGAAGTCACATGCACAACACATGAAAGTGACTTATTAGCACACTTCATTGACCTCTCACCAATAAAAAGTAATTTCTCCCTAGGGTGTTGGGGTTTTTTAAACAGATTGTTTCAACCTAGTTTTAAAAAGAACAAAGAGGAAAAAAAGTCTGACAATAGAGTAACAATATTCAGTTATTTTCTCATCAACAACGTTTTCCTAAATTTGCAAAAAACTACAGAAAAAAAGTAAAACCCATTCACAAATGAAATAAAACCTCTTGGAAAAATACATTCTTATAATACTTTTCATACTCATACTGGTTTTATTTTATCTGCTCTTCTTGTAATTTTTATTTTAACCTAATAAACTGGTAATTGCTCATTTAATCCCTGCAGTATTAATGATCATAAGCCTCCAACAATAAAATCCAACATTTCAGCTTGGTAATTAAACATCTACCAAACCAATCAAATCTATTTTTTCGGATCTGGCAAATCACGACTCTTGCACAAAAACTGCAAGTTTGCCCCCATGTGGTAACAGCTGCTTCTTTACAGAACATGAGCATTGTCAGATCTGAATTTCCCAGTCTTCTATTCCCCAAAAACAAGGGAGGTTTTCTTACCCAGCAGGAATCTGTTAGGTTATCACTGACCAAGCTGCAGTGAAAGCATTCACCCAACCCTTCCCATTTCCACACGTACCAATAAAAACCCCATAACACAAAGACAAGCTTTCTTCTATTGAAGGGCTGCAGTATTCCAGAGGAGCTATCAGCAAGTCAGCATTATCTAAACCAGCTCATATCTCCTTGTTAAAACACTGTAAAAAACATTTAAGTGAGTAACAAGGGCTGGGAATTCTTACTGAGACACAATCGTTTGCTATTGGGAATTTATGCTGTTGAAACTTCCCTGAAGTTGATCCCTATGCTGCTAAACACGTTGCAGCTAAAATTCAGATTTATAAAAACAGGCTGCAAAACAGTTTTATTGCATTTCTGAGACAAGGTACAGGTCAGTGTTTTCATAAATGACTGAACTGCATCTGCTGTGCTAAAGGGAATCTCAAGTTTACATTATCAAGCAATTTCCATTGAGCAAGCTGACACCTTCTGGCAAACTACAAAACTACAAAATCCTCGCAGGATTTGATTTTTAAAATATCAGAAGTTGCTTCTTTCACCCATTTCTCACCCTTGCTTTGCAGGGTTAGACAAAAGAGGGTTTTCAGTCAGGCTTATAAAAAAACCAAAAACTTTTATTTCCTCCTAACCACTGCAAATGCCAGCCTACCTGCAGTGTTCACGAAGCAGCTACAAGAAAACCTGTTGTTCATATTTAAAAACCACAGAATAATTATGAAGAATGACTTCATAAATCATTAATCATCCAGTACCAGTGCAAACAATAAATTCCCCAAAGGCAAACAAACCCATCCTGGCCAAAGCCCCAGGTGTCACTTTGCAAAAGCACATTCAGCACATTTGCAGGGCTCAGGGTGTGCAGTGGGACACCTGCCTGGGGAGTGATCAATGGAACACACAGTAATGACAAAAGCAAATTTATTTTCCATCAGAGCCAGTGCTTGACGTGTTCACAGCCTTGAGGATAAATCTGCTCTGTAATTCTGGGAGCATGGAAGGAGCTGTCTGTCACCTCACACCCTGTAATGTTCACACAAGAAAATGTTCTAGTCACTCTAACAAGTATATATTGCTTTTCTCTTCAATATGCAAGAGAGAAAGGAAGAGCTAAACCATAAATATATTTACATTCTCCAAAAGCCAGCTAATATCGAGATTGGAACACTGATTTGTTTTTCCTCAAAAACAGTGTGTTTGCAATTGGAAATTCAACAGTAGTAACTCCCTAATTATTCTATTTTGTGATACTCATGTGGAATAACTTGTATAAATGTCTCTTGAAATATTAAAATAAACATGATTTAAAAGTAAAGTTCTCTGAGACTGTCCAGAACTCTCTTATAACTGAATTCAAGATATGTTCCAGCCACTGCAACTTTCACTCAGTACAGTGAAATACAGTGTGCAGCTCCACTCAGATGATTCCACATAAAGCCTGAACCAGTGCTTTCCTAGAAAGTGAGAAACCATCAACATTCTTAAAACCCAAGGATCCACTTCAGTCTGAACTGCAGACACTCATGTGATTCCAGTATTGTCACAAGACCACGCTGCCAATGCTGCTGCTTTTACAATGTACATTCACAAACCCTTGAAAAGTGTAACAGCTCATCAACACTGTCACTGTGGCACCACTTCAGACGTGTTACAACCCACTTGCATCTGGATTTCTCAGCCCATTTCCAGGCTTGCAACCCTGACACTTCACTAGAGAATACCAAGTGTGTGATCTTAGCCACAGAGGAGTGGAAATGGCTGCTGGTTTGAGCCTTGTTACAATAAAGTGGGTCAGCTACAAGATCAAAAGAATGTTTGTCATCAACACTATCAAAACAGAAGATTTCAAGTATTAACACTTACTTAAAACTTATCAAGCAATAAATTACTGCTGCACCAAACAGTCCAAAGGGGAAGCATTACATACAGGATACACTTATTCTTCTTTCATTTCTCCAGGTTTGCTGCTCTTTAGTTTCCTATGAGGCATGAGAGTGCAACTCCCAAGGTGAAAATTCTATCAGTAAAAAATACTGCTCATGTTTTAATGGTATTTCATTAATATTTACTTTAAATCCACTTTTGTTTCAAAAGGCCTTAGAAGAGTCAACCTGTTTATAAATATGTATGATGGAGAATATTTCTGTGAGCTGGAAACAGTGTTCAAGCATGACTGCTCCACGTGTTAGACTCCAGCTCAAGAGCAGAGTGCAGAAGTGATAAAAGATAACAGGGCAAATACTGCCCCTCAGCTGAGATTTAAAAAAGAAATTGAACTGGTTTTCTGCTTTAAAAGCAATGGAAATACAGAATTTGTTTTCTAAGTTCTAGAGGGTTGGTTCAACTGAACCTCTGTAGCTCCAGAAATGGTTCTTCATCCTAAAGACTTTCTGATTTGGAACTTCCAAGTAATTGGTAAAACTAAATATGCTACCAGATTGGGCTAAAATGATGTTATCTCTTTTAGGCTTTCCATTATGAGTAGTGACAAAACTCTGAAACTCTTTAGTACCACAGGAATTCAGGAAAAATTTTTGACCACAAATATTAAACTAAAAAAAAAGTCCACATGAAGGTCTGTAACTGTGAATTTCACATCTTTTTCCTAAATCCCTATTTTTCAATCATCTAACACCAGTTGGGTAATTTGTACATAACACCTAAAGACACAACAAACCAAACAATGTACATTATATGCCTTTTATTAGGGACTTTTATTCAGAAACTGGGTGTCAACCTATTTAGGAAATAAATAAAGTCAGCTGCCACATCATCATAAGATCAGTCTGATCCACACAGAATTCAACTCTTTTTACAAAGATTTTATATATTCCTTTGCTATAACCTACTTTCACACAGGAACAAAAATATAACTATTATTAATAACATTTTGTGTAGACAGATAATAAACTAGAAACAAAAATAATTAACAAAACCTCGTCCAACAGCTGCTTAGCACTACAACTTTAAGCACAGACTGATACACACTGCTTGTTCTCAATGAATTAGCAGGAATTTATATTTAAGTGCTAGTGACCTTTACCAAATACTTCTATTCCCAGACTTGTTCAGGTTCAGTTCAAAGAAACAGGAAGCCTCAGTATCTTAAAGAAGTAGAAGTTTTTTTAATGAAAAAAGCTGTCACCCTCATTTGAATAGGAATATTTTTATAAAGGAATCACTTACTTGCTAACTTCCTTATACTGTGCTATTTCCTCAATATAAAGGAGGTCGTGGAGCCTTGACTGGTAGTTGGTCTTGGTCAGTGATTTGTCCAGGACAGATTGTGTGAACAGCTGGTCAGCAGACAGAGGGATTTGGTATCTGGTGAGAAGGCTCTTCTCCAGTTCAGTAGTTTCATTAGGCTCAAACTCCACAATAGTCTTAGACGTGGAATCCCAACGCTTGGCTGTGGTCAGGAGCTGCTGCCGTGCATGCATCAGGTATTCAAGGTCTGCATGGACACACAGAGCAGGGAAGGTGGGGTTTGTTTTTACAAACCCCAGCTGGCTTGTTTTTATTCAAAAAAAAATCAAGCAGAACCCACTAGTAAAACCAATCCCCTCAGAGATACTGAAGCACAGGCAGAGTCTCCTCTGCCCACAACACCTTTAGGAAGTTCGCTGCTGGTATTTACTATTCCTCAGGTGTGCACAGAAAGCAAGCAGGCTCTCCAAGAGTATCAGAAAATAAAATATTCTATAGATAGCAATTAGAATTAATAAAGACCAAAAAAGCACTTTTATTTAAATAATCAACAGCTTTGAAGGACTTGGCCCTGGAATACTCTTTAAAATCCAACTGCAACATCCCCTCATTTCAAAAACATTAAATAGTGAGGAACCTACAACGTACATTATAAAATTCAGAAGGTCATAAAAACAAGTTGATAAATCAGCTCCTAAGGAACCATCACATTTGCAACACCGTGAAAGTCTTTTAAAAAAGTTCTACAGCCCCCTAATCTGTGTGTGGTGCAGACTGCTACATAAAGTAGCTACAGCTACTTTACTAAGGAAAACTTGGGAAATGTAACCTAGCAGGATACAAAATGAGAAAATTCAAAGGAAATTAATTTTTCAGTGTACTCTGATTTCAGGGACCACACATCTTAGATTAGAAACACAAGACCAAGCACTTACCTACAGCCACCTAGAATATATCCATTAATACCACAAAACCACTATGACAACAGTGAATCAGTTAACAGAATTGCAGTTAAATTGCAGAGCTGAAAATATTTGGCATTTATAGTCAAGCCATGCTATCTTAATGTATAATCTCTGAGTAAGATTTAACATAGGTATCCAGGATATCACACCAACGCTGAAAATGTGCAAAAAAGACATTTTCAAATTCAAATTAAATGCTTATCATCTTGACTGTCTTTAGTCTAAATAGGAAAAAACCAGCATTTTAGCAGAAGAAATCTCCGTTCAGCTTGACTATGACTACAGGAACATGGCTTATCCTACTCACTGATCTCATGTGCTCACTAAGAAGACACATTTAAATACATCACTCAAGCCTGAACCATATCAGTAGTTACAGTTGTACAGCAAGAAAAAGTCCAAGTTTGTGTGGTTTGTGTGTCTGAAATAACATCACCACAAATGAAGCTTTCTCTGCTACAAATCACACCTCAGATCCCAAAAGCTCAGTAATTATGCTGGGACTGACTCCTTGCTTGCTGAACAACAGCCATTTAATTCCCAGCACTGGAGAGGCTTTCCCTGGAAGCCTGACATAAACAGTTCCTGGCACACATTGCACACACAGTGACACTTTCTTAAAGAGCAGTTAGTACATAATCAGTGCACAGAAAACTTCCTACAGCTCCCTCTTCCTGCTGCAAATAAAGATTCCAAACTGCAGAATGGAGCCTCCTCTACAAAAATATTTTCATGTTGACCTTTCATTCCTGCCTAAACACCTCATCAGGGCCCTGAATTACATAAAAGCATAGAGACCTCGGGCATCTTTCTGTTAGAAAAGCATTTCCATAAGATCTCAATTCATATATGAAAAAAAGTAAAAGAAATGATGGAACTGGACACAGATGCAGTGTAATTATCCCTTTCCCTTGCCTATTACACACCTCTTGGATTACACAGCATAAAAAGCCCACGATTCTGCAGTTACAATTATCTGTAAAGCTCTTATCCATCTGAAATAAGTATCAGGGATGACCTGCCTGCAGACAGACAGGAAACCTGTGAAGGAAACAGCAGCACCCAATGCTGGGGGGCTGCCACCTCCACCTCATCCATCACCTTCACTGGACAGAATTCAATTGGCTGCTCCTGGGATCCCCGTGGTTTGGACTTGGTTTAAGGCCCCAGAGCACAGATGGGTTTGACAGGAACTCTGACTCTGCAAGTGGCTCATGGCTTGGTTCCCCTGATGTTCCCCAGGTTTACAAGGCAAGGACTGTTCTCCACAGGCCCAGTGTTTAGGAAATCTGGGATTACCCCCATACTCCATGGAGATGATGGAAGAGCTGCCACTCCCTGGCAGTGCCATCCCCTGAGCTCCCAGAGATGTCACACCAGGCACAGTCCCCCTGCTCCTGGCCACAAGCTCTTGGGTCATCTCCAAAGACCACGACCTTTGGTATTTGCTATTTACAGCTTTGTTCCATTAATGCTGCAAATGTTAATCTGTTATATAGAAATAAAGGCCAGGAATAGAGAACTGCTGTTTTCTCAGCTTCATCTTTTAGCCTTCTTTTTCCCTTTTTTTCTTCTTTCTGCTTAAATCCCAGTGCTACAATTCTGTTTCGATGGTGTTTTTATCTCTCAAATTTTCATTAAAAATTAAGATTCTGTGTCCCACCCAGTGGCTTACTGCCAAGTGATACAGTGACCTACATTTACCTCTCTTACACCATAAATCAAAGTGCTTCCTTCTTTTTTTGCACCTCTCCAAACACCTTTCCATTTTATGACATTTTTCTCATACTGGAGTTATTTCAGGTTTGAACTGAGAGACATAGATCAGTTTAAGAAACAGATTAAACATTTAACAGTAACTTGCAGCTCATTTTTTATACTGGAAAACACAAATATAGTTACACTTTCTTTACATTTTCAAATTTTATGCAAGCAGCAAATTATTGAATTACGAGCCTATATTCAGCCTCTTGCCTTTGAAAATTCTAGTGAGGTATTGCAAGAGAAGAAAAAAATACAAACCAACTTCTCAGATAAGTCTGTTTTAATTACTGAGTTTATTACCCCATGTATTCTTATACAGAAACACTTCATTTCTCTAATGACCTTTTCTGACATATTTAATGTCTTCATCAATATAAGAATGTTTATAAAAACATAAACATGTTTTTATAAGGGCAGAACTTCCAGTGCTGCACTCAGACCCACACCAAACTAGAAATTCCCAGCATTTTAATCATTCTTAGGAGCCATATCCTGATACAGAGTAAGTAATATTCCAATTATCTGCCTGATTTACACTCTCTGAAGCTTTTGCCCACTATTTCTATTCATATCTATGAAGAACATAAGTTACAGTACAAAACATTCATGAGCAGTTGACAGAGATGCTGTTCTGCCTGAAACTGGAAAGGAAAAAAATGGCATGAAAGATGTCCACTATACAAAAAAAAAATAGAAGTTTTTGTACATTACCTTCAGTTGAAGCAGCATCAATCATCACTCGTTGCATGAGGACTGGTTCTAATCCAAAGTCAAACACCACAGTTTGGCGAAAAGTCCCAAAGATTTCTGTGTTGAAGGCTATACTGACTTTGTATATATAGTGATCTATTCCATTCTGGACCATCTTTCCTCCTATCCATTCCTGACAGTTTTCTGGAACTTCTTGTGATACCTGGGTGGTGCTGTCTCCAGCAGATATTGCAACGATACTGAAGTGTGGTCGATGGGCATCATAAAGCAATGCCACTCGATACAGCATTCTTGCAGGCTGGAAAAGAAATATAAAGGTTGAAATACTGAAATTATTCCAGGAGTATCTTCATTTACAATCAGATAAAGAAGGTTAATAAGAACTATCAGTTTCTCAGAGCAGGTACTGCTCTGCCTGATTTCCAGAAATCTGGGCAGTTGATACATAATCACCAGAGTTGCTGGGAAAAAAGAAAGAGAAGGTGCTAGAAAGTTTCTCTATTTTAAGAATGATGCAACTGAAATCTTAATTGCAAAAGGTTATGAGTTGCATTCTAGTTATTACTGACTCACTTTCAAAAAATAAGTAGTCCTACCTTACATGTGAGAGCAAATGTCCATGTCTGGTGTGACTTTTTGGTGGTGACAGTTACCGAGAGCTCGGGATTATGTTCTACTCTCACTCCTTCTACACATTCACTAAGCTAGAGTAAAAGAAAAGGAACACAACATTAAACTTCTAGAGGCAGTATCAAAACACAAACTTTCAGGAAAAGACAGCATTTTGTTTAATAGAAAGAGGAAAGAATGGTTTCCTAGATCATGCAGGATTGATGCAAGTCCCACTCAGGAATTAATGTAAATATGTGCTAATGCAGAGAGACAAGCAAGCTAAATCTACAAGATCACACTGTGCAAGTGAAGAATAGAACCATTTAGAGACAATTAACCACAAGACTTGATTTTCAACAAGTAACTTAATTGTAAATGTTTAAAGTGGAACAAAATTTCATTTGAAAAAAGGATCTGTGATACAGTGAGGCCCAGGAGACCCCAGATCTCACTGACATCAACAAGACTATTGAGACAACAGGAAACGAGAATCAGACTTTCTACTCATCACTGCATTTTGCATAAAGTCCACTTTGCCCAGATTTCAATCAACAGTAGATGGACCAAAAATTCCTTAGGGTCAGTGATTAAGCAGAGCTGGTCGAATGTCACAAAAAATGTTCTTTGTAATTCCAAAGAGCTGCTGACTTTGATCATATCCATATCCCACACTCCTTGATACTCAAAACACTTTTGAGGATTTGGGGGATTGGCTGTTCTTCATACCAGTGCCTGCAGCTCCAGGCAAAGAAAAGGAGTGACACACAAGTAAGAGCATTCCCCACTAAGCTGTGAAACCTTTACCATTTATTCTCCAGTTTAAGAAGTTCTGCCATTTAGTCAGGGAACAGGAACAATACCATGGGACTTGCCTGACCCATCCTACACTGAGAATAGTAAATATGCAAAATGAGCAAGATGTGATTAACTCACAAATCAGCCTAAGTCTCGTTGCAAGAAGATGTAGGGCAGGATGGAAAGGGGAGCAAATTGGTTGGACAATTTCTTGGTGAGGAGTGATTCGACCAGCTCTGATAGTAAAGTCCAAAACCAGTCTCATGTTTGTTTTAAATATGAGCACATGGAGAAGCAGGATATTTTCCTTACGACTTTCTCAGGAGATAAGGAGTTCATCCATTTCTCAATCAGGGTTTCCATGTAACTGCCTGAGCACTGCTTGTTTTCCTTCTGCTGCTTCAGGCGGATCAAGCGGGAAGCGTATCGTTTCTGCCATTCTGTCAGCTCCTCCTGGGAATGTGCTGAAGTACACTGGGCACCATACCTGCAGATCCCTTGCTCTAAAAATCTACATAAAATAGGATTAAACATTATACTTTGAACTTTTCAGCCTCCAATTAAAAAAAAAAAAAATTTATCCAAATTTTATTTGTAAAGCCAGAAGGACATTCGGACATTCTTTAAGTTTCTCTTACAGAACTAAAGGCAGTTTAGCCCATGTGAACTAATTTGGAAATATAGATATTTATACAGCATTTTCTAGGAGAGGCAGCAACTTCTATCATTGCAAAACCCAGAAAAGTGCATCAAATTTCTCAGAAATACAGGAGATGGAAGCCTAAAGAAATTTCCAGCTTTAAAGAAAACGGAATCAAGTGTTTGTACAGCAATTAACACAAGGAGATCACAGAGCATCCTTGAAATGACTAGGCACTGTATTAATATGCACAAAGCCCCTTGTTAATCAAGGGCAAAGGAAAGATGTAGCATAATTTCATCCAGTGATTATATTATTAGCTGATAAATACTCAATCAGCAGTTTTTCCTGGAGCAACAGTGACATCACATGGTCCCTTCTACCAAATACACCTACACAGAAACCTCTAGGAAAAGGTTAAATCCTCTTCTTTGGAAAGGGTGCATTAGTCTAAAAGGATCTATTCTTGCAGACACTAAGAACTTCTTAAAGAAGTACATTTTCCACTTAGTGGCATGTGCTGATGCATCGAATTAATGCTATTCCAAAGGCCTGTATACAATGAAGCATTCTAGTTCTCAGAATTTACTGCAAGTCTGGGCAAATGCCTGTATAACTTGGGAATTATTTTTATAATTTAACTTTGTATTAAAATTATAAACCACAAGGCAGCAGCTGCAGTTCCATCATTCTTCAAAACTGAAGCACTTAAAAAACAGATGACAAAATGAAAATGAAATAGAGGGAAAGATTTCAGTTCTGAAGCTACCAGAAAGCATTGGTTATGCAGAATAAAATTAGGCCAGGAGACTGTTTTGTTTATTTGTTTGCTTTGCAAAAGGAGACTGTAAAAAGTTAATGCAAACATCACATTTTTATTTCCACAGTACAAATGTTACATAATGCAAATTAAACTGTGAACTTTGAGCTGTGAGACAAAACCAAGCCACACCTGACTGGGACATGAAAACCTTGCAGCACAAGTACCTGCACATCTAGGTCACACTTGCATCAGTGGCTACAATTTGATTTAGCATGCACTTTTCCTTTCAGAAATGTGCTTGAAAGTTAGCATGCCCAAACTGTAAACAAAATAAACGTGATATGTAACACCATGTCACCAAAGGCCTTCTCAAACTATGTTTCTTAATATATTTTAAATTAAAATATTTTTCTTTGCAGTCAATTTCAGTATTCTTACTGTCAATTTTCCAATTCACCACTGCATTAGAATGTTAAAGTACAATTATGATTTTCACCTCCTAAAGTAAATGGAGTGCAAGCATAAAAAATTGCTGACCTGTTCTTATAACCTACATAGCAGATTTAAAATCAAGGGAGCTTCCTTTTCATTATTTAACAGGAAAGCATATTACTTTAAAATTTGTCATCGTTATACAGGTTTTCCAAGATCCCATTGTTCATATTTTTAACACTTTTTTCCCCTCTCAATTTTACTTTCTTATTTAATACCTCCTGCAATTCCATAGCTTCATTATCTAGAATAAATATGCTGCACTCCTACTGCTTTATGGCACACAGGGGAAAAATAAACCAGAGCTTCAAAAATTCATATTCAGTACCTGCAACTGCCTCCTCATAAGGAACTAAAAATCTTCAGTCCCTGGTCAGAATTATGCTGCTCACAGGGATTTGCAGAGCAAGGCACATCCTTCTCACTGGAAGGGTTAACAGTGAGCATAAAGCTCATTACACAGCTTCAGTGGAAAAATGTTTCAGAGCAATGGTTGGAAACATGGGAGAGATGTTACTCAACAAAAGATCACCACAAGCTAAAAATTGTAAATATCTGCTTTTTTTAAACTGCTGAATAAGCACCAGACATGATTAAGAGTCAAGAAGAGTTGCCAAGATTTAGCATCTTAGAAAATCATGCCAAAAGTAGCTCAAAATCAGCAGTTCAGTCATGTCATTTAAAAAGCAGGTCAGAGCTTTTGAAAATAATTTGCATTAGTTACATAAACGGCAGAATCAAGTGCATAATGATGGTTCCTCCACATATATATTAATGCAGTTTTATGTAGAGCAATGACAATTAACAACACAAAGTACAGGCAATATTGACCAGATGACTGGAAAAAACAAGGAGAAACACCAATACAAGCCACTGGATCTTCTCTGTGTATTTGAGTTTATGCAAAAGGGAAAATAATGAGATCTGAGAGAAATTCTATTTTTTTTATCTGAAGACAAAGCCCATCTACCAACAAAGTTCATTTATCAGGAGGCAGCAGTGTAAGCAGACAAACACAGTCAGGTTATGGTGCTGGGCAACTTCTCACATCTCTGAAATCATCCAAATTAGAAAAGGCAGGGGAGAAAGGCACACGCTGACCTGTCACTGGAGAAATGCCCCTCAAACCTCAAATGTGTTATGAATCCCGAGTCAGTGATTCCATTCCACAAACTGAAGTGCTGCTGGAATGAACCGACCCTTCCAAAAAAACCTGCGAACAGCTCAGCTCCTGTTCTAACAAGCACCTCCACTTTCCTGGCCTCTCAATCGTTGTGTCAGCAGGTCAAGGGGAGTCGTTGTGTTCCCTGGGAGGGGTAACACGGGTGGAAGGAGTTTACCTTTTACACAGTGTGTATTCCTCACTGCTCGTGACGCCCCTGGGAGGGGGACGGAAGTGCCAACCATCCCGCGACCCTGCGGGACACAAACGCCGTCATCTCACAGCTCTCAGCTCCCCACTCACACAGCAGCTGCCCAGGGATCCACGGCTCTAAGCACCAACCCAAGGTGCAGCTGAACACAAGGAAAATTAACCCCCCCCCCACCCCCCAAAGCCATTTACAATCCGTGACAAACTCATGTAGAAAAGCTCACGAAGGTGAATTTCCAAGCATCTGCAGAACGGAGCAGGCTCTGATACAGCCCCCTGGTCAATAAACAGAAATTTCTGCCTCCAAATTCAGTCAACACCGAGATAATTCTGCCTCACTGGGACTCATCACAACGGTCAAGCCCCTTTTTTACTTTCTGCCTGCAATGCAGAGCTGGGCATTCAGCAGGATCCAAGTCTTCTCACTAGGAAATTATGTAGCTTTAAAATTAAATTACATACCTTCTTCTAAATCTTCTACATGATATCCTGATGGTACTTTACCAGCTGCCTACAATTATAAAAAAAAGCCCACAGTTATACAGGAACACAAAACAATTTCATCAACAAGAACTGCTGTCAAAATGGGTTTTAGAACAACTATTACAAAAATATCAATCATAAGTTGAAATTACTTCCAGTCACAAACCCTGCTGATAACAGGGATTCTGATAATAACAGGAATTCTGACAGGAACACCAAGTCAACTGAAAAAAACTTTTAGAGATTTTTACAAGACCAAATTCCACCCTGCAATCAACTTAACATGGACTGAATTTCTAAAACACCAAAAACTAAACTGCATTGGTAAGTCTTTCAGCTTTCAATCTACATCAAAAATAAAACACAAATAAGTAACTAAGCATAAGGGAAAAAAAGAGAGGGGACAATTTAATCAGCAGACATGAGAGTTTGACCTCAAATGCAAAAGAAAAAAAAAAAAAGGAAGAAGAAAAGGTGATTGAGAAGGCATTTATATTATTTAAAATTTTCTGAAGTTATGTTTATTACTTCAGACTAATTTCCAACGGAGAAAAATGCAATAGATAAATAAATAAATAAATACTGCAGATCTAATCTAAATGCTTGGAATTCTTTCTACTTGCTGCTTCAGGAATCAACAACCTATTAGCATCATTTTTTATTTTCTCGAACATCCTGCAAGACTGTGATGAAAAGTTCCTGAAGAGGTTGGTGGGTGAAGACCAACCCACCAGCAGAAACAGCAATTTTTGAACCAGTCTGTTCCCAGTGAGCCTGGATCTCCTGGGACACATGAAAAGCAGCCCTTCAGCTGCTTCAGGTACTGCTCATTATTTTCCCAATAATATCCTCATTATTACCTCTGTTTCAGCAAGAAGTGTTTTCAGTCGTGTGAGATCTTTAGTTACCATCCCGTTCTGGGGGCAGAAAGAATATTAATTATTGAACACATAAACCTTCATTATGTGCATTAAACCACAGCAGCCAAGTTCATTTCCCCCTCAACACCAGAAGAAGGAAAAATTAGTTTGACTTTACAACACCAATTTTAAATGACACTAAATAAAACTGAGTAAACACTGTGGTGAAAAAGAGAATTCTACACTGGCCAAAAACAGCACTAGACTTAGAGCAAGTATCAATACAGGACAATTCAGGAAAGCATCATATTAAGAACTTGAGGAAAAAAATATACCATGGTTACTGCAACACTCCTGCTCTGAAGAATTGATATCATAATCTTTCACTGCTGTTTCAGTGATGGATTCATTTCTTTTTAAGGATCTACTTTACAGATGACTGATTTCTGCAGCTCCATAACTCTTCCTGCTCTGATGTGGACTGTGTAATTTTTGGAGTTTTCCCTCAAAAGCAAAGATTAGCCACGTGACTAACTGCATAGTCAAGTACAATTGAAGTAAAAATCTTTCAAAACTGAATTTATGTGAAATACATAGGTATTTGTAACAATTTCACACTCTTGTAAGTCAAAACTTTGATTAAAGGAACCCAGACCTGTGGGGTTTGTTTCAATAATCTCTTGCAGAAATTTAATTAAGTGCTACAACATTTGTTAGACTTCTCCACATTCTGACTCTGCTACTGAGCAGGAGAAATTACTCTTTGCTGAAAACTTAGACACTTAACAATCCTCAAACTTAGGCTTTTTCCAAAATGATTTTTCACTTTTTCAGCAGAAGGCTGAAAATGGAACTTGTTGAACTTAAATGCATTAAGAGCAAAAAAATGCTACCAAGAATCATTCTCTTAAACCACCAGGGAGGAAACTGGATGGATTCCAACTCTTCAGTAAATTAATTCCAAAACTTTGTTTCACTTCTTCTTTCAGACAATGGCACAGTCAGTAAATCAGCTGCTGATTTTAATATTCCTACTGAAAACAACTGTGTCTAACAACCTAATGCTTGTAAAAACCTCTCAAACCCTGCTTTGGGATGACACTCTGGAACTCTATACAAAGGTACCTTTATTTGCACAACAACAGCTCAAAACAAGGCCACTCCACATTCCCTGCAATAAGACTATTTTACTAATTTTTCCTGAAGGCAAGTTTCCTTCAGCCTCACCAGGAATTTTTCAATGAAACATTTTTTCATTAGAAAACAGCTAAACAAAGAAAAAAAAAAAAAACCCTTTCTTTATGTAAAAATAGCCAATGGCCAGGGGGAAGGGAATTCAGGATACAGAGCAGACAGACAAACACAACTCTCAAAAACAACCTACTGATTCAGTTAAGCACCAAGGCACAGGAGACAGGATCCAATCTCAAGGTAAGAGGTTTTCCTGCAAGTTTCTGATGTCCCAGGTTCCCCTCAGTCTGCCCAAGCTGTGACCATGTTTCTGGGTGTGTTACCACCGGCAGTTCATGCTGATGAACTGCCTATTTAATCCCAATTACAGAAATTAAAATTATTCTTTGGAGACTTACACATGTCCCCAATTTCCCCATAAAAGTCAGAAGTTACTTACATGTCTGGGGTTAAAAGCATCTTTACAAGTTTTAACAGTTCAAGGGTAAAATAGAAGCTTTGAACTCAAACCTTTATCTTCATCTTGAAATACAAAGCTTTTTTTCTTTCCCTGAACAGCTTTTTCTGCTGTCTTACAACTTATCATGGGCCAGTTATTTAAAAGTACAATCAAGACTTTTTCTGCGTTAATGGACAGAGTTCCTGAAGTCCATTTAAAATGGGGTCAGGTACAATTTAGAATAAGCAAGCAAAAGTTCAAGATTTTTATTATTCTTGTCAATCCCAAAATATGCAAATTTCTTTTACATTTCCTGAGGATTCAGGGCCAACAATGAAAAAACTTTTCAAAATCTCAACAACTCTGAAACACTGCTTATGCAACAACCTGGCATCCTGATGTGTGCCCATATATTTATCACACCATTTTCCACACAAATCATTTTTGTTGCAACCCGCCAGTGAAACACATGTTCGGAAGTTTCTTACTAAACAGATTTTTTAAAAGAAGGAAATACAAAACTGTTTGGTTTTTTTTTTTTTTTTTAAACCACGTAGATTGCAGCAAAGCCACTTACCAGTGATTCCCCCATCAGTGATTTGGAAAGAACATTAGACACAATTTGCAGCTTCCCTTTGAGATGCATGCAGCAGAGCACTGCCCGCAGAGATCCATCGCCCTTGGCCAGCCCCTCTCCCAGCACTGCAACACAAACCAGCCACTGTTACCTCAGCACACCATCCATGTAAGTCAGATATAAGTTTTAAGTCATATATACAGTTTTCCTTCACCCTTAACAAGAAAATAAAGTCTGAAGCTCAGGTTAATTCCATGGTTTATTGGATATAAATTAAGTAGCATGTGCTGTTGTCTAATATTAACTTCAAGCTTGTCTCCCACCAGCTAATAAATGCTGCACATGAGCTCAAAAAAGGCTGCCATATTTACATGCTAAAATAGACATAAATATGGGAAGGGTAAATTCACATATTTGACACAGACACAAAGGACCTCCTCTCACAGAAAGGGTAAAAAAGAAATAGCAACCAACAACCTCCCAGTAACACAAACATGCTCAGGAAGATCCATTCATGCTCACAAAACACATGCCCTGTCGTTTCCAAAAATAGCCAACCTCCTCATGGGCAATTCCTTCTCCTCTAAAAGGGCTTTTATTCACTAATGCTGCAAAGTGTGGCATATAGGAACGATTGTCTGAGCCCAGAAATTTACAGGCTCCCCATAACAGAAAACTTTCTGAATGCTTCCTAGCACAGGATCAGCAGCAAGCAGTGCCAAACACTTTGTGAACACTTCCAGCAGGGACAGGATTTATTTCACGATACAGACGTGCTTCAGACAAGCTGCAACAACACTTAATCACACGTATTACCTGTCCACAAAACGAAATGCCAGAGTGACTAAAAAGCTTAGCAAGCTAAGTGTGTGAATTGAAAAGAAGGCTGGACAGTTGTTCAAAATTAAGGAATTATACAATAACTGTCATTGCAGGCAACATCAACATCTGTCTTTATACTGCTACTCATGCAGATGCAAACAGCCCCTCTTAGTGCTAACAGGAATTTCACATTCACCACAACTTCATGATTACATTTTAGAGTAATAAATCAAAATTCCTCACTCAACAGACGTTCACGTCATTAACAGAAATTGCATGAAAGACTCAATAAATAAATAATCCCACAAAACATTTAAGCAAAAACAACCAGGCATCTCTCCAAACTGCAATGGTAACTAAATCCGTTTTTATAAAGTGCCTCAAAGACTAGTCTGAATTCACCACCCCAATAGTACAGACCACATTGCCAAAAATAGAACTTACTTCCCAAATCAGAAGCAGAAGCACCAAAAATAGCTTTAACATGTCTGACAGTTTGCTATTTTAATCTCAAAGATTAAATCTCCAATTATTATATTTCATATCACTATCTGTGTAATATCACCAAGTTAAACCATACAGTTGCATATAAAAAGTTGCAACGCATTAACCACTACCCCTTGGGAAAGATTTGTGGAATAATTGAACAGATTTTAAGCTATCATCATTCCCTGTAACACTGCAAGCAGCATACTATAGAGAACATGTATTTCTCCAGCTATTCCAGAATACACTGATCATTCAGGTTCAAATAAAACCATCATAGCTGTGCAACATGTCAAGTCTTGTAAAAAGGCAGAAGAGCAGCTTGAATAAAGCTTTGCCCATTACAAAAAGCCTGTGAGTATCAAGGAGTGTGAGTATCAAGTAGTCCATGCTAAGGTTGTTTCTTCCCCACAAAAATTCATACATAAAACCAAAACTAAGACCTTCTGGAATCATAAATGCAGATACTCTAAATGTCAAGAGCTGGGCTACAATTGATAAGTACACATCATGGAGAACTACAGCCAAATCATTCATTTCTATATTGATAAAAACATGGTGTATGTGTATATATATTTTCCATATATATAAACATATACACAACATTTTTGTATAAATACATAAATATGGCACTAGTAATTTCAAAAATGTCCTCAGTTTTAGATCTGGAAAATAATATTCTGGTGCAGAATATCCTGGCATGAATTAAGTAAATTAACATTAATCTGGATGCTATTTCTTTGTTAACTAATATACATTTAAAGGCTGTTGTTTAAAAAAGATGCTAGAGATCAATGGTCCTATTCCACCCACTTCTATGCCTGTCCAGTGAGAGATGACAAGCAGTTACCATGACAGTTCCTTTGAGATACTGACAACTGACACACACACCAAGAAAAAGTTCCATAGATGAAAGTCACCCCGTCCCCTATGACAAACCCATCAGAGCTCATTGATGAGAACACTTTCATTAAAAACAGCATTCTCCCTCCTACCTCCTTTAACCATCATTCAGCTTTCCATATGTCTGTCACTTTTATTTGCCATCATAAAAGACAGCTCTGAATTTAGAACATTACACCCCTATAGCATACATCAATAAGGTAAAAGAAAAATTTTTAAATAGCATACATCGATAAGGTAAAATAATTTTTTTTTAAATTTCACACTATTTCAAGAATTGTACTGATTAAGCGACAATCAGACTTTTTGAAACTTTAATTTTACACCTACAGAAAGCAAGTTTATTTTTCTTAGTCAATTTTTATGGACCTTTACAAGCAGGCTGCAGAGTGCCACAAACTCCCCAAACTATGTCTTGACTATCAGTGAAAACAACCACATTAAAAAAAACCCCAAAACAACACAAAACCCACAAACCCAGAAAGGAACAATTGAAAGATAATCATTGCTAGCATAGGAATGTCAGAAGAGTAGATCACAATCTGTGCAACAAAACTGTCACCTGAAAAAACTTCCTTTAATGTTCAGGAATAGTTAAAGAATTAAAACCAAAAGGTGGGATCTACCCATCTTTTCTTTCCAAACCTAACTGATAAACTCTGTTCCAACACTTTCCAAACTCAGTGAGTTCTCAGTGAATTCTGAATAATTTGCATTATAGATGAACAACAGAGAGATTAGGAAAGATGGATAATTCCTTCAAAAATACCCAAACTGAACAAGGCAGTGACACACGAGAGGCTCGACTTCAAAGTGACATAGGCACATTTGGAAGTTTTAACAAATGTGCATCATCTTGATTTTCTCTGAACTAAGTCCCAAATGCAAACCAAAATATCTACCATGTCCCTGGGAAAAAAGGCAGAACAATCAGCTTTGTCTTTGTGTCTTCATCTTGGTGACAATCCTCACATCATCAACTCTTCCTACATTTGTGCACTGAAATAACTATTAGCCAAACAGCATCACTGAGCCAAAGACATGAATTTGAGTCCAGGTACTTGAGTAAGAGCTGAAAAATAGTGAGATCTCTCTTTAAGGGGGAAAAAAAAAAAAGGGGGGGGGGGAACAAAAAAGCAGAAAAAGTATTATAAAGCAGATATATAATTTTAAATAGGAAAAAAACCCACTGTTAGCAAACTAACAAATCTGGAAATGTTTTAAAAATCCAGACAACTGACTGCAATTCATAACACTATGTAATAAAAAAAGAAATAAGCATACCATGCCTACAGTCTTCATCTGCTTGCCCATACTTTTTCTGAAAGGTAAAACATGAAAAGTTTAAAAAAAGCATTATTCCAGTTAGCATAAACAACTACATGATTGAATTATAAATTTTGAAAAAATTTTTAGAAACCATTACCTTGTCTTTTCCTGGGTGGAACATGTAAAGAACATAAGTCACATGTCAATTATAATATAATTAATTCTTAGAATGCTGACTTTTTCTCAAATTCTCAGCATTTGGATATTTTAAAAGAGGAGCCTGAATGGGCAAAGGTGTGTGTGTTATATGTTTGTAGGTGGCTCAAAACACCTGGGAAAAATATAAAACTTGACTTTCAAGATGCTGTTTGTTTTTTGATCTTGCACTAATAGAGTTATGTTGAAATTTTAAGATATGCACGTTGCTTTATTCTTTTCAGTAGTTATTTGAAAGATTTTTTTGTTTAGCAAAACAAAAGGAAAATTTGGATTGTTTTTGTCTTTTAAGGCTTTATGTACCTATATAATTCAAATCTTTAATAGGAAGGTTTTGATTTCAAGTATTTTTCCAAGCCCCTGCAGACTCACTGCAATAGTATCCCTGTGATGAACATCCACATAGGTGCCTCAGAGGATTTTCAAAGAGTGATGTCAGAAATGTATTAAACAATCCAAGCACCAATCTGCATATTGGCTTACAGAAATAATTTTGAGAAGTCAAGTTTGTGATAACACAACTTCACTTATTTGTGAATCTCTTTCCCTGAGGAGCCATAAGATAGGTCACTTCTTCATTTAAGAGATTTCCCAATTCTTGTTTTGCACACTGAATAGTCCAATCCAGCTATTTATTTAAAGAATGCTTAAAAACACTCCCTCAATCAGATGGGCAAGATTTGTGTTAAAGTGGCCCAGCAAGGTCTTGTGACTTGGCCAAACTTTTTCCAGCTGGGATGAAACTGCTCCTAATCAATACATGAACATTTGGAGTGGACAAGGCCATATAAATCTGTAATACAAAGGTAAGAAAAAGCAGGTGGTAGGTTTAGTCTTAATCACAGAAATGTCCTTTTTTTTAAGAAGCTCTGATGTTTTAAAGGAAGGACAAAACTTTGGCAATGGGGTCACCTGTAATTCAGGGTTATGCCTCTTGCATTGCATTTACAAACCTTTACAAAACCTGTTTTCACCCAGCCACAAAATATTCAGTCTAAAAGTTACATCTTTCATCAGATATGCTCTAGCCTAGCTCTGGAAAGCTGGGATTAAGCATTAAAAGACTAATTTTAGGCCTATGCAAATGGTGCTAAAGCATGGTATGAAGCTGGTATGAACCAGCTACCTCGATTCTGGCATTTCTTAACTTTGTTTTTTTGAGTGTTTTTATTTGTGGAAACTTTAATTTTGTGCTCTTTAAAGACAAGGTAATTTGGTATGTAATTCAGCATATGTACTCTAAACCCAGCTATTTTGCCTTCCTGGAATAAATATATATATTTTCAATTATTTAAGTATTTTTCCTTATTTGTTTAGAAAACTGTGATTGAGAACCAAACCAAGAGGTTCCAATCCAAAAATAAATGGATCAGGGAGAGCTACAAGACAGAAGCCTCACAGATGCTTTAGCAAGAGGGATTCTGTGGGCAGAGCAACACGCCAAAAATTCTGAGTTGCATTTAAATCTTGACAATACAAGGTATTTGACTTTTCTTTCCAGTTCACTAGATACTATAAAGAGTCACACTCACAAGTTGTAAAAAGGAAGCAATTCTATACAGAAGAGTCTCGATTTTGATGCGGTCGAGTTCTGCCTGGCAGGGCTCCGGGAGGTGAGCTGGGGGGTACTGGCTGAGGGAAAGGAGAGCCTCTGTGCAATGCTTCACTGCCACTTCATAATCCTGCTGCTTAAGGGATTCACATGCTTGTTCACATGCCTTCTCTGGTCTTCTGTCTGCCATGACTCAGGGACAGAAATCCTAGAGCGGGGGCAGAGGGGACGATAAAACGTTGGTTAGCTGTGGAATGGCACTGACAACTTGCCAACCAACTTCCATTCCCGTCTCAAGGTGCTGCATCACATCCCCCTCGTGCTATGCCACTCACATTTCCTACACCAAGCTTCTCACTAACTGATTTCTTCCCAGGCTTTTTCTCCACCACTCCCAGCTCTTGGTTTTGATTCTAATTCAAGAAGGTACTTAAAGCCCACAACTGATTTTAAGAACATAAGTAGGGGTTTCAAATTTTGAAGTCAGCACGGATTTAAAGATGAGGCTTTTGGGTCTTCAATGGCAACACGACCTTTGCTTTGGAAGGAACACAACTCATCCCCTAAGTGCTGTCCCTGAACCTGCAGCCATGTACTCCACACCACCATCTCTTCCAAGCACTTCTCACCTACACTGGGGAGGAGGAGACACTTCCTCTGGGTGAAGGACAAGGATGAACAGGGAAGGACAGGAAAAACCAGGGAATCAACAGCAAACCAACCACTTGTCTCTTCCTTCTGCTGGTTTAGCTACATTGATGGCTGAGAAAGTCTAGATGCTCCTGCCACACCAACACCTTTGTGCAGATCCTTTTAAACAATTTCAAAATAAATATTGGGGGGGTGGGGTTTGAGATAGTTATAAAGCAAATCTGTCCACAGACAGACATTATCTGCCACTAAACTAAGACAAATGGTTATCCACATCTGAACCAGCAGCAGAAGAGCAAAGCACTTATACAATCCCTGTCCACACTCTCCCCTCATTGACATGTCTGGATACACTGTGCATTAAACCTGACTTCACAAAAATGGGTTCTGATAACTGAAAGAGGAAAAAATCTCAAGAGTTCTCATTTTTGCTTTTAGCAAGCAGCATATTGTCAATATTTGTGATTAGAGATCAACTATTACAATTGTCTCAAATAACTACTTTTAGTGCATTTGAAAAATTCACTGTTAAAAGCTTTATACGTGGTATTTTCAGATTTTCAACCAAAGGTAAAGTAACTTCAAGAATTTAAAGCCAAATAAATGCAATTTCCTCATATGAAAAATAATCCATTATCCCACTTTTCCCATTAACACGTGCCTAAGCCAACATTTAGAAGAAATGTAAACAAGTCTTTTCATACATTGTACAACATAGTGTTCTATGTGTTCCCTTCTATTCTTAAATTTCCATTCAGTATCAAAGTAATTACATAAGGGAATACTGATTTTTCAAGACTTAAACCAGCTTCCCTTTTACAATACTAATATAAAAATTTCTCATTTAAAACAATAAAAAAAAAACTTCTCTAAAATGAAGGAATGTAAGCATGAATAGTTTGCAGTTATCCTGGTACAAATCTGTGACGTGTGCCTCTTTCTTAATAACAGCCTTACAAAATATTACCTCATTCCTCCAGATATTTCTTCTTCTGCTAAAAATAAGTCCACATTTTCAAACAATAGGAACAGGCAAGTAGGTTTTGCATTTCCATACATATGAGTAAATTCATTCATGAGGTAATTCTATTAAAGATTCTGCTGGATCACTTAAGCACATATTTTCAATTACATAAATGTTAGGTATTCTTAAGTTGTACATGCAAGGATCTTTTCTAGATATAACTAAAAATTGTACTGGTTTCCACTTCACTACCATTTTAGGCCACTGTGTATTTCACAAATCTAGGATCTGCTTCCACAGTGACACAATAGTTAATTGATGTTTTTCTCATGTACATTCTGTTTTCCTCCTAAGGGACTGAAAATAGAGGACTCCATGAACTCTGCTGTACTTTTGATTTCCTCACTTCCTGGCTGACATATAACCAAAATTCCTTTGACCAAAAGGCTGAGCAGAGCTTCTGTGTGTTTATTCCCAAAGAGCTGATTAAACACAGATCCCATCCTGAGTGACCTGGCCAGCCCAGCTGACAGATTTGAAAGCTCTTCTCCTCCAGCATGGCACAAGGTAAAAGACAAAGATGTTCCTTATCAATTGCCTTATGCTGACTGGTTGGAGAAATACTGAACTCATCTGTTTGAAAAGCTGGATTTTATACACCCAGCAGGGCCCACACAATTTCTTGGGTCAATTTGAAGACTCCAGAGTACTTCAGAGGACATAACTGACCCTGAGCTAAATCCTGTGAATTAAGTGGAAGCAAGAGCAGTAAGGACCAAGCTGTTGGATAACTGGCTAAACTGAGTCACACCAATGATATTTCAGAGTGTAAAAAAATCCACTGAAATCACAGTGCATAGGACACACTGATAGATAAGGAGCCACTGCAGTGTAATTTGTTTGGTGAAAAAAATCAAATTACAAACAAAATAACAAACAAAGCCAGTATGTGGACAACATATGGAAAATGATGCTCTCAGATTTCATTTCAATCCCATCTCCAGCCATACATGCAGACTCAAACATGCACATTTTTTTAGGTATTTGTGTCATCTACATCAGACTCCAATCCAGGTGCTCTAGACTGTTCCTTGCAGACACCTCACTTCTCCTGCTGACCTCAGAAACATTTTTTCCTAGTTTTGATACCCTAAATCAGCAACTGAGACTTGTGAACGTGAATTACAACCACACTTCTTAAAATCTAGTCTGCTGAAGTACCTGACTTACGTGCATTTAAAATCATTCAGAGCAGTTCCTAAGTCCCAGCAGGACCAGGAGGGTGATTGTTCCCCTCTGCTGGGCACTGCTCAGCTCAAGTCCAGTGTCCAGTTCTGGGCTCCTCCCTTCAAGAAGAGCCTTCAGCCCAAAGAGGGGAAAGGAGCTGGGGAAGGGGCTGGAGCACCAGTGTGACCAGGAGCAGCTCAGGGAGCTGCTGGGGCTCAGCCTGGAGAAAAGGAGGCTCAGGGGGGATCTTCTCCATCCCTACAATTGTCTGAAAGGAGGTTGTGGCCAGGTGGGGATCGGGCTCTGCTCCCTGGGAACGAGTGACAGAACAAGTGGAAATGGCCTCCAGCTGCACCAAGAGAGGTTCAGGTTGGATGAGGAAATATTTCTTCATTGGAAGAGTGGTTAAGCATTGGAATGAGCTACCCAGGGAAGTGATGGAGTCACCATCACTGGAAGTGCTCAAAATACAAGTGCAGTTCACAATACAGTTTAGGTGGCACAGTGGTATTTGGTCAAAGGCTGGACTTAATGTTCGAGGTCTTTTCCAACCTTAAAGTAATCATAGAATCATTAACAGCCAAGGAGCAAAGGCACTTGTTAAAAGAAATTTATTTTCAGTTCTACAGGTCTTTATTTTCAAGATTTCAGGCATATCAACATTCACTCTTAGAGCAGAATCTATTAGATTAGAACTGAAAGCTGAAGTGTCACAAGGCCTGTGCTATATTCCCAACTCTCTTTGCAAAACTGAGCAAATTACTGATGAGCTTCACTTCTGTTTGCAAAACTGAAATGAAAATATTAACATGTAACAGAACAAACATCAGGATTATTCATTTTCTCAAAGAGACCTGGAAAACCCCATGCCAAAAGAGTTCTAAATCCAATTCTGAGAAATAATTTATCCTCTAGTGAAGTTTAATCCATCTTCAAAATATTGAAGAACCAGTAAAGAGGCATATTCCCACTATCTAAAGTTGCATATCTAAAATACGTGGACATACCTAAGAAATTATATATAGAAATATATAATCTGGCATCATACTTCGTACCTCAAAAAAACTCCTGCCCTTAAGTAGGAGAACTTACTGAACTTCCATTTCATTGAAAGCCAAGCTGTACTCAGCTTATCTTCCACAAAATATTATTTCAAAGAAGTTAGAACTGGTTAGTTCCAACTGGTGTAACTTAAACTTTGGTGGCTTTTACAACTAACCATGACAATTTTCTTTTTCCCCCCTACAATTAATGATATTCAGGCTCAATATTCCTAATGAGTATTCCACCTTCTTGCCAAAGGGGTTTTGTAAACAAACATGGAAAAGAGTAACTAAAATCCAATCTCCAAATAAAGCTGCATGTTTCCCCTCCAGAGCTGCAGAGGGTGCTGGGAAAGGCAGAAGGGACAGCTTGAGGAGGAAGGGTGACAAACAACGTGATCCACACAGTCATTTATTTCCAAGTAAACATTACGCCTGCTTGGTGCACAGGAGGCTCTGAAGAACTACTCCACAGTCTGATGAGTCCAACTTCAAATTAAAATCGATGTAGGAGGAGAGAACATCATGAACTAAAATTCCAGTGCTTCACAGCAGTTTAACTCATGACTGTGCACTTCCATGCTCCACATCTTATTGATGTGTTTCATGGAATCAAAGGGTCCATACACTAAGATAATAATAAGTCAAAGCATGTGACGGTTCCTAAAAAAATTTCAAACAGATGCTTTTTCAATTCACTGTAAAGCATCTAGCCAGATAATTCTTGCTGTACTTCATAAACAAACAGATTAGAGGGCACAATGCTGTTCCTATTAATGTTACTGGCAAAATTCCCAATGTCTGCCAAGACAGAAGGATCAGATCCAAGGTCTCGCATGCCAAGCTGACAAACAGTAGACAAGTCAGTAAATATTTGCATATTTTAACCAAACATTAACATCTCTTGTAAAGATTTATGCTAAAGCAATGATGTTCAACTTGCAGTCCTACAGTGAGACTGGTAGGGATTTACTGTCAATTGAATTTACTTCAAGAGCCACATCCTGGGAATCGCAGAGTGAAGCAAATGAATGAGACCCATTGCCATGGGGAACATGCAGGGGAAGAGCCTCTCCAGCTGCCTCCCATTACAATCCATCCTTCAAACAGTTCTGCTGAGGGGAAGAAGCACAAAATATTCTTTGCCAAGGCCAATCAGCCGTGTCCTCCTGTTAGCAGCCCGCTGTCCTGCGGGAAAGGAAAGCAGGAGATGGATTTGCCCTTCCATTGCCTATTGCAGTCAGGCTGGCTCAGGCTCCCAGACAGAGCAGGGCAGGAATTCCACTCATCCTGCCCCTCTCTACAGAAATGCAAGCACTCTGTTTCCCAAGCCTCTGGGATGTTTCAGCCCATCACATACACTGGAAAGGCTGGCCACTGAACTGGAGAGAAGTTTCAGACATGTAATAAATACAGGCAATACTCAAGAAAAGACAGCTGGTTTATCAGAACTTCCCAGCAATTCCTTTTAAGAGCAAGAAGTGACCTACTAGATTTATATATGAGGTTGGTTACACAGCTGGCTGCTCTGCCCTTCCTCAGTAACTTCTGAGCTTCAAGTCAATTGGAACTGAATTTCCCAGAAGTCTGAAGGGTCTTGAAGATGTTGCAGGTTCAATGAAAAATGTGTAACAAGACACATAACAGAGCCAGGGAAAGGTTAAGTTATAACTCAACCTCTTATTGATACCAAGACATCAGCTACCCCATCAATTACTGCCACATGCTGCCATTTACCATCAAGGGCTGCAGCAAAGCGTCACTCACCAGTGAAAGAAAAGTCTTATTTATTTTTCTTGCCCATAACAGTCAATGCCATAGGCTGCATTCATCAGTTTAACTGCTCCAGGATCCATCCAACAGTCTCCAGGTTTCACTAAAGCAGAGTTTCCAAACTTTTTAGACTACAGACCCAAGCAGTGTACATCCCATCCTTTTCTCGAAGTTGTTACTGGTAAACTGAGATGTAAGCAATTCACACATCAAAAATTTGTTATTTCCATAATATATCCAAGTAATATTTGGGAAGTCACAAAGTTGGTATGGCTACAATCCCTGTGATTAACAGTTTCCCTATCACTCAACATTATCAAGAAAAAAGTAACAAAATAATGTAGTTTATACAGGTATGGAAAGATCCAGAGTTTAATCTGAATTACTATATTGAATATGACACAATAAAAAACTTAGCTACTGTGAGCATGCCAACATTACAGTTAGAAATCACGGGCCACTGGAATTCAGCTATTAAAACTCTGCAAACAAACTGCATTTGTCAGTCCACACAATAAAACAGTAAATAGTACATCTGCCCACTGTTGAATCCTATTAGAGACTTGCTCTGGTACCTCTTGTGATCCCATCTTAAGGCATGCCTGCATCTCCACCTGTCAATTGGTTTTGTATTATTACCAAATACCACTAAAATACCTTTAGATCAGTAACATTAAATTAAATATCCATTTATTTTCCTTACCTATTGTGGTAAAATAACCCAATCTTTGAGACAAAAGAATAAAATAAAAACCCAAACCCATTTATTCAAGCCTCCAGAATTGAATAAAATAGAGCTGCACAAAATAGAGAAATGACTTACAGAGACATACAGAATAAAAATGCACTTTCCTTGTGTCATGACATATACATCATAAATAATCCCAGTCTAAAAAATCAGTTAATAAAATGAGAGTAGATAATGACAGTGCACTGTACCAGCATCACAGAGAGGAAAAGGATGGTGCATCTTTCATACACGGGGTGCAAGAAAGAATCATATTAAAAGAGCTTTGGGCTTTTTTTTTTTTTTTAAGAAAAATATAACAGCAGAGATCTCATGGACTCATTTATTGCAATTATGGCTGAAGTCCGTAATAGTTAAGGAGTTCTCAGAAATGCACTGCACACCTTACAGAACAAATACAAAAGCCTCCACCCTTGAGAGAGGACAATCTAATCAGTTTTCTGAAGTAACTGAATTACTTTGGCTAATGTTGTACAACTCCAGGCAAAATGACCCTACTTTCAATTCCAAAAATGATGTTAAATCTGAAATGGAGCATAGAGAATGAGGCAAGCACATTTCAAGGTTTTATTCTATAGCATAACAGCAGCAAGAATCCTGCTCCAAGGCCTCTGAGGAACATCCTATGCCTGTCTGGGGATGGGAAAAAGGGGAAAGAAGAGATTCATGATGCCCCCAACCATTAAACGCTTAGACTATCCTTCCACATTGAAAAATCAGAGACAGCACCATAAATTAGGTGATCTCTGGCCACATAAATGAAGCTTTGAGTCGGATCCTGAATAAATACAACCACGTTTACTGAAAAAGGAACAAGAGCCTGTGGGTGGCTTGTCATTCACATAACAACAGAGGCAACTGAGATTAAGAGCAAATGCCTTCTGCATCTGGATCCTCTGCAGGCTTTAAACCACTTTACATATATCACAGATAGTAACAAGTTACATTTTTTGCATGCCAGTTATGACTTCAGTACAGACTACCAAGTGATTATTAACACTTTATTACCTTTACTAATCTCTTTTATTTTCATTTTGAAAATAGCAGCAAAAGGACAATCTGTGCAGCCAGCAGCAGCAACACTCAGACATGGACAGACTGGCTATCTTTGGCTCAAAATCTGGAAATAATTCATGGCCTCAGCACTTGCAACCATCCCTTCCACCACATCCCTATTACCTTCACATCTTGCCTTTAAAAAGATCCTTTTTCACACAGCTGTCTGAAAACATCACCTGTCCTGATGAAGCTAAGCAAAATACCTGGCAAGCCAAAGCACAGAATCTACGTGACATGTGCTGGTGCTGTCTGAAAGCCATTCACAGCCAACACAGACAAGGTTCCTATTTAAACAAAGCAAATATATACACACATATTGCATTCATTAACTTCACAGAACAAATACTGGGTTGTAAAGTTCGATACTCTGAGGTTGTGTGAGGACAAAAGCATCTGTACAAGCTTATGCTGGCCTCTTGTGTGCCTGCATTATTATGATATTGCCTTTAATTGTGTTAGTTACATAGCACATTTTCCAAGGGCTACCTGGTGGAATGAGCAGGCAGAATGGAGGCTGCTGCTAATGGGCATCCAGTGAAATACTTCAGCACAGGGGCTGAGGCTTTATTTACTGCATGCTACTCAAATCTTATTCAGAAGACAGCATTGGAAAGTTTTCATTAACTTTTCAATAATGCCTACAATACTGCGACCGATTGCTTTACAAGAATGAAGATATCTTTATCATTCTGACAATATTCCCATTTCACAGAGAATTAAGGCAAAACAAGACAAAAGTTTCTAAAAACTTCTAATATTCCCATTAAGAGATCCAGAAGTGATTTCTCCCCATTATGCTCTGCCTGTACTGTAGAGTCTTTTTACATGACCAACACAGAGCACCTGGTGTCTGCAGAGTGACTTAGGAACATCCAGCATTTCTCTACAACACAACATGGGAAAATTCATTAAAAATACAGAAAATGAAGTGTAGCAAAGATGAGGCTTAAGTAGGATTTGCCTTCTCCTTTTTTGCTATTCCCTACTCCATTTCAGAAACAGCTTCTAATTTATGCAGACAGCAAAACCGTATTCCAACAAACAACTGTATTACCATTATAAAATAAATATGTACCCACACTGCACAGCCTCCCTTCTATTTCTTTTGAATACTTTTATTTTTCAATCTCTTTCTCTTCATTCAACCACCCCCATCTCTACATTTATTGTAATAATTCTGCAAAAATCTGCATTTTGCACCTTCTGTTTAAATCCAGTCACTGCTTCCTCTGTGCTGCAGGAAGGTAGAGCTGGGAGGAAAGAGAAACTTGGTATCAGGAGAACAGAAAGGGAATTTTCTGTGCTCTCATTTTTATCCAAAATCATACCAAAGAGGAATGCAGGAGCCCCAGCCTTCAAATTACAGAGATATCCTGTTTAGTTGAGGCTGAAGCATATTCACTGCAGGGATTATCTTTTACATTTGTACTTAATGCTGATTTGACCAACACTGAGAAGATTTTCACAAGGCTGACCACAAGTACATCCTTGGCAGAAACATTATACAATAACACATCTCAACTTGTCACTACAGGTCATTAGATTATTTCTTTTCTAATTTATTATGAACACAAGAAAATATTTTGCCCAATTTCTAGAAAAGATGGAATCATATTGGCAGAATCTTTCTCTCCTCGACAGCACCCAGAAAGTCAAGACTATGAAAGACACCTACCATGGGAAATTTCAACCCAAATAATTAAAATCTGGCAAGCAATAACCAAGTGAAATGAGGAGTATGTCATAGTGAGCATCAGGTAACATAATAATAGGTGGTGCTTCTGCCCCACCTAAAGTTTTTGGCTCCTTCATAGAAAATCTTTACGTAAACAATCTTTCATAATAACTGGTTAACAACAGGAATTTGTACTTCATACACCTCTATGTTCACACTGCTTTTTGAGAATAGAGTTTCTCACACTTACCCAAGATGAGGGCATTTTAATTGAAACATTGTCCCATGGTTACCATTTTATCCCCCTAACAACATCACCAATTACTTACTTTGAAAAAATGCATTAGAAAAGTAATTTAATCTTTGCTTCTCTTAATGAAGTTTGCCAGAGAAAAACAAAGGGAGGAATCACTGCACGACCAGCCAGCTCTCCATTGAGCAGCACCAACCTACAGGACTCAAACCCAAACATACTTTACAGAATAATATCCATATTCTAAAAGCTGGTTTAAACACAACAATCCACAGCTTTCCAAACTATGCCTTGCTTGTGTCAGAACGTTTCTTCTCAACACTTGAATAACAGAACACAACTTTGTTCCTGTTTCTGCACTAGTGTTTAGTAATAATTTTGACCAAAAAATGGACACTACTCATCTTAAGGACTTACCCAGTCCTGCAACTCCTAGTATTATTCTCCACTGAGTCATAAGGTAGTGCCAGAAGTCCTCTCTGAGAAATGTCTGCTCTATGATATATTCAGTCACTTCTGTGTCGATGTGACTAAACATGTGTCACCTCATTTTCAAAATGCCAAGCAAGTGCCAAACTATGTTCCCAAGGAATGTAAAGGGGAGTCAAAGAAGATTCCCAAGCATCATTTCAACACAGGACACATATCACTAGATTTACAAATATATTTCAGAAACTTAAATGCAAAAACACTTCACAAAGTTTTCCAGTGCTCACTGAACCTGCCACTCATGCAGCACTGTCTGCAGAGAGCACTTGACCATAGTTCATTTGCCAAATTCACCAATTTAATCAAGTCTGAGACAGAATCAAAATTAGCAGTTCCTAACTCTCAGTCTCATGTTCAATTCACAATTTCATCTAATACAGCTGTATTTGGATTTCAGAAACAGAAGTGTTTTTAAACTAGGAATTATTTATCACAGCATATTCCCGTTTCAAAAACTCCATGCAAACTCCTCCCCACCCCCAGCAGCTCAGCAGCTCCAAAGCTCAGTGGTCCAATCCACATTTTCTCTTCTTAACAGGATATTGTAGCAATGCTGAAACAGTCTTCTCTCAAATGTCAAACCTTCACTTTTCCACAAGAACTTTCTCCACTCCTGACATGACCTAATACTGCAAGGCAACACCCTCCTGGGAGTAGATGTAGCTGAAAAGCACAGCTTTGATCCCCAGGGCAAGGGCAGATACTACAGTATATCACAGTTTTACAGCTGGATAAACGGGGAAAAAAATAAAAGCCCCAAGTTCATTTGCTGTTTGAGATGCAAAATATGAATCACTCTCTCAATCCGTTCAAAAGGCAAAAGATTATAAAAAATCTTCCCGCTGAACATCAGGTACATTGCACAGGTCACAAACTGAGCACAGGAATCTGCCAGAATATTGTGGCACAAAACAGGAAAAATGTCTTTCAATATACCTCAGCCTTCATGGCAGCTTTATAATGAACTTTAATTTATTATAGTAGTGAATAATACTGTGACTGAGTTTTTTGTTATGCATTTACACAGTGCTTAGCACAAAAGGGTCCTACCGTAACAGATTTAATAACACAATCATGCCACCCACAGATCCTCCAAACACATCTTTCCCCAAACCATGCCTATTATGTAACTGTACATGGTATTTTTGTGCAGTTTTGAAAGTTCAAAGCAGTAACTAACCCTCCACCTCTAAAAACTGCTATCTTTGTTGTAAATAACTTTTGAAATTAATTTTTATATGACCGTGTTTCAAATAGTAATGGCATAATATAACTAAGCCTAGTTTGGGGAGTTGTCTTGTAACTCTGTATTTTAATTACATTAACCTTTCTGCATATGGATAATGCTTTTATAATGTTCCTGTTTCTTCTCCTCAAATGCCTGTCCATGGTAGTACCAACAGATTCAATTTTTAGACTCTTTCAAGAACAGAATATGGATTCCCAAGTTCTCCCCTCACAGCAAACCCTACGAGCAACACCACAACGTGTATCCAGAACACATTTCCCAATAGAACTTGCCCTCCTCATTCCTTTTGAAACGAACATTAGTGATTCAGTCACGTATTTGAAACCCCACTCAAAGAACTGCATCAGCAGGAATGAGCAACGATCCTGCTGTGGTTAACAGCATAATCCTGACAAAACTTGGGAAGCAGAGGAGCAGTGTCTAGCCCAGCCAAACAAATATAAACAAAGCTACAGCCAAGTAATATCAGTCAGTTCAAACGACAAAACAAATGTCCTGCACCATTCCCAACGTGTGAGTGTCTCAAGATATGGCCAGAGCAGTTACCTCAAAACCATTTGCACAAACAACTATAACCAAAAACATCACCAGAATAAAAGACCCACAGCACTGAGTTAGCACAGATTCTGAAGTATGCAAAAACCATTCCCCTTAATGACCTCCCCGTGTAGATAATGAGAGAAATCCAACAAATTCTGGCTCCCAAGATAGCAGAGGAGCAGAAGTAAGGCAGCTATCATGGCTGTTTGGGAATCCCAGCTGAGAGGGAATTTAGTCGAGACCCATGAAGGAACACTACTTGGGAACAGAGGCCAACGGCCCATCTCTGTCCTCCCAAAATTACCCCAGAAAAAAATTAAATTTTCTGTTAAAAATATACACATTACCTTATATTAAGTGAAAAGATACATAGGGAAGAAGTGTTATTTTACATGCTGCCAAAACCACTACGCTTTTCATTTGTGGCATTCTCCATTTATGATGTTCACAAAGATTTGTTACCTTCTTGGTTTGCTGAACCACTAAACATTTTCCTGCAAATTAAACACTCGTGCCACATTACTAGCAACCAAGATTCTCGAAAACAGCTCATGTTACAGATTTCCCTCTTGCCACTGGGGTCTGAAGGGCTATGAAAGACCTTTTAAGCATATTTAAGCACCGTCATTTTTAGTGTTTTGATGAATACAGTATTTTTGCTATATGTAACTATAGGGGAAAAAAAAAAAAAAACCCAGACTGTGAAATTCACAGACTGGAAGATCATTTCTAAGTAACACTTACCCTAACTACCATAAAACCAGCTCAGACGAGTCCACACAGTGCTCACATTTCTATCCTCCACTTCCTGCCGCTGCAACATTCAAAATTTCGTACCAAACACAAACCTACTGTTCTTTTTCTTCCAATATTTCATCATTACAGCTCCAAGAATCACTAGCCTAGCTACTGCTTACAAACAGGAGCATGAAACTTATTTCCCCAAACCACACATAAGCCAAAGATTCAAAACATTCACTTCAGACACATCGTTCTTCATGCAAGTGATATTTCCCAAGACTAACAGCAAAAAATGGCAAAATAGCTCCCAGTCACATCTCCAAAACATATCTCTATATAACATCACCTACAAAACTTCTTGTTACCAGCTCAGCAGCACTGTGTATCCACTGCTTCTGGGAAAACCTGTGTAGTTCAATGCTATTAATTCTAAATCACCTTCCTGCTAAGGTTCAAGCCTTCTAACATCTGACAAAGACTCCATGCCACTGAGAAAACCTGATCGTTTGTACTCATTCAGAAGTAGGATGGGGCCACAGTCACCACTCAAACTTTGTAGTCGTGAAATGGAACCTCTCAGTGTAGTAAAATTATAATTAAGGAGGAAAAGATTGAAAGCTATCATTTCTTATCTGGCTTTCTTGTAATAAGGCTGTAATTTGGTACTATGGGCGACTCTGAGAAAAGACTGGATAAATAACCAGTCCGTTTCTAATTTACAGCAATGTATTTGCATATAAAATAATATAGGAATATTTGGGTATTATGTTATAGCCCCATTAAATATCCTTTAACTTCAGCTGGCAGTGCAATAGAAAAGCAACAGAAAAACAAATTCTCACCCATGGGTAATTACAATCTCCCCGCTTAAATTCCCAATCCTTTCTTTTCCTACAGTAATATTCACTTTTCTGTGTTTCTCAGACATGAGGGATTGCTTCTGTTGGAAGCCTCACGTTGTAAACATTCGTGTGAAAAGAAAAGCTCAGTAAGCAAGACTGTTTTGGAATAAGGAACCTGAGTCACATATCAGTGTCACCATAATGAAATCCCCACAAGCTGGTCTGTTCCTGTGGAACAGCCTCTGACCTTGCAAACTCTAAATTTCCCTGTCTATGGAGTTTAGTTATTTTCTCCCACCCCAAAACATTTGGGAAAAACAAATGTTGATTTTCCCAGTCACTATCTCCAGAAGACCAAGCATTCCTTCCGATTTTTTTATAATTCCATACCAATGCTGTGTGGAAACTTTCAAAAAAACCAGTCTCTTAAAACATTCTCTCTTCCTTGTTGAAAAAGAATGGCAACAACATAAATTTGCACTAAAGGGACGAAGAAATCAAACATATAAAGTACTATGTCTTTAAATATATGCCATTGATACATATAAACATAAGTGCTGCCTTGCTGCCAAAGCCACGAAAGAGATAGCAAGACAAACAAGAACGAAAAAGGAAGGTCTTGTTTGTTTTGAAAATCTAACTCACAATCCTTCCATTTATGGGGGAAAAAAATACTTGTACCATATAGTGAAAACGAGATTTTGCCACAGCATCTCAGCAAAAGAATTGAGAAGGGATTGAACCGCTGCAATATGAGCAGGAGGGAGGGTTGGGATTACAAAATTTGGAATTTTCCCCCCCCATGATGAGCCACTGGCAGCGTTGCACAGAGAGGAACATTGGGGATCTGCTTCCTTCCAGGAAGAAGAGTTCAGCAATGCCAGGAGAAACGTCAGGGCAGGGCTGAGGCTCGCTGGGATTCTTGGCCTACTGATCCCCCAGGCAGGGGAATTCCAGCTGTCCAACCCCTCTATCCCTGAGCTAGAGCACTGTCACAACATCCCTCCTTCCCCTGCTCCAAGCCAGCTCCCACCGCTTTCCCCAGCTACTCAGGCTGTACACAGGGGATGGATTTAAATTAATTCCAAAGACCTTTTTAATTTAGATTTCACTCCTGCTACCAGACCTGTGAGGTCCCACTGACTTCAGGAGGGGTGGCCAGTGAGGTGAGAGATTCAAGGGTTTTAATAACCTGAATTGCTCCAGCAATTGTTTCTGCCATTACTAAAATGAAAACACCAAGAATAATGTTCAGTAGCAAATATAAAATGGTAGTAAATAATAAATAAAAAGAAAAACGAACCAACACACTGAAAGTCAGAAAGAATATCCAGCTATAAATGCAAAGAGGATTTTACTAGCAAAAATAATTGCCAACAATGGAGAAAATAATTCATCAGACTATTAAATTAACAGAATTGGAAAACATCATTAATATTATTGCCCAGCTCCTACTTGGGCTCTTTCATCCACAAGCATCAGGACTCCTTACAAGCCAGCAAGACTCACTATCCCTATTTTAAATTCCTTCAAAAGGAAGCACAAACAGGTGAAGTGATTTGCATCAGGCTCTCCACATCTCTCAAGCACTAGACGTGTACCTTACCCACGTGGGAATATCCTCTCTTCAAGCTCTCCAGACACTCTGACTTACATCTTTTGAGATGAGAATTTCTCTATGAATCCAGCCTTTGAGAAGAAGCTCTCTCCAAAGCACAGCCCTTCTTCTACAACCAGATCTCCTCACACTGAACCCAAAGCCCAGGAGGAACTTCACTGAAACCAGGGAGATTTCACAAAGGAAAAGGATCCTCCATGGCACATCAAGAAGCAGAACTGGGACAAATTAGAGAATAAGATGCTGCTTCCACATCTCTCTTTAAGTCTTAGTCTGATGGGAAGAGGTAAAAACAAGCTTGCAAACAAAAAAATCCCAAAATAGACCAAAAAACCCCAACAAAATCAGCTATTACAACCTTTCAAGTCTTTAAGCCATGACTTTAACAAGCCTGTACCACAGAAAAATTCATCTGGCTCACCTAAAAAGGCACAGTGCCTGTATGAATTTAAAAAAAAGGAAAATACACACTGTACATTTCGTAAGTCCAAAAAAATCACAGAGGTGAAGAGTGATAAAGGAAATGTCATTTCAGCTAGGAAAAATAAAGAAGTAATTTCTGCTTTCAGAACAAATTACAAAGAGAACTCAATTTATCAGTAATAACATAAAATGTTCCTTCACTTACCAATAAAGAAAAATTGCTCTGCTAATTAAAGCTCAACAAAAAAAAAAAGCTTAACTCAGCTTCTGCCACTCACAATTTCTGTGCTGTAAAAGCCAAGCCTACCAAAGTGTGATTCCCTGGGTTTGTACCCCAAGGAGGTGGAGGGAATGTGGAGGCCCCTCATACACTTTCCCCTCCTCTAAGTTTGAACTGAATGTTCAAAATCAGATCCTCACTATAGACCTGCCCAGCACTCCCAGACTGTCCCCATTGCAAAAGCTTTGCCATTAAAAAAAAAAAAAAAAAAGAGAAAAGAAAAGCAAAAGAAAAAAGGAGTTTTCATTCACAATCTGCTATGGCTCAAAAGTACCAAAACAACTGAATTTAACACACATTACTTTGAATCCTCCCTATTCTGCCTATCAGTTTTGGAAAATAATGCAAACTTGCCAAGCATCACTCGCTTATTTTTTTATTTTTTTATAAAGGAACGTGTGTTTTCTTACATAAAGAATGGCAGGTGGTGTATTTTATCTCTTATCTTGCTTCAATTACACCAATTATTAAGAACAACAACATTAGACGATGTCAACAATCCACACTCCACACCATCCCAACAGGACCAGCCACGCTGGTACACTCAATCTGTCAATGGGGATATCCATTTTCAGGGTATTTTTCTGTCTCACAACTGATTCTTTTATTTTTTTCAATGAAAAGTGAAATGTGTTCTTTTAAAACTTCCTCTGAAGCTCGCTGTACTTTTGATAATGTGAAAATCTTATTACCTTGTTAACTCTTACTCATTTTGTCATTAATTGGGAAGCAGCCTTGCAACTGTTTCCCTGCAGTTATTTCTTAATTTCCATCAATGATATGTTTAATCATGTTACTCTAATCAAACAACAATTGCCTAACAAAGCGCTGAAGCCAAAACAACTGCACTCCTTTGGAAATTAACAAAAGGACATGTCCCACTGCAGGACGGGAAACGCAGATCCTTCTCCTGCCTGGGGATTTGCCCTAAAAATATACATCTAAGTGTCTGCTGGAAGAGCTGTGTTGCAATGTGCAGTGGAAAACTCTCCTGTTTTCAGTTTCAGAGCTGATCCAGGGTATAAAAGCTGCTCTCAGGACCTGTGTAAACCTCTCAACTTCACTCCACTCTCCCTGCCAAAGCCTCCTGCAGAAAACAAAAACATAAGCTCATCTGCCCACCCTTCAACCGCTCCGAGGGGGTAATTTTACAACAGCTGTTAAATTCTTCCAATTTATTTTTCCATCCCTCCACAAACCCTACCTACCCCTTTTTTTTTTTTTTTTTTTTTTCACTTCTATTTCACCACTGTTATTTCCTGACCGTCTCTCCCGTCCCCTCCCGCCCCGCCCGGTACAAAAACAAAGCTACCTCCCACCTCCCCTGCATCCCCCCCGGAGCACCCCCGGCTGGTGCGAGGCATCCCCGGCTCTCCGGCCCGGCCCGGGGGCCCTGCCGGGCTCGGGGCCGCTCCGCCCGCCCGCGGGCCCCGGGGAGCGCGGCGGCGCCGGGGTCCGGCCGAGCGCCCCGTAAACACCCCGCGAGCGGCGGCCGCCGCAGGCCCTCCGCGGACACAGGGCCCGCTCCCGCCGGCACCGCGCGGCCCCCGCGCCCCGCACCGCCCGCCCCGCCGGCCGCGGAGCCCCGCGGGTCCCTCGAGGGCGCGGCGGGGCAGCGAGCGGCCGGTGCGGGCCGCGCTCGGTGCCCGCGGGGGCGGTCGGGGAAGTCCCGACTTACCTGTCATTACTTTCTACGCCATCTTGGATCCACTTGTCAACGTCCCACAAAGCATTGTGGGAAAGGCCGGCCCTCCCCTCGGCCCGGAAGGCGGAGGGCGGCGGTGTGAGGGGACGGGACGGGGCCAGAGCGGCGTTGGGATTGGGACGGGGACAGGAATGGGGTCCGGGTGGGGCCCAGGATCGGGACGGAACGGCCATGGGGACAGGGTCGCGGTCCGGCATAGGGGATGGGATGAGCATGGGCACCGGGACCCACTGTCCCCTCAGCCCGGCGGCCGGTGAAGCGCAGCCCGGGGTCCCTTCACGGGACAGCGTCCGGGGCCACATCCGCGCTAGAAACCGGCAACTTCGAGGGGTTTTCCGCCTTTTATTTTTCCTTTTTTTTTTCCCCTCCCCTTCCCTGGGTTCGGAGCGCAGCTGCGGAGCCCCAGGGTCGCTGGCGGGGCAGGGACCGGCAGGCGGGGGGGGCGGCCAGAGCCGGACACGGAACCCACCCCTGAAAAAACGGGAAATTACTTGGAAATTGTTTTTTCTCATGGTTTTTCTACTGCGTGAGTTGGATTTTTGTGTGTGTGTGTATGTTTGTTGGGGGGGGGGGATTGTTGTTGGGGTTTTTTGGGGTTTTTTGGGGTTTTTTTGTTTGGTTGGGGGTTTTGGGGGTTTTTTTGTTTGTTTGTTTGTTTTTATTTTCCTGTGGCTTTTTAAAGTTCCTTCTCTTAAAGAACTTCGCGGGTGCCGAGGCTGCCGCAGGTGCCGGAGCAGCTCTCGCTGTCACCGCGTTTTCCAAACCCATCCGCCCGTGCTGAAGGACTGCTGGTAACGCGTTGCTGGCTGCTCATGACTCCCAGAAACTGCTTTGCATAACAGTTTTATTTTCATGGAGTAATCTTCCCTGTTAGCTGTGTTTTCAGACTCTTTGGTAATCAGTTCTTATACCTACGCTGTTTTGCAAACTGGCTTTTTCAAGGCGTTACCGGCTTAGCTGCCGTGGATGAGTGCCCTGTGCTCTGCATAGGCTGTTCTGCTTTAGGGCAAAGTGGACAAGAAATTGAGGAAAAGCAGCTTACTTCAGGATCTTAGGAAAGTTTATCACCAAAACAGGATTCCAGTGTTTTTTAAAAACGTTTTCTTCCCCTTTAATTGAAATAAGATCCAGATCATTCTAGTATTGGATCTTCCTGTAAAATATATTTACATTTATATTTAAATTTACGTCTAATGCCTCCTAAGTCTTTGAAGACTAACCACCAGCCAAGCTTCTGATGCATTTCCACTGCAAGAAAATACTTGTGCCCAAGAAGTTTTCAATATTCATCAGTAACACATTTATAAAGAGAAAGCTCCTTGCAACAATGTAAATACAGGAGGAAATAAAACTAAATAAATCCTTTGCATTTGCTACTCCAGTCTTAAATCAGTCTACTTTTTAATTCAAGTTTATAAATAGTTGGGAGTGCAGTTGTGCTGTTGCAGAGGGGAGTGTGGGTGGTCCCAGGAGATGCCATTTCAGGATAAAACCCTCCTGTGAACTTGCCAACACTGCTGTCCCTGCTGCCAGCCTGACACCTTTCCTAGTGCTGACTTGTGTTTTCCATGGGCACTGCAAGGAACAGGGATCAAAGAAAGCTGAAATCCTATTTAGGATCCACTCAGTCCAGGCTGTTGAAATTAAGTTAGTCCTTTTGAAGCTGGTTGTCTTTGGTTCCTAGTGAGCTTTATCTTACTGGTCAGTTTTTTCTGTTAAAAAATGCAAAGATTTTCTTCAAAATAAATGATAATTAGAAAAAGCAGTGGAAGATAGAATTATCAATGTATGCATATTTTTAGATATAAGCACATATATCCTCTAAAGTTCAATTTGGAGAAGACAAATTTAGTTTGGTTTATTTTTCATGTAAGTTTTTTGAGTCCATTTGTTCTGACAGTATTTTTTTCATAATGTGCTAAGAAAAAAAGTGTGGCAGTGACTTGAGTTATTGGAGGATCTGTTCAGTGACAGACCCCATTCTTATCACTCTGTCTCTGCTGATTTAAAGTTCCAGGTTGGATGTACCAGGAGGCACAGGCTGCTGTGAAAAGGTGGCAACTCTGCCCTGTAGGACCAGCCCAGAAAGGAGCTGGGGAGGACCACAGGAGCAGGGGAGTCCCAATGTATAAAACAGTACACGGAGATGTGCCTTGCACCCACTGCTTTTAAAGATCTTGGTACTTTAACCCTTCCACATGGAGGAGGTTTTAGTCTATTTTGTATTGTATAAACCCTCAGTGGAGGTGCCAGAGGCTGGACAGGGAGCCAGCAGCTCTGGGTGGGGGTGACTGCCAAGCTCTGCCCTGTTCAAGCAGAGTCTGCAAGCTTGGAACAATCTCCTGTTTCCATGTGCTGTCCCCTCCAAGCTCTTTCAAGGTCCTTGTTACCAGATAGAAAAATGAAGACTGTTGGTCCAAAACAAATGGGGCTCCAAGAGCTCATTAACCCTGCAAATTCTGCTCAAAGTGAGAATCATAGCAACTAGCTTAAGGGATGAGATCCCAAATCCAAAGAGCCTAAAAAAACTAAATTTCACATTAGAGCCACTTCTGTAGTAACATCTCAGGAGGCAGAGAATGGTCCAGGAACTGGTTACAGATTACCTGGGAAGAAAGACACTTCTTGTAGCTTTCATTGACATGTTTCAATACAGTATTAAAGAATAATATAACAAAATTAGATTATATCTTAAAATAATAAGGTTATTATATTCCTACTACTGTGAGAAGAACTCAATATCTATCTATATGAGACATCTCTTTCTCTTTCCTTGATGTGCATTACCCCAGTGGAAACCAAATGTGTCTTCCAACCTCTGCTCTTCAGCACATCATTCACAACCCCCCAGGGTGAGCTGACAAGCCAGGCTGTCACTGAGCACTGGGCAGAGCTCAGAACCAGATGTGTTACATGCTGACCACTGCCTTGCATTTCCAGAACTGTCCAGACTTCCTAAATTCCTGGACTCCAATGGGGTTTCATGGCAAGAGGAGAGTTTGCAGTGGTAGACTTCTGCTCAAAGAGACCCGGAGCAGGGGGTGACAAAGAGTCTGGGGGGAGAAGAAAAGCAACAGTGGATGTTGGAAATGTAAGAAATACCAAAGGCATAATGGGGAAGCATGAGAGAATAACAAAGACAAGGAATTCCCACTCAGCATCATGAGACTTGGCAGGACTCAGATCCTCAAAGGCCTAACAGTGGTTCCATTTCTAGGGATTCATTATAATGATAAATTTTTCTAAAACCCTCCAATGAATGCAGCAATATCAAACTCAATTCCACTTGTACATTTTTTAGAATTTTGAAATCTCAAATCTGAAAATAGCAATTTCTTACTGGATGTTTAGAAAGCCCACCTTGCCAGGGACCATGTGTGCAAGGAATCCCTGTACAGAAGCTCTAACACATCCTGTCTCCCTACTCTTCAGTCAGGGTTCTGTAAATGATGCTGGCCCCCTATTCTGTGAAGCCAGGAGCCATGTCCTGGTCCTTGGAGAATCCAGGCTCCTTGCCAAACACCAGGGGTTTGAAAACCTGGGGCCACTCAGGGCTGCTAGGCTCCCTGCCATGAAGCAGAGATCTGAGCAGAGCACTGAAAGGTGTGGCACAGATTCTGGCAGAGTTGGGAACTCTCAAAGCCTCACTTGCTTCAGGCCTAATGGAGACTTGGTAGCCAAAAAGCCCTGGAGTCCTGGCTCACCCATGAGCTGCACACTTGGAATCAGAATCACAACTGCAGCTTGGTTTCTACATTTTCAAAACAAAACTATTCTAATTATTTGAAACTTATACTGCTTATATTTTTTTTCTTTCTCTTCTGTTTTCACAGGAAATCCAGAAAATCAATTTCCATTCTATATTCAAGTTCACTCCCATTTCTGGGAACTGGTATTTCGTGAATACAGAAAACTCCATTTTCAATCAGCTCCACTCATGTCTGACCAGAATCCAGGAAAAACCATTACAATTAACATGTAAGAGTAATAAGGACATACATAATAGAATACATTCAGCAGGGAATTGCCTCCCTGACCCTGCAGCCCAACATCCCAGCAGGCTTCTCAAACAGATTGTTCACCCCTGAGCAACAAAACAACAGGAGGCCTTTCTCAATGGAAGTGCCAGACAGATTGCAGCAACGGGAGCAATGTTTTTATTGTCTTAGCACACTGGACCTTTATAAATGTTTCAACTCCCTCAGAAGCAGCAATCATGGGAAAGTAGCAGAAGTTAAGTGGTTTAGCCTCTGCCACAAACAAGGCAGTGGTAGACCTAGGATTAGATAGCAACAGCAGTTCTTAGTCTTGGTAAACAATAAAGCAAACTCTTTCTAGGCAGCCATTAACGTCTGGTTATTAGGCTGAAGAGTAGCAAGTTGTGATTTTCCAGCATGAAAATTCCCCCGGAATTCCTCCAGAGTGTTCTAATGAACAGATGATCTCAACTTTAATCTTTCTTCATAATTATCCAAGGGTAACATTTCAATGTGGACTCCTTAAGCAAATGTAGTTTCTAGAGCAAGTAATATTCAAACTAATTCATTTCTCCTTTGATCCACAAAATGAGAGCATTGAGAAGCAACCAACAGCAAGGGGATATTGAGGGTACACTAAGGAAACAGAAACTACAAAGGTCAGAATAGCATGATGGTTAGATCCCACACTGTCAAGATCAAAGATCTTCAGTCTGCATTTTTTTAAGAAGCTGGCATGTCTTTACGCTGACCTTTGAATTGCTCATGTTGGAGTTATATCTGACATATATCTGCATTGTTGAGATGAAATGGCACCAAAAATTTAGAACTTTTTTCCTAGCAACCTGAATGTGACAACTTTTTTGAGAGACTCAAGATACACTTCCATTTTCATCAATGGCAGTCTGCAAGCAAAGAAAAAAACACAACAAACAAACAAAAAAAACCCCCACCAAACCCAAAATTCAGGGTAAACAGATTCTTTTCCACTCACTTGGAGTTACCCTATAGCCTAATAATTCCAGAGTTTTCTTTTAAAACTTCTATTTTACCTTTGTGATGTATGGGGAGGGAAACTCTCAGTTTTTTGCTTCTGGCAACAAATACTCAGAACACAGCAGAAGTCTCCCTCTGAGGACAGGGAGGGAGCCTGCCTTGGGCAGTACGTTCCAAATCAAGACTAAGGTGGTCCAAGGGTGAACAAAATCTCTTTCAGATCAAAAGCCACAGAGAGTGATCATTGGCACAAATACAGACCATGACAGTGAACCTTCACAATCCTTCTGAACTGACTTTTAAGGAGATACCTGAGCTGTTGAAAGATAAGAGTTCTTCCACATTCTTTCTAATGCTAACAGCAAAAGGTGGTTGTGAGGGGAGAGAAATCACTTCCTCTCTCCAACAAACTCGTGCTCTAAATCCAGCCAAAGGCAGCAGAGTGATAGAGCCTGGACAGAGAGGGAGAAGAATCTGCAAGAAATCCAGAAAGAAGAGCCAGGGAAGCACTGAAATATTCCACTCTAGGATTAAAATGAAAAGAGGGTTGGCTGGGGAAACAGGTCCAACATATCTGGTAGAAGCATCAGAGGCTTAAATGGTTGGGGGTTGAAGATTTCAGACCAGACTGCAACTGGAAGGAAAATGTTTATGATAAGAACAGGGAGAGGCAAGTTCCCACTTCCCCTGATGACCCATTGTTCCCCTCTCTGATAGCTCTTGCCTCAGTTTCCAGATGATGTATTGTTTTTTAAGATACTTTGTCCATTGTTCTGGCAGAAGCCTCCTAATGGCCACAACATCCCATGTTCAGAAACGGTCATGACAAGATTTTAAAAATTTGTACAACTGGGATTATAGTACAGTTCAGGAAGTTAGACAGTAAACATTCTGTGCATTCTGAATACCTGCTCCTCTTCCTTCCCTTACTGCCAGTTCAGCTGCCTTTCTGTTGTTTAAATGCAGTGAACTGGATGGGTAAGGCTTTGAAAGTTACAAGCCTTCCAAATTACATTCCCAAGTTTCCCATCAGCCATGTCCAAAGTCTGCATTTCAAATGCAAATCACTGTTTACAAGCTTCCATCTTTTCCTGTCCCTTCAGACTTCCCTCACTCAAAAATCGCTGTTTGGAGTTTCCCAATTTCTGTGTATTCACATGAAAAGAGCTTTGGTCTGAATGAAGCCCAGTGTGCTTGTAAAGAAATGGGATTTATATACCTCTCACTGCATCATTTACAATGGTAGTCTCTACTTAATTAATTATGAACAGAATGGTTATGGCTAGCATTAAAAATCATTCCAAACCAGAGCAAATTCAATAGAAGTTCCATTCATTCTTACTACACTATTTGTTCTACTATTTTACTTCCTTAAAAAAACAGACCAGGGGGAAAAGTCCACAGGTTCCCTCCATTACAAGGAGGTTAAAGTAAATAACAGGGCATTATCTGCTCAGAATGTAACACACTCACGATGAGAAGCAGCAGCTTTCAAGTACCAGCTTAGCTGATTAATTGCCATTGTAGCTCTTAAAAAACAAAATATTGTAGCCCTTAACAACAAAACAGGCAAAATTAGTGACTTGCACCAAGCAGACAAAAGTTTAGGTACTTACTCATGTATTGATTGCTCTGGCAGTTCAGAATTAATTAATAAATTCTAACTGTAGTACCAAATCATAAGAAATAGCATTATTCTTAAGCATAAACATCCAGAATTTTGTTCAAAGAGTGTATTGACATAACTTTACACTATTATCATTTTAAGTTACCTCTTTGTAAAACCCTAGGATTTTATTTACAGTATATCCTCTCAATCACAGCCTCAAAAATAGTCCTGCAATGAAATAACCACAGAATTGTATGTTCAACAGGTAAGGGTACACATTGAAAAAAAGAAATCACAAGACTATTATTATACAGGCAATACAGTTTTATTCTGTTCTTTCACCAATTGTAGCAAAAACATTTAACAACTGAATGAATAATCAAGGGAACTTAATTGTCAACAGGAATTTCAGAATTATGTTCTAAATTTTAGACCAGGAAGGCTTGACAGGGAGAAAACAAACCATATACACACTTGTAATAATAGTCTCTATTATGAAGATTTAATGCCTTCTTTAAAAGCACTGAGATTATTGAGGCACCTTACTGCAGGTTATGGATCATCTCTTCTTTGGCAATGAGATGTGTGGTTTTGTTAACTAGGGCCATGAGGGAGTTGAGCTTGTGAGACCAGTCATTGAGTATATTGTTTGGGTCCTTAGGCCTCTGGAAATTGATAATTCCTGCCAGCCTGTCTACTTTAGCAAAGATGGTTTTATTAACTACTAGGTTAGACAAGAACTCCTCCGATTCCTGTAAAGACAAACAGCAATAAGTCAAGAAAATAGCATTTTTACCTACAAAGCACCAAAATTCCTCCCAACAGCATGAAAGCACCAGGAACAGGATTTTCTTTATATGCAAGTACAGCTGTAACAATATTGTACTTTAAAAAATGCAGGATACTTTAATATTACACATGCTGGCAATGCAAGGTACAAGCTATTAAAAAAATTGTTTTCAATTGACTTATATCTGTTTCTCTTTCATGAAATTAAAGTTTAATATATGACCCAAATAGACTTTTACACGTTGGATTACTTGGCTACACAGATACCAGTGCCAGTTGTGTGGCAAGCAAGGTTTGGGAAAATCCCAGTGAGTTACTGGTCACTGTCAAAAAGGGTTATTTCTGAGTCTGTGGGAAAAGCAGACTCCATGAAAAGTGTAAAGTTTTTCATTTGCACTCAAAATACCAGGATGTGTCATTCTGTTTAGAAAGCTCTTGAAAACACGAAGAGGGGGTGGCAGAAGACTCCTCCACCCCATGCTCCCAAAGTGCCACCACCTATGAACAGGGACATTGACAGGTGCAGGACCTTCTCTTCAGTTGGTTTTCATCACTCATTGACAAAAACTTTAACACTGAAACACCAGACAAGAAGCTCCAGCATTTACACAAGGCCTTGAACATAAATGAACTTCTCAGAGCAGTTTTTTGCCTTATGGGCATGTGCATCACGAAACTGAGTTTAAGGTTTAATGAATAGTTTTCTAACTCCCATAAAGGCAGAAAATTAAATCAAATAAGAACATTACTCTGCTGAATACTCACATCTCTGCCACAAACACACTCCCCTTATGAAAGAAGGATAAGCAAAGCAAAACTTACATCAACGGACAGATCCAGGAGTTGTGCCATTCTCTTCATTGTAATTCTGGTATAATATTTAGCCATTATTCTAATATTCTGGAATAAAAGTGTTCAGAGTAGAGGGTTATGTGCAAAAAATAATTGAAGCAGGCTGCAAAAATATAAAAGTCCATGTTAAAAGCAGACTAGGAACTGTAGTGCTCTAATGGCAGTCCAGCATGGAGCACATGAGGGGCTGTGAACAAACAGCTCTTTTGCTGGTGGAAAGCATAAAAGTCTCTACATGATAAATTTTAAGAAATAAATCAACCCATTAGGAATTTAATACAAAGCAAGATTTTCAGATTTATGTTTTATTGAAACATGAATGCTAAATCTGAGTGCAATAAGCTCTTTTTGGTGGCAACTATGCCAAATATAAACATACAATAAAGATATACAAGCAAATAAAATTTTGAAATACAAGACAACAGAAAAGACACCTTACCTGCTGCTTTATTAGCTACATTTTTGTCTTCTTTGTGATTAAAATACGGCAAGCAAAAAGCATTTTTAGCTGAGGCACTGAGTTAACAGCTACTGTTTACAGACACTGATACTTACATGTTCCACAACTCTGTTCTTTAAATCTTTCCATCTCTTTTCACCTTCCTCTGTACAGCCAAAAACATCTGTTGCAGGACTGTCAAGGGATCCTTCTCTCAACTCCTTCCCATATTCTTCAACTAGGGCACTCCACCTCATCAGCTCCATGGTGGTAAATAGTTTTAGGAGGTCTCTAAATGGTTTAGTACAGTTGGATTACAATCCTGTATTAATAAGGCCTGGTTCATACTTAAAATAGATCAAAGGCATAATTTTAAATGTTTTATTCTTATTATCATAAATAATGGGGGCAGCTCAAGTCAGACTGCTTTTGTAACAAAGATCTTTCTCTTACAAGAGACATTTATTTTCACATAGAACAACCATGGCATTTTTGCAGTATTCTTAATGCAGCATTAAATTAGACTTGCTTACAGCAGACTCAGAATAAAGAGATTTACTTGCACTGTTATGGAGAGACACTTTTTAATCTAAGAATTGGTTATTAGAAAGGATACTTACTTATACTTGGGGATTTCTTCTAGCTTTTTGTCACTACTAATTCTGTGCACCAAATCAGACTGTTCATTGTCATAAGGTGAAAGAATAACATAAAGAACAACGCTCTTCAGTGCCTGTTTAAGAGGAAAGAGTGTGGTTTTTCTCCCATAATTAAACAGAGGAATTGCCAAAACTGATACAGACTTTAGAGTTTAATATGTAAAAGATTTAAGCTCAGCGTTCTAAGAAATTAAGGTGAAATTGATGTCATCTTTCCGAAATGAACTGTGGTACTTTTAAATTGACACAGGTTAACCAAAATTCTAGTATTTCCAATAAATGCATTAAAAAAAAACCCTTTTCAAACATGAAAGACATCTGTATTGCACACATAACAGCACCACTGAGACCACACTTGCACAGCTGTTTGTAATTTCTACACTTGTATGAAACAGTTGAGACATTCTCAATTTCAAAGGTAATATAATGAAGATGTTGGTTATAAACATTCTTTTGAAATCAACTCTCTCTTATCTGTTTTCAACTAACCAATTTGTTAATACAGCCATTTAAATAAAAACAGACTGATGAGCTATTCCATCCACTGTACACTGATGTGGTGAAAAAATGAGTATTTGTCTTGTGGAAATACAGACATTTTGTATGGAAAGTTTGTTTACCTGTTGCCACTTTTCACTTTCAGCCTGGATACAGGGAGTGTCATAAATGGCTCTGTAGTGCTTACAGATGGAGAGGTAGGAGCCTTCATGTTGATCCAGCTGGATCATTAAGTTGTAGTATTTCAACTTTAGTTTCTGAAACAATATAAAAAGTCGAATTAACACAGCTCCATGACAGGTAAATGAAATTCAGCTGAACTCTAGAAAACAGAGAAATTTAAATAAATCCACTTGGACCTGAAGAGAGGCAAGTCAGATTAAAATCTGGATGGGGGGAGGGAGAAAGAGTGAGAAATCCTCCAATTACTTACTTCTGTGTTTTCTTCTTGAAAAAATTTTGTATTAATTTTTTTGCTGATAATTTGAGTCCGAATATAGTCTTTTACAGCTAGACAGAGTCTCATCTGCTCCAAGATAAATTCTACACGTTCTTTTTTTTCCATTGAACCGTAGGTTTCCACCTGAAATGAAATTATAACTCCTTAATGTTGTCAAAGACTAAACAAGTGAAGGCTTAACTATGCCAGAAGAGTGGGAGGTTGTCTGGAGGGGGAACACACCAGAACAAATCAACAGAAGAAAAGCTATTACAGAGCAAAGGAAAATGGAACAAAGGTTATTCCATTTTAATTATCACCCCCACTTACACCAAAGAATCCACCAACACTAAACTCAATGCACAAGGTAGAGAACTGAAATCTGCCTTCCAAGTGGAAAATATTCTATGTAACCCAACCATGAGATTAACGAAAGAAGTTAAAGCTGAACTGCACTTCCACTAATAATAGATCATCTCATTCCAGGCATTTCTGCAAACAAACCCAATTCAGTTTGTAAACAACCTCAGCACAGTCAGAGCAGTTGCTACTGCTGATGCAATTCTGAGTTCCAAGGCGTTACCTGCAACTCCTGCAGAATCGAGGCAGCCTCTTTCACCTCCCCGTTCTGCTCCTTTATTGTTGCAAGTGTCTTTGTCAGGCGAGCACGTTCGATTTCCACGTATATCTGAGGGCAGAAGGAAGAGTTTAAACATCGGAATTTTCTAAAGAGAAGTGCAAACTCTGAGACTGCAACCCCACTGGGAAATACACTTGATGCTGTCATCATACAGCCACTTCATTTGTTGTGTATCCATTCACTATACTGGCACTGTCCACAATATACACTGATGAAATACAATGGATAACTGACACCTTCTTGGCCCAAACTAATCTAAAAAATAATGTTTACACTGACCTGTGACTCTAAGCAAACACAAAGGGATATGCACTGTGAATAAAGTATTGTATATTTTATCTGCTACAATATATCAAAACAGATGGGAAGTCACACTTCAATGGTTAATGTGTAGTAAGCATTACCCTTTGAATTATTTCACTTACTCCTAACCAGCCATTAATCAACAAGACTTGATTACTAACAATTTAGACTAATAGACAGAAGTCATAACATTGACCCAAATTTGCCTCATTCAGAATTCTTTCTTTTCTTAAAGCAGAAGGAACACAATATAAATAACTCACTCGGTATTACCTTCTGGTTATCAGAACTATATGCAATACCTTGCTAAGTGCAGGAGAAATTAAATTAAACCTGCTCATTTCCCTAAAAAACTCAAATACATAACATTTTGAAAAGTGAAAAGGAAATGGCATTTTAGAATTTTGAAATGTATTAATAACACAACCAGATACCTACATCTTAGGAACACGACCAGTGTTTCAGCATATGATTTAAATATGGAAAATATCTGCAGTCTTTTGGAAGGAAATAAACTACTTGGCTTCTCAGCGTAATTAAAAAATTAGTTTTAGTCTTACTTGCACAAGATTTAAAAAATAACGCTAAGAAACTATGCTTTTAAAGAAGGCAAACATTTTTATTCTATCTTTTAGACACTGAGTCTTAAAAAAAATAACCTTACTTTTCCTTCTGTGACCATACGCAACGTGTCGATTAAGCGCAGTTTGACTGGTAAATCTGTAATTTCTTCAACGTAAGTGCAGCACTGCTGGACCATTTTAGCAACTGCCTAGTATGAAAACAGAGGGGGAAAACATACTGTGGTTTTAGATTTCCATAATGAATTCAAGCTGTAACACTCAGAGGTAAGTAATAAATAATTTCACATCACACTAAAGGGACTCATTTCAGCAAAAAGCACACCAGACACATCTCCTCTCTTTGATTCACAAACGTGTACAATGATGCTATAGACTGATGCTATAAGGCAAACATGATGCTGTACTGTAATTTCTTTCATCTCAGTTTTTCCAATATTGAAAATAATCCATGCCATGCAGTTCTATCCTGAAAAGCAACTCCTGCCAAACCCACAGGACTCACATGGACTCGCAGAACTTCTCTGCCTGCCCTAAGATCTGCATGGCTGAAGACACCTGTACCTTCTCTTAACTGTGTGCACTACCCTCTCTCCTTAGAACAACTGTAGATTCCTCAGGAAGGGAAGGAAGAGGGAGAATCTCTTCCTTCAGTAACAAGTACAAGTATGGGAATGTGCACTTCTGGTAACAATGCTAACAAAGCTGGCAAAATTATTATTGAAATACCTACTTCTAAACAAAAAAACCCCAGAAGTAAAACTTCTAAAAATGTCTTCCTCAAGAAGTTCCTCAAAATCCAGCTGGAATGATCCACATCATCAGCTATAGTCTGTGCAGGTCAGAGAACTAAACTGTACTCCTACTTTTACACACACTAGTGATGATTCTGCACACTAAACAACAGGTAACCTTTTCCTTCCTAAAGCAATGCTGCCATTAAAATCACCTGTTGTTTCAACTGAACAGAGTGCAATGAACTTCACGCTTTCTTAAATGCAAGTGCTTTTTGCCAAAGTGTGCCAGTTTCAAAAGCAAGCATGCAAAGCACACATTCCATATGAGCACAATAAAATGCAGTAACTCTGTTTAACATGCATCTGAACATGAATAAGGAATATGTCTACAACACACACTGCAGAAGAGTGCAAAGGTGAATCACTATCTTTGCACAGGAAGTCCCTACACACATGGGGGAACCAGATACGTAAAACAAGTCCAAACCACAGTTTTACTTTTTTGTTTCAAAGGATTAAATTCACCTGTTTTAACTGACTTCTTCTCTTTGATAGAAGAATAATATTTTCATTAAGAGCATCCCAGTCTTTAGCTTCATAACACATTTTCACTATGGCAACTAAGATTCGGGATGTGGAGACCATGTCAGAAGCCTGTAACAAACCAAGAGCATGTTAGAGAGGGGATAAACAACCTGCAGCCTTCCAACACAAAGGAAAAAAAAATCATTGTGTCTGGTCTCACTGATTTGCTTTTTACAGAAAAGAAAGACTGATCCTCCAAGTCCCTTCACTTTAACCCAGTGGAACATGAGGTGTGTAGCACATCCCAGCATCACCACTCACTACTCACCGTCCGTGTTTGCTTTTCCAGGGAGAGAAGGTTTTCAATGACTTCTTGCAATCTTCCTTCCTAATAAGACAAGGAAACAATTATCTCCGTGAGTTAAGAACAAAATTAAGTTTAAACTGGGAGTAGCTCAAATTCCCACATAAATAAAAACACAGACCAGCCTGTACACTAATTTTTAATATCTTTTCCTTTAAAAAATGTATGCATAGCACTTACGTTAAATACACGGCTCTATACAGAGATAAATCTGGAGAGGTATTAGTTTTAATTTTTACACAACACATGCTCTAAATTGTCTGCCTTGGAAGAGAAACCTGGCAAGTTTCAGACAGGTTTGGTGAGCTCACATTCACTGAGCTGCATGGAAGACTCATTTCTTCTCTGGCCAAAACAGAGTTTTTAGTGAGATCAGATATGCAATTAAATACTTTGGCCACAAAAAATCTTCCCTATTACTTTCACCCATATTCATATCTTAATTACAGTGTATTACACAAAGCATTAGCTACAAGCTTTGCATGCTAAGCATGCAATTATAATAGCTCTGTTTTGAGAACCATATTTGCCTTTGTTTAGAGGAGTATAAGATACTACAATGTACTTTTACTCCTCAGTTGCAAATCCTAGCAAACGTCTAGTAAAGAAAAAAAAAAGCTGATATGGGTGAGTTTGTAACAGCCCACGGCAATGGTGGGGCTGCAAAAAACGCTTAGAAACTAGAAACAAGAAATAGTTAGAAAATTAATAACAAACCAAAGAAAATGAAATTTGTTTCTAAAACATCCCAGCTGAAATATTTTAGACTACATACAATGGTTTGTCAAGGATGTGCTCTTACAGCCACAGAGTTCATATGTTTTGCAGAATGAAATATGGCCATGGTGTTCACTCCTTTGCAGAGCTGTGTCTGTGGGATAAAATCCCTGAGCCTGCTTTCCATACAATAGTCTTAAAATAATCTAAGATGCAATTTTTTTAACTTAAGGCTACTACCTTTAGAACTGTTCAACATGTGTGTTTTTTACAATGAGACAAGGGGATCAAGCAGAGCATCTGCAGCATGTAAAGAGTCAGATGCCATCCTACTGAGACAATAAATGACAGCAATGACAGGGAACCTGTGACTGCCCCATCCCTGGAAGCGTTCAAGGACAATTCGGACTAGTGAAAGGCATCCCTGGCTATGGCAGGAGGTGGAATGAGATGAGTTTAAGGCCTCTTCCAACCCAAACCATTCTGCGATTCTATGGTTCTGTCTTTTCTGAGATCTGAGATGCACAAGAATCTCCAGGCCACAGAAGTTTTTTTATAAAACACCGGTGCTCCAGCACTCTGACCCCATGTGGAACACATCCTGCGGTCACCCAGGGCGTGTGCACAGACGTTGTTTACTGAGCCGAAGGAGGCAGAGACAGCCCTAGAGCCCGTCCTGGCTCTGCCCCTCCATTCCAGCTCCCTGGGGCTCGCATGTAACCGAGTTAAAGGATACCCAGCGCTGCCTGTCCAACCTGACCCGGGACCTGTTACACGAAGGCAGCTCTGGCGCACAGAGCCCCGGGATGAACAAGCAACTCCGCGTTGCAAAGCCAGCAGGGAAGAGCCACGGGCTTTGTGGTGGACTGGGGCCCTCTGGTTCCCTAACCCGCGAGGCTGCGCCCCAAAACCTCGTCCCGTCTCAAAATCACAGAACAGGCTGAGTTGGACGGAACCCACAAGGATGATCGAGTCCATCTCTTGGCCTTGGTTCTGCACAGAACATCCCTAAGAATCCATGTATCTGAGAGCGTTGTCCTAACATTCCATGAGCTCTAGCAGGGTTGGGGCCGTGACCACTGTTTGGAGAGCAGTTTCAGTGGTCGGCCACCAACCTCCCTCCTGCCCACCCTTCCACATAGCCCTGAAACGGGGGAGCCGTCCACTCCTTCCCTTCCCTAGCACGGCACGGAGAGCCCACGACCGGACCCTTCAACACCGCATCGTGGGGCAGGATGCGGCCGCGGGTCGCTCCGCGCCGCCTCCACGCGCGGCCTAGCGCGCCATGACTCAGCCCGTCCGCCTCGCCAGGCTTCTCTCCCGCCTCACCTGCGCCAGCCGCTCGCACTCGGGCAGCCTCTGGTCCACGGTCGCGCTGTAATCCACCTCCATTTTGACGATGCGGCCATCGGCCCGCTCCGCGCCGCCGTCCGCCATGTCCGCCCGCTCCGCCGCCTCAGCGCTCACCGGAACCGGCCGGGCCCGCGCGCAGGCGCGCCGGGGGCAGCCCGGCCGAAGGGCCCCGCGCCGCGGCAAGCAGGCACTGCCAACGCCACCCCTGGCCGCCTCAGGACCCGTAGCGGGGAGGTGCCACCTCTGAGGGGATTTGCCCCGCCCACGGCCCCTCTGAGGGGACCGGGACCGCGGTCCTCGGTTCTGAGGGGGTGCGCGCCTGAATCCTCCCCTATGAGGGGATCTGCCCCTCAATCCGCCCCTCTGAGGGATTCCCCCCCTCAATCCGCCCCTCTCAGGGGACCCGCACCGCGATCTGCCCCTCTGAATGGGTCTGCCCTTCAATCCGCACCTCTGAGCCCCAGTCTGGCCGGGGGACTCCCTAGCACTCAGGGAGGGCAGCTGTGAGTTGGTGCCAGATGTGGCGGTGACATCCCCCAGTGACATCTCCCGGAGTTCAATTTCGCCCCCCAATGTGTCCCTGTCGCCACAGCCCCGGTGTTAGTCGGAGCTGGGGGGTGGTGAGGCAGGAGAACGGTGCGTTTGTGGTGTTCTCCCACAGTTGGGGACAACCTGGCCATATGGACACGTCAGGTGTGGCTGCAGTGGAGCACTGGGTTCTGCAGCTGCTGCTGATTTCACCTTGGAAATTTCACTGTATCTCATTCCAGCCTTGAGTCTTTTAATCACCTAGCCTTGCTGGAGCGGTGAGGGAATGTAGGACACACCATGGTTTTTAGGAACACGAGAATCCTGATCTAGACAGTGTTGCCATCAGTGTGTTTGATAAGTTGTGAGATGTTGGTGCAACACTTTGCGTGCTGGTTGCCATCATCTCCCAACACAATTTCATACACTGCAGAAGTTTCATTCACAGGAAATTCAGAAAAACTCCCTCGTGTGTGCAAGCAAATACTTCAAATACTCAGCAAACACCCTGAATCAGAATCACAGGATGGTTTAGGTTGGAAGGGACTTTACAAACACCTAGTTAGTTCTAACCACCTGCCGTGGGTATCTTTAGATGTTATTTAGCATTTCTAGAAAGAAAAAGTTAGTATGAAATCACATTTTGTGTTGTGTTACTTTCAGACCATACTGTACACAGACCAACATGTTAACATGACCAAGAGGTATTTAGAGGTATTTATTTAGGTATTTAGACCAGAGATAACTGGTTTAAATCTTTTGTTTACAGAATTAAGACTGAGATCCTACATCTGCTGCACTGGTGTAAATTCAGAGTAATTCAGCTACATGAATTCAGAGCCCCAATACTGTATTTTGCAACTGTGTCTGATGCCTTCCAATTAGCACAGCACATACCACGGGCTTTGAATCACTTTCTGTTTGAACACAAACTTGATTTGAAAAGTCTGCTGACAGAATTTATCCATTACCCTTAATCATTTTTACTTAATTTCAGTTGACTTAAGTACTAAAAATACATTCATATACCACACATAGTGTATCAGATGTTCTTCCCTAACTCTGGCCATTTACGAATTTTTACAGAGCTTTTATTTTTACAATCTCATTCTTTTAGTTCATGGTAATATTAGTATATTTTTGCAGGTGATGGATTCGTAGTGATGGCTTCCTAGGAGGTCAAAAGTCGCATGCTAATCTAATTGAACATAGTCCTATACACAGGAATTTGGTTCAGACATGTGAGTGAAAGTGGAAGAAAATAAATGCCTTCTGCAATTGTTGTTTTCCTTTACCTGCATGGGTACACTGGGAAATGAGAAGACAGCTGTTGCCTCCAGTATAGAATCCCTAAGTGGCTAAAAAAGAAACTAAATTCTTATTCAAAAGTCCTTAGTGAAACACCCAAAGAAACAACTTGGCTCTTACTGCCTCTTACTCTGAAGTGACACTTAGCTGACACAAGTCCATCTGGAGCTCATACTCAGCACAAACATATGGGCTTTTCCCCCCCAGGCCAAAAAAGAAAATGTCTCATTTTCACAACAGAGCATTGAGAGCATGTTGCAGAGGTAAGAGTAAAAATTTCTGCCAATTCATGGAAATCAAAACCCAAAACTGAGGCAGGAATGTTGGCAGGCACTGCCTGGCTCATGGGAACTGGAAGTTTTCTGTCTCATAGATCCCCTGGGAAGCATTTGGGGAGTGTGCTTTGGAAAGAGTCTGGGCACTCCCAGTGGGAAGTTGTAGGGGATATCCTTGGGGCCACTGCTTTCCCCATGTGCAATCAGCACAAGACAGACCTGAGGTTTGGGGTGACTGGAGAATGTTTTGCTGCAGGTATGGGAATTAGTCATGGTTTCCATTCTAATCGGGTTCTGTATTTGACACACTGCTTTCTGTAGATCTGCTTTGCTAATGTACACAGAGTTGCAAGGTTTGCTTTATGTTGAAGTCATGTGATAGGTGAGAAACTAGTCTGTCTTTCTTCCGGGTTTATTGACATTCAAGACCCTATGCCAAGAAGTTCAGGTTCTTTTACAATGTGTTTCAGCAGAAACCAGAGATTTTGCTCCCAGTGGAAGAAACCGCTAGAAAAATCACTTAAAACTGAAGGATGTTTTAGATCTGAATTTGGATTGTCTCTAATGTGTAGGTAATACCACAGAATCACAGAATCATCGTGGTTGAAAAGACCCTTAAGCTCATTAAGTCCAACTGTCAGCCCAGCACCATTGCTATGTTCACCACTAAAGCCTGCCCCCAGGTGCCACATCCAAACATTTTCTGAGCACTTCTGGGGATGGTGACTCCACCACCTCCCTAGACAGGATATTCCAATGCTTCACAAACCTGTGAAGAAGTTTCTTGTGATATCCAATCTATACCTCCCCTGGCATTGCTTGAGGCCATTTCCTCTCATCACTTGTTCCTCTCGCCCTGCCTGTCCCTTCCTGTCAGGGATTTGGGGAGGGTCAAAAGATTCCCCCTGGAGCCTCTTTTTCTCTAGGCTCCAGCACCAGCTCCCTCAGCCACCCCTGGTGCTCCAGACTTCCCCAGCTCCATTCCCTTCTCTGGGCACGCTCCAGCAGCTCAGTGTCCTTTCTGCAGTGACATATCACAAGGTAATGCCTTGGTTTTGCTATTTTGCTTGGAATTCCAGGAACATGCAGTACCAACATTATGAATTACAGCCACAGTTTCCCTATTTATAAATGGCTGTGTCAGATTTGAGACCGAATTCTCATTAAACATATTGTTCATACCTCAGTTGAAAATCCAGACTGTTAATAGAGTTCTCAGATTTTTTATTTCTTTGTGTAGGTGTTTGCTCTTCCCTGGGAAGGCAGGGATGTGAAATATTGTGCCATTATTGCAAGGGCCTGGCAAACAGACATCGTTGGCTCCAGGAGATGGCACTGTGTCCTCTGGGCTGAGAATTATACCCACAGCTCTGAAATGTACATCCAGAACCAATGAAATTCTGAGGGGCTTTTGCTCTTTCTTGTTATGAAACACACATTTCATTGTAGACCTAAATTCCTCTTTAACTGTCCCAAATACGGTATTTCATCACTTTTATTTTTTTTTGCAAATAACTGGTATGTAAGTGCAGATGTATATTTTACCATGATCTGTTCAGTGCCTTGTGTTTTGCTCTTACAGTGCTTCTCTGCAATCCAGTGAGTGGCTTTATAGCCACTGGGAGCACAGGAGAAGCAGCAGGATGAGCATTTTAAACATGAAATGCTGAGGTTGTGTAACAGTTCAGGGTTCCCAGGTAGTTTCAGAATTCGGTTCCTGTGAATTTCAAGTTGTGACTTAATGATGGGTAAATTTCTCTGAAAAACACAACCCCAAGCACATTAAAAAACTAATGCACTAACAAACTCCTCACTAAAGGAGAGGGGGAGACCTCCTAAAACGGTTCTGGCTTTAGAGTTCAGCTAGGAAGGAGGCGTTTTTTCACTGAACTTTCTGCGTGTCATTTGAAAGTAAAAAAGCCGATATGAAAAAAGGGGTTTATTTGTGCTACAAAGTGTGCTGGCTGATAGCGGAGGGCTGAGCAGAAGGGAAATGGGTGAGGCCTCCACATCCTGTGTGTGTCCGCACCGAGCGCACGCTGTCCTTTCCTTTCCTTTTGTACCAAGGAGGCGGGTGCGAGCCCGAGGTTCACGGGCTCGCTGCTCCCGTGCCGGGGTGTAAATGCTTCGCAAGGTGCCTTGTCACACGTAGGGCAATAAACTTCCAAAACCCGAGAAGTCTTCAGGGCAGAATAAAGTGAAATCGCGAATTCTTGGAGCTCAGCGCTGCCGTTGTCCCCCTTGCCGGGAGGCGCGGGCGGGCGCTGCCCGGAGCCCCGCGGCCCGGCCCCGCTGAACCCGCCCGAGCGGCGGCGGCCGCTGCCCCCCCCCCCCCGCCGGCCCCCTCCCTCCTTCCTGCCGCCCCGCTGATGTCAGCCGAGCCCCGCCGGGGCCGCCGCCGCTGCAGCCGCTTCGCGCCCGCGGAGTCCGCCCGCCCGCCCGCCCGTGAGCACCCCCGGCCGCGGCTGCGCCGGGGAACCCGCGGCCGCCCGCCCGAGCGCCGCGCTGCCCCCCCGTACCCTCCCCCGAGCCCAGCGGGAGCCGCGGCGGCCGCAGCCGCGTTGCGGCGGGGAGGTGGGAGCCGCGTTTGGCAGCCGGGGAAGGCAACGTTATAAAAAGCCTTTGTCTTGGGAATCAGCATCGCATCTCTCCTGCCGCCCGACGTGCTGCCGGCGGGGGCGAAAGCCACATTTTCGGCTCGTTTGTTCTTTTCGCCGCCCCAGGCATGTCTTGACACAGCCGCGAGAGAGCCTGGCGTTTCCATGCACTTCCGACGGATGTCTTCGGCTGGGGCGAGAGCGGTGGGGGTTTGAGACTTTGTAGCGTATCTCGGTGCGAGCGTCTGTGAGATTCCCATGATCGCAGTGTGAAGGAGGAAGAACTGGGAGAAAGAAGCGGTTGTGGTGGTTTCTCTTCTTGCTGGGTCAGCCTTCCTGGATGGTTGCATTACTGCCTTGTGGACACATTGTCAAACGCGCACAGAGAAAGAGGCTTGGTTATTTCCCCCCTTGTTTGGTTTCCGTCGTGATCTCTGTGCAGAAATCACCACTTTTCTCCCAGTTCGCCGGTCCGCACTGAGCAGCAGGAATATGCTCATGAAGGAGTACCGGATCTGTATGCCTCTGACAGTTGAAGAGGTAAGATCCGCGCTCGTACCGGAGAGGCTGTTCCTTACCGAGCCTTTTCTCTTGCAAGGCGAATTGAGGTTATATTTGTTTTGCTGAATATTTTTTCTTCGTGTAATGAACTTAGTCGGAGATGACTGGTTAGAGAGGAATGTTTTCATTGGAAAATATAGGAATCTTGCAGGAACGGAGGAAACCTAAGTGTATCAAAAGCATTGTGCCGTCAAAATATTGTTTATAAAGATTTTCCAACTAGACTTTTCAGAGGAATTTCATGCATATTTGCAAGAGAATGCTTTGTGCTGAAATTTCTACCTGATAAAGCGTTTGTCCAAAACCCAGATTCTAAGCATATTTCGCCTTTGCTTAAAATACCCTCGCAGCTGAACATGGCCTTAAACTCCAGCACAAGCAGGAAAGAGAGGTGATAATTTATTAGTAAAACTTTGTTGTCGTGTAAAGAAGTGATTGAAAGTCAAACAGCTCTTTGTCGGTGTTCTGAACTCTGTGTTAGGAATGTTATGATTTTATTTATCTGCAAACATCCCATCTGCTCACTGTTTTAATTAAGACTGTAATAGCTACACTGAGTGCACGTGCTCTGGAGTTACTGGTGCTCATGAAGTATTTGTGGGTGCAATTAGGTGCCCAAAGGCCTGATGACGTTTGGAAAGGAGATGGTGCTTTATGGTTTAGTGTCCTGCAAATACAAAAAAACCTCGATATTGTTTTATTTGGCCATTTCTGCTGCCGACTGGGCATTGCGGAGGGGAGCGAGCCGGCTCTGAGCGCGCATTTTGCGCCGAGCTGCGCGCAAAGTTCCTCTGGTCCCGCGGGCGGCGGCGAGGCCGCCAGGGGGCGCTCCGCTCCGGCCCCGCCACGGCCCCGCTCCGGTCATGCCATGGCCCTTCCACGGCCCCGCCACGGCCCCTCCACGGCCCCGCTCCGGTCATGCCATGGCCCTTCCACGGCCCCGCCACGGCCCCTCCACGGCCCCGCTCCGGTCATGCCAGGGCCCCTCCACGGCCCCGCTCCGGCCCCTCCACGGCCCCGCTCCGGTCATGCCATGGCCCCTCCACGGCCCCTCCACGGCCCCGCTCCGGTCATGCCACGGCCCCGCTCCGGTCATGCCACGGCCCCGCTCCAGCCCCTCCACGGGTCATGCCACGGCCCCGCTCCGGTCATGCCATGGACCCGCCAGAGGGTCCCAGCCGAGGGTCCCGGGCGGAGCGCGCCAGTTCGCTCATTAATCCGCTAATTAATGCACACAGTTGTTCTTTGACTTCATTCAGGAGAGTGTTTTGCCGCACAGTTTTACTTTTTGCAATATGTGTGCAGAAGTCCTCGCGGGTGTGTGCGATAGTCATCTCAATGGTCGTTTTGTCCGTATCTTCAGATTTGGCAAATTAACAGTTCTCTTAAACTCAGAATTGGAACTGCCAAATATTTACTTCAGGCTGCTCAGGAAATTCCTTCCGTGGGGAGCAGGAGCTAAAACCACCATGTACAAGAAGTTAAATAGACGTAGGTTTCATTCTAGCATGTTTCCATCCAAATTACATCATATGCTGTGATACTGGATGGCATTATTCTTCTAATACATAATTTTCTTTGTTTATTGCATCACCCTAATGTAGACAACATTTTATCCAAGTCAGTTCCTGATGCCCATAGACTACCACACTTAGTTAATAACAGTTCATTACATCATCAGAAGGGAGCAGATCTAATTTATTTTAAAATATTATTGTTAAACAAGATTTCCAGATGCAGAAAAGTTTAAAAATCTCCCAAAACAGGAATGGTTGATTCATGATGAGGCAGAAGGCAGGCTGGATGTCATTTATTCTCTAGAATGTTAACAGAATTAGTAAAGATACTCGATTTCTCTTTTGTTGAATCATCCATTATTTAATCTAGGCACTGTAGCTGAAATGTCTGAATGAGGAACCTAGAACATGTCTGATGTTTATCATCAATTTAATTATTAATTATAAAATGAACCAGGACAAAATTTTGAAATTAGGAAATACCTTGTTTTTCTTACAGTGTTTGCATACTAAAGAAGTCCCACACTGTATTTCTCATATTCATCTTTGTGGCATTTCTTACAGTCTTAGGAAGGTGGTATCTTATTTTTACCCTTAGTTGCACATTAACTACCAAAACAGTGATACTTTTTGCCATCTGTGTGGAACAAGGTGCTGCATTGTGCAGTGGTCAGGAGAGCATCATGGGGTAATGCTCACCCTTCCAAAGCCAAGTTTTGGGTTTGGCATTTGGGTTCTGAGAGGCCCAAACTGCCTTCTGCAGAGTGCAAAGTCACTCTGAAGTTCAGTGGGCTTTGAGGGAAAGGCATTTTCCACAGGAGCTGCAATTTCCCACAGGGTTGGGATGTTGGGCTCTGATGTGCAGTGGCACTTGGGTACCTGACCCACATGGACACCACTGGCAGTTAAGCACCCAAGAATTTTGTCTCAACAGGTGTGGGGAAAATGCAGTTCTTTCTTATGCAACAGCATGGATTCCCTTTCTGTGCTGTTTTTCTTATGTGGACTTAATGAACTCTCTTTTTTCTGTTGTTTGGCCGTTCTGCCTTTCAGCCTGCACACTTTATACATACATCCAAAAGCACTTCCTCGAGCATCTTTCTTTTTTTAGCACTGCCTTGCCAGTTAATCCATCCATAGAAGTCTCACATCATGAATGAGAAAGAACTATGTCCTTAATTTGTGGTGTTGCCACCAAGACCAGAGTGGTTTCCATATCATTCCTGTGAAAAGAATTTGGCACGGGCAGGAAGATGAAGTGTTAGTTCTGTCAGCCAAGCACCTGTATCCAATCTTCTGTAGTCAGATTTTGTTTGTAATGTGAAAAAATGTGCAGTAAAGTGTTGTGTAATGTCCGGGCAAGTAACTGGAAGTCATGAGCTCGCATGTAAATACCTGTGCACGCAGCAGTGTAGGAGTTCGTGCTGCTCTTGCTGACTATTATGACCTAAATTTATCTCTAGAGAAGAGTGAAAAACTGATAGATGTCAGTGTAACAGCAGCACTGTCTCCAGGTTTAAAGAGTTTCTGGCACTGTTGTGGATAGGAAATTCCTTCATTAGCTACTGCAGATTTTGTTCCTGAGGCGTTCTTTCCTTGATGCACTTATTAGATAAGATACCCAAATATTTATAGGAGGTTTGTTTATCTACCTGTCTGCTTGGAGGCCAAATGCTTTCTTGCAAAGAAAACATCTCCTAAGAAATGCTGTTTGCTGCAGACTGAACTGTTGTGGAGTATTTTGAGCTAGGATCCAGGAGCTGGAGATGCATTTTTGTTGCTTGCTCATAAGCACCAGAAAAGATGGGTTGTTCCAAGAGTTCTTGGTGAAGTGCAGTGGCACCACACTACAGTTCTTATTCAAGGCTGAGCCTTCCTCAGTAATCTGAATTTTTGACAGCTGTTTAGGTTTGTTACATGTGCATAGTCACAAGCTGTCTGATCAGCTTTAAAATAATTTGAGAAAAGAAGCACCATGTAAACTACTAAGCAAAATAATATCATCTGCTGTAAGAACTCTGCAGGTAAGGTCAGGATGGAACTGTTGGTTGACAAAACCAATATGATTGCCAATTCATTCTTTACCTCATTTGTGGTATTTTGGCAAATTCAATCCATTTGTTAACATTGAGACCTTATAGATTAGAAAAAGCCATTTCTTTACATTAGTATATAAAGTAAAAAAATCTGTTCCAGTAAGTCCATAGGATATGTTACCAGTCTTCATTGCAGCTGCAATTAATAAATGAGCCTGCTGCTTGGTTATTTTTCCCCTTGCATTTTCATGTGTTAGTTCATTCTTACAAATAGCTTGTTACATCATTTGAGAGAATATTATAATAGGCTGCATTGTGGGTTTTAAATATCATCAGTTAAAAAAACACATTCCTAAGCAAGTGAACAGAACACCAAGCAATTGAAATGAGCGGAGATGCTACAAAATTCTCAGGGTTGGAGCTCATTGCAATCAGAATTCCACAATTTTTCACAGGGAAGATTACACGAGTTTATACTTTAGAGATACATTTATCTGAAAATGTAAACCAAATGTGATAGGTTAGTGTGGTACTGAACTCTTCTGGAAGAGGCAAAGTATAGCGAAATTCTTCATTCGTGAGGAAAGTGATTATTCTTTAGGGAAATAGATGGAAAGACATTTTTGCTGGATCCTGTTGCAAATTGAGTTGTTACTGCTGTAAAATGCTATGAGTGATGTGAAGCTGGGTTATGTAAATTTGAAAGCTGAACATCAAATAAACTACAGAAGTCATAAGGTGTTTTCCTTGGAAACAGGAATAGCCATTAAGGTTTCTGTTAGTTTCAACTGTACGTGCATGGTCAGTACCTAAAGTCCCGACAGGTTTTTCTTTCCTTTGTTCTTTATTTCAACGAAGATGATCTCTGCTGAGGCTGGTGGAATCACTGCCACTCTGTGCTTTCAATAAAGGCCAAGCTGGATCTGTGGGGAGCACTGCCTGCATGAGGTGTGGAGGATCAGCTCTATCGTCATGAATACAAACAAGCAGAGACCTGCAAAATGTCTGTAAATGCAGATCATGGTTTTTCAACAAAAAGTCCTTTCAGCATTAACAAATTCTGGTTTAAGAGGTGTTATCCTTGCTACTTTATAAAAATATCCATTGTTTAGTTCTTGTTTCAAACACTATGAATTCTCCCAGTGTGGATTATTTACATAAAATTATTTCAACAACATCTGTGTAAACAGTATTTGTATCTTCTGAATCTTGTGTACACTTCTTCTTGAAAAGATTTCAGTCTCCCTTTTTGTGTACAAAGGGTATATGTTATAACATGTTTTATTCAGACAGATTTAAAGCTCATTGAAAGCATTTGAGAAGGGGTTGTTATGCCCTGAGAGTCAGCAGGTGTTACAATATTTGGACATAACTATATGTATGTAGTACAGCAAAGCCTTTAATAGGGTATAAAGTGTAAAATAATTTTTTTCTGAAGTACAGTACTCTGCTGCAGAGCAAACTACATCTACTCATCCTGCAAAGAGATAGATTAAATAATGGTCAACTGTGTCCATTTCCTTCATATCCCAACTATAGCTAAAGAACATATTTTCAGGAATATATAAATGTATGGAACACTTGTAAAAGCAGTATGTTGGTCATAAGCAAGAGGACTATAAACAAACTTAAGCTGATGTCATCTTATCAAATTTAATTTATTTTTAATTACTTGTAAACGAAATTATAGTTGGACCATGTCATGTCCATGACCTCTGCTGAAAACGTTTATCTGGCATTTTTGAGCTAAGGTTGCCCAGCAAAAACAGAGGGGTTTTGTGCAATTTTAATTTAAGCTATCAACAGCTCTAATGCATCTCACACCAATTCCTTGACAATATACTGAATTGCTGTGGAACATAAAGGACCTTTTGCTGTAGTTAATCATTCTGCCAGGAGATGCCTTCTGAGAACATCAGCAACCTCACTTGCCTTTTGCAGTTAATACAGTGGAGGCACTGACACATTGGTCTGAGGAGGATTCCGAGTTAATTACTGAGCTAGAAAACCACTTTACACCATTCTGAGCATCTTTTTACCCTTTAAAAGAATTCCTTGTGTATGTCTCTTGTCAGCAAAAGAGTTGGATGTGGTCTTTGGTGAGTGGTGATGTCTACTCTCCTCACAAGGCCTTTGCTACATACAGTGTGACCTTAAATTCTCCTTAAATCTTATGGCCTGGAAATAATCATTGTAACAGATAAAACCTATGAGAGAAAGCACCAGAAGTTAACTACTAGCACCAAGGAAGAATATCTATTCAATTTTCTTCTGCTGCATGGTCTAGTTGCAAGACAGAACAGATGAAACTGAGAGCTGGTTTTTAGCATGAGAGAAAACAAACACCTTGCTTTGGTTTGGCCTTCTTACGTTAGTTGTGGTCAGCTGTGAAAGAACAGCAATGCAGAGCAGATGTCAAACCTTCACTGGTTTCCACTGCAAATAAAAATCAAAAAATATGCTGTTTTTCTCCCTTTACTCCTCTTGGCACATTTCACTCTAACTCTGTGAAAGAAACAACATAATCTTTGTTCTGCAGACTTCAGTGTAAATCATTTAAAAAATCTTTCAGTGGAAAGGATTAGATATTACCCAAGGAATACCAGACTCGAACATCCATCTCTCTTTATCTCCTTTGTCCTGTCTTCCTGTCTTTCCCTGTCAATACTTGTTTTCCCCAAGGTGAGCATACATACATACATACATACATATATATATAATATATATATCTATATATATCGAATAATACCACATTTGATTTGCAGGCTTTTTTAGCAAAGTACACGACCAGTTTTGCATTTCCCGTAAAAGAAAATGCAGCCTGTTGGTGGTTTAGGACATTTTCTAGCTAAAGCACTCTATAGAGCCTTGATGCTATCAAGAACTCCATGAGCTGTGTTCGGTTTTGAAGCACAATGTAGGTATGGAAACAAAAGAACAGGGAGAGAAAAACACAGAATGTCAATACTGGCTTTTAAAAGTTAGAGTTTTCTGTTGTTTGGGTTTTTTTTATTTTGGGTTGAACTTTGTCTTGCTGAGAACATGAAGTTGTAAGAGTTGATGTTAATGTCGAATGATCAGCACTTTTTAAATTCTGACTACTTCTGTTTAAGTACCTAATAATGAATGTAGGTGTCTATATTGGTGTCTTGAAGTTTGATAGCTCTGATATGTCAAATACATTTTCCCATAGTCCAGTCTATTTGATTTCTTCATTCTTCATACTTTTAAAGTTAGAAATAATATAACACTACCAATTTTCATGTGCTTGACTGCATATGTTATAAAAAAGTTGAGTGATTAATAGGTCTTTAAGTCCCTAAAGCGCTTTAGATTGGAGGAAGACAAAGATTTCTGTACTAACTAGGAAAGGTTACAAATTCTATTTTTCTTCATGAGTATTCATTTTAGTCTGATAGGCATCTGCATTGTTAAAATCTCTTAGAGATCATGTTCTTGGGTACAAAAGGCTGCCTAGTCAGATAATGGAAAACCCATAGTTTCTAACAATGATTCATTCACTAAATTCTGCTGTGTGACTGGTGAGCTGACAAATGTGTTCCCCAGGCTGTTCTTATAGCAGCGAGTTGGTTGTGGATGCTAAAATCCACTCAGGCTTTCCATTTTGGCTGTCCAACCTAACCCACAAGCAACCATTATATACTGTGAGGATGGGGATGGATAACACACACATGCAAACCCTTGAAAATTCTCAGTCATCGTGAGTAAGGAATAATCCTTTGTATCCTTCTTAATGGAAAACTTGGAAATTTTTTTAATGGAGTTATAATTTTCCTTATTTTTTTTTTTGTTCATGGAGTATCTATCATGATCAGCAGTAGGTTTTGTGAGACTTTATACCAAAATAAAGCAAATAATGACATTTCATGCAAATTTGCTGTGAGTGCCCTCCACTGCAGCCTGAAGAGCTCTCTGCAGGAATATTGTGCACATATTTAAGTGCAATTCCCAGTGTCTGCAGGCATCTAAAAAGCAAGGAGAAAGGTGCTCCCCAGGATTATTGACTGTGTTTTAAAAGAAGTGAAAAAAAGGTAATTTAGATTTCAAGTTGGGTTAACAGATGGATTTGCAGTCTGTAGGTGGGAGAAACCAGACTTGAACTTCACCTGTGTTTATATATAATGCTTTTAGTCTGGGCTTAGTCTTGTTTATCTCCTTCTAAGTTCATCATTTCTTTCCAATCTTGGTTATAAGTGATCAGCCAATTTTGAATCCTTGGATAGGTATCAAAATGTTATTTTTAATTTTCTAAAGTACAATGCAGGGTGCTAAATTGTAGGAATGACATTTTAATGGCTCTTCTTGGGGGAAAAAGAATGCATCTTTCATCTTTTTCTTATTTGTGGTTAAAAAATGCTGAAGCAGTTTTGGATTCTATTGGTTTTGTACTTTTGCAGTTCCAAAGCTGGTTTTGCTGTGTACCCTCCAAACTCCAGCACATCCATAACTTGCACACACACACTTAATTTAAAGCACACTTAATTTAAAGGAGTCATGTGAATCACAGGACACGAATGTTTGTGGATTTAGTAAAAGACTTGTTCATATGCTCTGCAGAAAAATCATGGTCTTTATTTAGGACTTTTTACGTGTCTGTTCTAAGATTAGTTCTTGCCCAAGTGATTTAGGAATACTTAGGCTCTGTGGGAATTGTTTTCTGTGAGCATGCTGAGAATGCCTTATTTTCCATTTCATCACACTAAATGTCATCTTAGGTTTAATGTGTTGACCAATTAATGACTGTGTTCAGAGTTTTTTTCTGTAAAAATATTATTACAATGCATGACAAAATAATTGTGTGATAATGACACTCCAGTGTGACACACATTGTTGCTCAAGTGCTTGATTAACAATCAGCCACTGATGACAAACAAAACTAATTTTGAATATATTTTCAAGTTTTTGCTCTCATTTTATATAAAAGTTACTAAAATAACCTTTTGTGCTAGTGGCACCATCTTCCCAAAATACAGAAGTCTACCATGAACCAAAAAATTGTCTTTATCAGAAAAGTAAAAACAATGATAATTCTATTGAAGTTCTTACCCATGCCAAGCTTGAATCTCTCCTGATCATACATAGACATTTTTAAATAGTCTCATTTGTTAGGTTCATTTGAACACTGGTCCTAGTATGTACAATCCTATCTTCTGAAAGATGCTTGACAAATTTATCCATCTACTTCTCTGATTTTGTAAGGTTTTTTTCGAAAGTGCAAATTAGCTGACCTCTAAGTCACATTTTCATTTAATAAATTATTTGTACAATGACTTGCAATAAGCCAAATGAAGCACATTAAATACACACATGATTACTGTCATTAATAACCTACCTGCTTCTTTTATCCCATAGTCTTGATATAAAACTGATTTAAATCTTTCCACTCAGTGGAAATTAGACCATAGTAATACCAATGAGTGCTGTCACTGATGTCAAGAGAGACCAAGATTTCACCAAATATGTGTGATAAAACACAGCATATTTTTAGAACAGAAATGTTGAGAATTTAAATTCCATTTTAATTGCGTGGTGTAAATCTGAAGTCCATTGACCTCAGGAGATCCATTACAGATTTTTGTCAGTCTGATCAACAGTGGACTTTAACCAATGGCTGTAAACTAAAAGAAAATGTAAATTTCTCAAGTTTGTTGTTCTGAACTAGAAAGAGACAAGGCTGATGTCTTTATTATTCTTGCCTAACCTAAATAACATTACCACATGTTTAGATTAAGGCCCCAGATTTGTGTCAAACCTCTGTGATGTCTGTGAGCCTCCATTAAGTGAAATCCTTGCTGTCCTCACACCACAGATTTCTCAGTTACCTCTTTGCTCTCCATGTTCAGTCTTAGTTTTATGGAGCCTTTCATTTCCTTTCCTTTCTCCCATTTTTGAGCCCTTGGTCACTGTGAAGTGAGGAAGCCTCTCCAGCCCAGCAGGCGTGTGGCCAGCTGGCAAAAAGCTGCTGCTCTTGCTTGGCCTGGGCCTTGCAGGGAATAAGGAACTGCACAGCAGACTGGAACAATTGATAATTCAGCTCCCTCTTGAGTACTCAGCTCGGCTTGAATCCCTGTATTCCTGCAGTTACCATGGATCTTTCTCCCAGAATGAGAAAAGAGAGCACCAACTTCCAAAATTTCTCCAATGTCTTAGAGGGTTGCTCAGTTTATTTGCATTTCTAAACTGTTTGCTACTCAGTTAAGCCCAGGGTTTTTTGGGTTTTTTTGGTTTTTTCTTTTTTCTCCTCAGGGATGATTCAGTACAAGAACATGTTTGTCTATATTAAGGGCAGTCTGTGATACATTTGGGGTATGTTGGGATTTTTTTCCCCATTAACTTCAGTGGAAACAGAATAAAGCCTAAATGGGGATTTTTGTTGTTGTTGTTGTTAATTTGTTCTCCACTGTTCTGCTACAGTTTATTTTCTCCACTATCTCTGCTTTCTTTCATGTCAGAACTTGAACTCACTTGGAGTCAAGTGATGCCGAACTTCTAAATCTGTTCTGAGGGAGTTTGAGATGAGGCAAACAGCATTTGAGTGGAAATGTTATGTCATAGTAACAAATACCTATGGATTAGTTAGTTTATTTCCAGGACCCCATGGGCTATACATTGCTATTTATAATTTAACTTTCTCAAGCAGCCACGACTGTGTTTATGTTGCCATGGTGTTCCTTGCCATACTTGAGGGTGGATAGTAAATGCTATAATTGAAAATAGATACTCCCACTGAATTAAGGGTAACAGGTGGTTATGTTTTTATTTAATCATGCTGCAAGCATATTATAAGTTAAATGTAGATACCTCTACTTCTGCCTCTTTGCCAAGACATTTGCAGACATGCCAGTTTGTCTTCAGTGGCCAGGAGTGGAGTAAACAACATGAGTGATTTGTCTTCTGACAGGCCAAGGAATGTCAGTGGCCATCAATGAGCAACATCCACTTCAGACTTCAGAAGCAAATGTTCTTCTGCAGGAGGGAAGGAGCTGCTGTGATGCACAGGGACAGGTCTCTGTCTCATCCTTCCCCTGGGGACTGAACTCTGCCTAAAGCTCTGATTCCTGAGCAGCATCTGAGGAGCAGCGATTGCTGTTTGCTCGTGATGTCCACACATCAGCCATTTACCTCATCTCAACTCCTCATTTCCTTCTGTTTCCCACTGAACTTTTCCAGATTTTTCTTGCGGGCGAGACACATCCTACTGTCACAACTATTCAAAGCATCCCCCTTTCATGACCATAAGAGTAGCTTTTGATTTAATTTTGTCAACTCCAATAGAATCAGTTAAACGGCATATCTATAATTCATCATACATGAATCACATAATATATAAATGTATATCTTCACATGTGAATACATATATCTTTTTCCATTCTTCAGAGTAAAAAGACAGAAACACACAGACACTGTCTTAAATTATTCTTATCATTTAGGTGGGGGGGAAAAAAGGTGTTGTAAATTTTTCTCCCCCAAATATTCTAAGATGTGAAAATTAAAGAATTCAAAATAATTCTACACTCCGTATTTACTGCAAACAACCATATGCCCAGGAGTATAAAGTAACCAGGTGCAAATGCTTCAGTCAGGATAGTATGATTGTTATCAAAGGCATTTATAAAACACGTGTTAATAGAACTGTACCAAGGATGCCTAATTGGTGCAGTTGTGTGAGCAGTGAAGTGCAGAGTGGAGCTCGCTGCCTGAGTTCTGCACAGCAGTCTCCTGTTGAGGATTTTTGTAGAGTTTTTAGAAGCAGCTGTCAGACTTTGGTCTTTATTAAGTTTGGCTAATTGAGTCCTCCAATTTTTCTTATAGCTATAGGATATAAAATGAATTTTCAGGAGCAGGAGATGTGTGCATACACAGAGTTTTCTCTTTAACTCAGTTCAGGGTTGTTTCTTGTTTTTTAATTTTCCTTTCATATTTTACCATTTTGTAAAGCAAAGCCAAACAAAATAGTGTTTCATGGATGGTATGTTTTGTCATAGTTTGGTTTTTAAGCTGGTTTACATTGGCTGGAAATGTTCATGCTTTGTACACAAGACCAAGAGTCAGTGAGTGTCTTAAAGCTTTGCAGGGAGGTCCTTTGCCTTTTACAGCAATTGCATTCCTTTCCACGGGGTGTTATACTCAACATCTTTGTTTGCAGGCCTTTTCCACAATTTTGGAAGTTAGACTTGCAAATTAAGTGAGCTGGTTTAGGCTTATGTTATAGGTAGCACTTGATTGGGTTTATTGTTACAGAAAAGCTGAGGACATTCCCTAGGGCCACTCACAAACTTCCATGTAACAGTAAGTGTGCAGTAAAGCATTAGGCTTTGAAGTATTCATGCATATTTAATGGTAAGAGAAGGAGAGAGCTCTGCATTGTAGCCAATCCAAGACAAGAACAGTGAGTTAAGGGGAAAAATTGAGTTTGCAGGATGTTTTTGATCAAAGGAAATAAAAAAAACCATTGCTGAAGGTGATTAATGTAGATTAGTAGATCATGTGTTTTAAGGACGATGTCTTGGATTCACAGATCTAATGGAAGTTCAGTCTCCAGCCTGGGTTTTTCTTGGCCTTTCTGAGTTTTCCCAGCTCAGCTGTCCCTTCACCTGCTCTTTTTGGAGATGTAGGACCTCTGCTTTCTTTTGGTGCTGGTAAACCTGTGCCTTGGAGCTGCCTAAATCTCATCTGAATAGATATTGACCTGGGAATAACGACCTCACTCTTCTAACTCTGTGTGGGCACAGAGCAAGAGTCTGGAGTCAAGCTGCTGCTTCAGCAAGGTCTTCATCAGCCACAAACCAGAATTTTTAGTCTTGAAGTTTATGAAAGCTTTGCCACTGTGCTTTACCAAGCTTCATTTTGCTGAGTTTATATCAGGTTATTCCACACTTTTCTTAAGCAGTTATCTATGAATATTCATTCTTAACAGTCACGATTCTCCGTGTGAAATTGTAGCATGAATTTTTATCTTGGTGTTGATGGGTGGTTCCTGATACTCCCCCCTCCTGCGCCAAGTGTTCATTTCTTTGGTATCTTGCTTTTTAAATACAGGTTACATCGCAGTGAAAATGCTCTTGGTTTAAAACATTTTTACCCACTTCGTCAGTTAAAAAGAAAAGAAGTGAAAAGTAAGGAAAAAAGGAAGAACACAGAATGCATTTTTCAGAGAAAGGAATTTAAATAATAAGGTTTATAGCAATAGAATTCACTTGCTCTATCAGGGGACATTTAAAAGTATTTTCCTTTTTTTGGAAACTGGAAATACAAGGAAACCATGTAGAAAAAGAAATCGACTTCCTGAGTAAATATCTTATCATGCAATCACTGACATAAAAAGAATGGCAGAGCTGTTGAGGTACATTTTTGCCTGTCTTATTTTGCAAACCCTTCTTTTAATTTGGACTTTTGACACCTTCCAGTCAAGAGTTTCAAAGCAAAAGGACTTTTAGCTCTATCAACATTTCATCACCCCACTGATTTATGTGTGCAAATTGTTTGCATATATCAGATTTAAACAAAAACTCTTTTGGAGGCACAGCAAACTTCACAAGTTGACATATATATAGTTCAGTAAGTCAGCTGAAAATTTGGTTCCCTGTGTCCTTTCTGTAAAAAATCAGTGCACTGCATCTGCTTATGATATTCTAGAAATCAGGGAAAGAAAAATTACATCATCAAAGTCTAAAAGGTGTAGAGCATCAGTAGACTTTTCTTTTACTATTTCACATACCTGCATATTGATGCTAGTTTAAAACAGTCTTTTAGGCTTCAAAGATCGATTATTTCTTCATATGTTGCACTTATAGTGATGGAATAAAGAGTTACTGGTTTTTTTTCCTGTTAAATCTTCAGCATTTTTTGTAAACTCAAAAAATATGCAGACTCTTGTGTGAAAGGCTTCTTGACAGAAGCCAGCATTTCAGTGTAGCTGTCTAATGAAGCTGCTCGGGGAATGGCTGTCATAAAAATGCAAAGACTTGTGGGTGACATAAAGCCATTCTGACATCCTGAGTATGGGATCGTTTTCAGGCAGACTCTGAACAACTCCACAAATTAATCATTACCTTAATATAGGATTGCACTGGGATGTGCATTGCATTTTCATAAGAATGAGAAATAACTAGCCCGGGATTGAAGGCTCATATCCTGTATACCCTGTATTCCTGCACTGCCAATAGGGGAGGTCTGGTTTCCTCTCAGTTGACCTTCTGAGATGTTTCTCTGGAATTTCACACAGCTCAGCCCTGTGGCCCAGCTGTACCTCTCTGTTTCAGAAGCAGAGGCAGTAGCAGAGCTGTGGGGCACAGGATGACCAGCAGGAAACTCAGAGCTCTCTGGTTCCTCTGTGTGCAGAACACAGTGAAGCCTAAGTTTTCATCCCTGAACTCTTCCATCTGCAGTGCTGAGGTGGCCCTGTGGTGAATTTGGGCTAAAGAATTTTAAGCTGGTGTCCAAGGTGTTCATTCCCTCTAAGGTCAAGGAGATAAAGTTACTGAGCTTTTCATCTAATCAAGAGTTGCTCTCTGAGCCTTGCAGGCTGCAAGTGATCACTGTAACTGTATCCTCTCTGTTGTCTCCTATTTTCTCTTTGTACTCTCTGTAATGTGCCTCCCACTCTCTCTTTTAAATCCTTTTTGTAGGAGGTTAATTTCAAAAATGTAGCTTTGCAACCTTGTTGGGTTCAAGCTATCTTAAGTTGCTACAACCATCATTAATGACGAGTGGAACACTTTCAGACCCAGCACAAATTCTTCTGGGACTTAACTGGTGCTCTCTGTCCAGTGTTAAAAATTATTTGTCTATTTTTTTCACTTTTTATTGCACCTTGTAAACAATGATTTGTCCATGCAAGGACTTTCCTTATGGGAAATTTGTTTCTTTTAGAATATGGGAGAATGTGCTCTCAGGCACTTGCTGTGACTCTTGGGGATGTCGTGTGCAGGGCTAAGAGCTGGACTTGATAATCCTGGTGGGTCTCTTCCAAGCCAGAATGTTCTGTGGTTCAGTGGCCTTGGCAAAATGGGCTTTTGATATTAAATTGCCCATTATCTGCTGGGTCTGCTCTGGCTGTGTACCTGCTGACCTCTTTAAACACAGATTAACACATGACTTTTCACTAAAGCTGTCTTAAATTCTACTCTGTGTTTGTGCTTTCAAGTTGTGCTAGTCACATTTTTTTTTAATTTTTCTTGAGTAATAGGAACCATTCTCATATGCTCTTTCTCAATTTTCTGTTCAATACATTGAATAGATGATAGCAAATGAAAAGCATATGAAAAGCAAATTTCATACAACTCCTGCTCTACTTGGTGAAAGTATGGAATTATAATTTAATGCCAACACAACATCCTGAATTAATTGTAAATGCAGATGCAATCTTTAGAATACCAACTGAGATTTTTTTTACCATGGCTATCTGCTTTACTGCATGTAAGCACAAAACTTCAATAGAGGATCTTTGATTGCTGTTTTTTTAATTCTTATTCCTTTAAACTGTCGACTATTTGGAGACTGTTTCTTAAAGAGAATCACAGAGGTAGCAATAATGCTAATAGTCAGGATTTCAGGCGGTTTATTAATATTTTTTGCAAGTAATATTTATCAGTGCACCAGTATTTGCATATTATATTAGAAGTTGTTTTGCCAAGTGCTGGTTTGGCAGGATGTCATGTTCCCTGGTTTCCATTTGGAGCTGCAAATTTTTCTGATTTTTTTTTTAATCTCTGAAAGGAGTTAATGTTTCCTTCATTTTAGATGCTAGCTCTTGTAGGATGCACAGCATCTAAAGTAACAGGGTCCTGTGCTCCTGGAGTGATTCCCCCCTTTGTCACCACCAGGAGCAAACACAGTTCTGCAGTTATTTCATCACCACAGCCCTGATTCATGCCCAGCACACACCAAACTGTCTTGAAAACAGAGATAAATTTCCATGTCCATGTTTAACTTTGATTAGTAGTTACATTTTCGCTCTAACCTCCTCCCACCGGCTGTAAATCAATAAGTGAAAAGCACATCACGTACACGATCTGCAGTCAAGCATTTGATATGCTTGTAATTAATTGACAGCATTCCTATACAGCAAGATTAATGCCCTTCTCAGGTCCACTTCTACACAGTGAAGCCAGTGGGAGTTTCTCTTCTTTTACATTAAAAATGCAAAAATATGAACCTAAAAGAGAATTCATTGAATGAGGAGCTGTGTGTGACATGCAAGACAATTCTGTCCTGAACTGCACTTTGTAGAATTCTGCTGTTTTTAGGTAAAATGCTTTGTCTTATTCTCCCACCAAGTACCACAAGTCATTTTTGCATATGACATTCACATTTATGTGTTCTTTAAACTGTGCTACCAGAGGACCAAATTATGTTAGAAAATTTAAACTCTTTCCTGAGGACTTCTAATAAAATTGTAAACCTGATGATTTGCTAAATTATATATAATATGGACAAAATTGCACAAGATGAAGCAAGGTTTTTTCTGGTCAGTAGATATCTAGGAGGAATGAGCCTGGCTTGGTAAGCCAGTACATTTTTATGTTCTGTCATTTTTTGCTTTGCTGCCTCATCTTCAGCAAGTGAGTTAACAGTCAAAACTCTTCTTCAAGTGGTCCCTTGTTCTGGAACTACAAAATTGCATTGTCCTCTGTTGATATCCGAAATCCTGTCCTCCTCAGGAAAAACGTGTTTTCCTCATCAGAAAATTCAAACATCCCATGACTACAAGGGCAGGAATCCTGGCAGCCCCACTTGTGCTCCACATTCAATTAGGAATGACATCAGTAGATGTCGGGACTTTTTTTGTTTTGCTCCTCATGCTCTCCTGTAGTGGCTGCAGTCCTGGAATTGATGGCCCGTGGAAGCTTTTACTGCCAGGAATGGGGGAAATATGCAAATAGAATAATCTTCTGAATCATCTTGTAGAAGGCATTTCTGTAGTCTGAGGCAGAATTATAAACTATCAAAACATGCAAATCACGTTTGTGTGAGTGACACAGTGAGGGTGTCCCTGTGCTTAAGTAGGGCATTACTCAAAATAGTACTATTCCAGCTTTCCATGGGAAAGTACTTTCTGTTCAGTGAGATGTTTTCTTTCTCTACCTAGTCATCAAAAACACCATCAATCCCATTTCCAGTAAGGCAAGCTTCAGTGGAATGTGACATTTGTTATTTCCCTTACTTGATAAGAGCTGTAGACCTAGATTTGTACAAAATGAAGTGCATACTTTTTTTAAAAAATATATTTCTTTATGCTTGAAAGAGGTCTTGTTCAGAAGAACTTGGCACCAAAAATTTTATTTTCTAGCTAGGTGCAAGAGAGGTAAATTCACTCTTTCTGTAGTTTTCATGCACCTGAATGCAGAGAAGGAAATAGGAGTGAGTTTATTGGAGTCACAATATAGAGTATATAGTTGGAAATAATTAAAAGGTTAATAATCATGCTGCTCTTTCTGTGTTTGTTGAAGAAAAGGACATTATTACAGCAGACAACTGTTAGATGGAATTTCAGAATTGATATATTACAGAAATAGAATATAATGTGCACATTATAATAATGCTACCAATTTAGTGAATGTTTTTGGTGGAATTAACAACATAAATTCAAATCTATACAGGCTATAAGCATATTATTCACCCAGCTGCCCTCCTGGACCTCCAGGCTCGATCTTGTTTCCTTTGCATGCATGAAATTTGTGCAGGCATCAAGAGTTTCATGCCAATATATGAGGTAGCTGTCAAACAAGATCCAATGAACAGAGGTGATGGCACTTTCTCCCCCTCAGTATCCCAAAGTGTAATTGCACACAAATATATCATTGCACACAAATATATCATTGCTTACCTGAATCTAAAGAGAAGTTTTCTAGAACACAGGAATGGGGGTGTCATTTTTATGTTACTTTACATGGCTTCAGTTTTGTCCTGTAAAATAAAATGTTCTGAGCCTTGCCATTTATTTTTTCAGTTTGTATGAGCTTAACCACTTAGGATGATCCACCAATTTGGTTTGAAGCACAAAATGAGGTGTATTCATGCAAGTATTAGTCCTGGTGTATGTGTCCTGATGAACATCAAATTAATAGTTTGAGTCACAAAGGTTAAAAGGAATTTCAAGTACTGCTTTAATGAGGACAGACAGGAACATCTTTTGATACCTTGTACTGAATTTAAGCAGTTGCCTATCTGATATACTGTATAGTGGTGCCCGCTCCACTCCCATAATTATGGGCCTGTCAGCATTTCCATTACTAACCCCTATATTACAGCTGGAAATATCACTCCAGGATGAAGTTTTGTACAAAGCCTTTCAGCTGTGAACGAAGAAGCTTTCAAAATTAATTTTGCTGCTTCTCCAATTTAAAAAAAAATGAAGTTTTGCTGTTGCTTGCTCTACCCTGTATTAATGTCTTGTTTTGAGAAAAAAAAACCCCACAGGATCAAAATACTGATGTTTGTTTCCTGTAGTGTGAATATAACGCATTGAAAAGATAAAAACTGAAAGCTGAGTGCTTTTGTTTAACCACAAAAAAAAAGCACAAGCAGGAAAAGTACATCTAAGCTCAGAGCCACCTCGCTTCATTTTCACCTGTATGCAAGGATTTTAGTAGCCACTATCTTTTTGCAGATTCCAATACAGCAGGGAAATTATACTTTTGGTATCAATGTAGACTGATTTAAAAATTGTTATTTAAGAGTTCAAGGGCACTTAGAATTAGGAGGTGCCAAAATTAATGCTGCCCATATAGTTTTGGTTTTTGAATATATTTTCCATAAAACTGGCTCCTGAAAAGGCTGGGTGAGGCTGGTGTGAACACCGTGTTTTCATTATACAATTTTTTTGTCTTTTTTCCCCCACTAACTTACATCTCTGAAACTGGCACCAGTGTCTATCATGGTTTTGAGTGATGCTTATCACTAAATTGTCTGTACGTTTACTAAATATTAATCAATTTGTTTTCATTACACTTTTGTAAACGGACAAGTTCTATAATTTTCAGATGACAAAAGTCTGTATTGAGACAATAGTTGAAAATATTCACCTTTTTTGAGTATTTAACATTTGGAGCTTGATTTTCCAGGGTGGAATTGGAAACACAGTTCTCATAGACTTTAGCAGCTGGCAATCTGGTAAATATTTAGCATTTCTCCAAATCAGATCTCTTGTGTCGAGTGGGGTATCCAGATGACGATGAACAAGAGAATAGCAATTGCTTGTGAAAAATTTGGGATTAAGTGATTTACTTTGTGTTACCTCCATTGCTTAAATGTGCTAATTCTTCATCCTTGTGCATCACAGCCAGGCCCCCGTGCTGGTGATGCCCAGAGGATACACACTCATGTGGAGTCTTCACTTCATGTGACCTTGAGCTGGCACTGTTTGCCCTTCCCAGAATGTTTTTCAGCACTTCAGCAAATGGAGCAGAAGCCCTACGTAAAATCATCCACATTAGTATGCAACTGCCTCGAATTGGGAGAAAAACTGCTACATGATTATTTAATTGTGCCAGTGTTTAGGTACCCAAGTGCATTTAGATCCAATCAGACACCCATCCCTTCCTGCAGCTCCTGTCTGCCTGCCTTTACAAGCTGAGCAAGATTTCCTTAAGTATAGATTTTGTTTGCAATTATCTTGGATGATTTTGCAAACTTCTGAGAAAAAAAAAAAGAGCTTGTCTGTCAAAAATAATCACAGAATGGTTTGGGTTGGAAAGGACCTTTAAAGGTCATCTGGTCCCACCCCTTGCCATGGGCAGGGCCATCATGTGATGTGTGATCATCAGGCCTCGTGTGAGCTGCTGGCTCTTATCAGCACTGCTGGAACCTTGGGATGCACTGCACAGGCTGCTGCACTTGAGATAATGGAAGTAATGGATAAAATGAGCATTTCAAATGTACACAGTGCCATGTGATAGAAGAGTATAAGCAAGAGAAAAAAAAAAATCTGTGATAAAGAACACGAGAAACATATATCCTAAATATAGTAGGATCTGTAAGAGTGTGCTGTAAGAACAGAGTATTTTGATAATTCTTCTGGAAAGCCCTTAAAAGCTTCTTTGAGAATATGGAGCTGTATTTGCAAAGACTTAAATTTAAAGGTTTCTATTTAGCCAAGGGATTTTCATGCATAAGTATTTATGCAAAGACTACACGTCTGTTGAATTTCAAGTCTCTTTCCTAGTTCCCTGTAGGCATAAGAGCCTTCCAAAGAAAAAAAAAATCTGACATTTATTTTCAATACAATGAATCATTTTTATTTAATAATTGCTATTATTTTTACCAGCAACTGAAACATTCCAGAGCCATTTTCATTGTGGCTTTCTGAGCCTAAAGTAGACACAGTAAAACATCATGCAACTAAAATTCAGTGGAGTTTTTACCAGCAAGAATAGAATCTCTTGTATTGGCAGTTGTTAGTCAGTTAATGACTGATCATCTGTTACTTTCTCTGCTCATACTTCAGATACAAATCTCTTCAATGCAAGTGGTTCACTTTCATATTACTGTTACTGATAACATGAACTTTAAATACAATTCTGTTAGCAGAAAAATACCACTACGTATTTACACAATACACTGCTTATGTCAGTGTTAAAATAAATAGTTGATGGTAGCATAAACTTGTGTTTTACTTAACTGGCAATGACCTGCTGCAGTATCAACATCATTGTTAGCAATATAAACAAAGAGCTAGTAGATACACAACACATGCACTAAAGTGCCTTCATCAGAATTACTGTCAGAGCAAAACTGAATTAAGTCAAGCTACCACTGCTTTTGATATTTCAGGCCAGATTCAGCGAGACATTGGCCATTGTCAAGTCAAATACAGATCAGCAGGAGATAAGAATGGTTCTTTGGCTTCAGTTATAAGCTCCTTTATCTTTTGTTCCAAAAAAAACCCCGAGTAATAAAACAGAAGTTATAGTCAAGAAAAGCTAAGAAGGAGCTAAGAGAACAGGGACAGTCCTGAGGACAATATTGGGTTGGTTGTCTCCACCTGGATTACCTGCAAACGTTGGCCTGAGTGTTGGAACAATCTCACCATGGGAGCACAGAGCACTTCAGCCAAACGAGCCAGCCCACACTGGGCTCACACTGCAGTCCATGTCTGTGTTATTCTTTATTATTTTCAGCTTGTTTCACAGGTTAATTATTTGATGGCTCATCTTCTTTCAGCATCTTTTTCATATAAGCTTCAAAACCACATCTAATCTTTCATTTCAATAAAATTTAAGGCAGTTCCACTTATTTGAGCTTCTCAATAACTACTCATACTAATCTTTAGGCTGGTGGTGTTCTTTGAGGCTGTCTGAGATTAATTTCTTCTATCTTTTACTGTCTTTCTGAAAGGGTAAAACAGCACATTTTTGTTCATAGTTTTGAATTTTTGCAGGGGCAATTGCAATTTTAGGAATTTCAATGAAGTTGTTGTGACGTGTAGAAAATTATTTTGAGGATGATATCCGATGGTAACTGAGAATTTATTTCACGTCAATTTTTCCTTCTGATGTCATTGGAAGAAGAAATGTCACTCAAACAGCCTTAAGGGAACATTTGGTCTATGGATGAGTGGAGAGGCAAGCGTGTCTCTGCAAGTTTCCCTTCGGGATTGCATTTCTGGACTTGAGAAAATGCACATTGTGCTTCATTGGTGCTCGAAATGTGTGTCCTCACAAAGATGGGACAGTGACACCACAGTGACGTCTGCCAGTTACTCACGAGGCAAAGGTACTAAAATGCAGAAAACCTTTCACATCATGCTGACTTCACAGGCACCTCAGCTGCAAAGATAAAAGCATCCATTTTGTAAAGAGAGTTTTGTAATATGAATCTCAGCAATAGATAGAAAAGGAAAGGAAAGAAAAGGAACTAAAAATGGAATGGCAAGGAATAGGGTAGTATTTCAGCCCTGAAGGACTGCTTTTAATAGTAAGTGAAAAACCAATACTAGTTTGATCTTCCTGTTGTAATGAAATTACTGAATTATCCTTTCATGTCCAGACAAAAAAAAAAAAAAAAAAAAAAAGAAACTTGATCGTTCATAGGCATTTATTGATATGAATGACCTTTAGCCATCCTGACTGTCTTTGTGTGAGGGAAGTCAGTTGTTGAATAGCTGGGGCTGTCAGGGCTTTGTGGCACATTTGAGGACTGCAATAACTGTATAAATAGCAAGCCTCAAATTCAAACCTGCTGTAGAAGAGCGTTTTATGTCTCTGTAGCACACATCAGGGCTGAGAAGAAAAATGGAAGGTCAGTTTTTTAAGAAAATGAGCCTTCCCAAGTTAAGGCAGCTACATGAGAGTTTGGGTCTTGAGTCTGTGAGTTCTGGCACCAAAAATGAAGTGACTTTCAGGGAGTCACCTGCAGTCAGTGTGGTCTGAACCAGTCCTGTTCTCCGTGCTGCTCAAGCAGTTTCCTAATTTTTTTACAAGGCCACCAAGAGCCAGCAGATCCATGATGCTGCATAGTCATCCTTGTTCTGTCTATACTCTTTTACCCATAAAAAAAAAAGAAATAGAGGAAGGTAAAAGACTGCCATGAGAGTTGGATCTGCTAGATTTGTACCTTTGGGGGAACTGTGATACAGATTTGCTCCACATGGAATTTTCTGGCCTTCAAGGCAGCACTGGCAATACTGTATGAACCCAAAGTTGAAACTCACATTTCATTTTCTCTCTTCCACACACTGTTCAGGTGCTAGAATGCAAATCTTTATTTGCTCTCAGTAGCTCAGGAAGAACTGGGCAATGGGAATCCTCTGAGTTGTGAAAAAAGAGCCCTGACCCATCACTGAAACCAATTGAATTAAACACAGTTTGCCCTTTTGGAAGCCCTGTCTGGTTGTTGGATCTAAGCTTTTATATTCTCTGTTGATGTTCATTATGTGTTTGTGTGTTAGAAATTATTGGAAGAATGAGAAAATAAAGCAATAATCAGTCATGCTTGCCAGACTCTAGTTTTAATGTCACTAAGAGCCATGGGAAAATGACATGAAAACACTGGTCATCCACCAGCCCTGAATACAACTTCGCATCTTTCCTTGCCCTAAAAGAGCTTTTTTTACAGTACTAACTTCTCTTCTGTGTTTAGACCTCACTTTAAACACCTTAAATATTTTTCAATAGTAATTACCAGTTTTGCAATTTAAATTTAAACAAACAAGTTGGAATAAAAAGTTTCTTTTGATTTTTTTTTTCATTTCCATCCCCTTTTTGGCATTAAATATTATTTTTGAGACCACTGAGATCTATATTTTATTGTATACCTGGGGTGCTTTTTCTTTTCTAAAGTAACTTCATTTCTGTGTGTTATTTGTTTATTTAGTGTGAGGTTTTGGTGATCCAGGTTACATCAGGTGGCTATGGAGCTAACTCAGAATCATGGCAGCTTTGCTGTGGTTAACTGGAGTATACAGACTATAAAGACTATAGAATAGATACATAAACCTTGTGTGCATTGGTGGATCCCACTGGAAATGCCAGAATTGTTCCCACATTGTTCCCTACTTGCCAGCAATTGTGCTCACAGCAAGATGACCACTTGGTTTCAACAGAAGTGACACTGTGAGCTTCCCACAGAGCCAAACTGGTGGCTGCCTCTTGGTGACACCTGTGACCAGTTTGGGCAGCAAATTGCTCATTACCATCCTTTCAATCAAAGGGTAGAATTAGATGCATTAATTTATTTGGGTTTAACTAATTGTCTGTGGCCTGGATAGAAGAAAATATTAAAGAAGTGCTGCTTAGCCTGGTTGTCTGTGCTGGCTTTGCTAATCCAAGATTGGGATGTAGGTGTATGAGATGCTGAGAGTCAAGGAAGGTTCAGCTAAGGAATATCCCTGCTCTGCTGTTCCATCGTGTGGCTTTAATTTGTGTGTCTGAGGTGCTGGAGACAGTTCAGCCGTGGCAGGGAGGAATTCAGAGTGCCCAGATGTTTATCTGCCTCTCAGGAGAATCCTGCAGTCCATACAGAGCACAAGGCAAAACAACCGCCAAAAAAAAAAAAAAAAAAAAAAGAGAGAAATAGAGCATTTAGATTTCCAGGTTGTGTTATTAACCATTAACATTCCTTATATGTATTAATTCTGTGGCTGAATGTGAGAGACAAAGGAATGGAATATTCTAAAGATTTAACAAGTGCCTGGGAACTGACAGTGTGGATCCTGCAGGGCCAGTTTGCCACGAGCTCCCACTAAAGCTGTTCCCTGAACTACTTTGCTAAAATCTTCCCAGTCAAGCTCCCAGGCCCAGCATGAAATACCACATGTTAGAGGTTTCACTGTTTTGGTAACACCTATCAGGCAGTGTGACATCCTCTCTTCCCACCCCGAAAATTTTCAAATAAGGGAGAGAGATTTTAAAAAACTGAGAAACTGTCCCCAAGAGCACTTGATTTGTTAGTGAGGAAATGCTTCAACAGGCATTTACCCAGCCTTTGAGCTGTTGGAGAAATCCCTGAGTATTCCTATTAAAACATGGCATTATCTGGTTAACAAAGCTGACAGTTCATAAAGTTTTTAGAATAAAAAATTTTTTCATAAAAATGTTTCACAGTCACAAGCCTGTAGAAATAGTAGAAATTATCTAAACCACTCTAAAAGCAATGTTTTAACTTAAAAGTAATGCAGATATGTACTGCTATAAATGCTTGACTGAATCACATGCATTTAAAACTATGTCAGACTGAAGTTAGATTACTGACCAGCCTGTGAGATCTGTTTGGGCATGGACATTTTTAGTGAGTTTCATTCATGTTTTAATATTTTCTTCCATCTTTTTCCTTAATTATACCTTTTTGTGTTTCCCAAGGAAAAATTTAAGGCACATGACATATGTCAAAGAATTCTCTAAATTTGTCTGAATTCTTTAATTTTATGAAAAGTAATAGGGAAGGTCAAGCTGTGTTGCCATGCAACAAGTCTGTGGTCTTGCTGTCTGCTCTTTCAGCATGCTATAAAAAAAATAAAAAATGTAGGAGATAAAGAGCTTTCATTGGGTTTCCATTGCTGCAGCAACCACTTCCTCTCTGAGTGTGTACCAATGACAGGAGTGTTTGGGGAGCAGAAGGCCCTGGGTGGCAGGAAAGGAAGCGATGATTTCTTTGTAACTGTATTTTTAGACTCTGGTGAGGAGAGGGTTTTGTTCAGCTTGTGTGTGTGTGGTTTTTGTTTGGGGTGTTGTCAATTATTGAGGTCTACAGCAGAATGCTTTAGATTAATTCTCTGACTTTTTCCAAACCCAGCTTTTTACAGGGTGTCTGCACTCTGGTCTTTGAGCTACATGCTTTCAATTTCCAACATGTGTGTTAGACAGCAGAATCCAGCCTGGAGTACTCACATTCACGGTGCTCCCACGACTGTCTCAGAGCACTGTGCTGGTCTGAGGGACTGCAGGAAGAAAACCAGGTTCTCTCTACAGAATTCTTATCTATTTATACATTTTGTTGTTATGGCTTTCAGCTCTATTCCCTGGTGCTACTGTACACCATGAACTCTTATACCCACAGGATGGGTTCCAAGTGACGCAGCTGGCTCTAACTAATGAGGAAGTGGTTAACTGCAGTAGGGAGTGCAGGAAAGCTTTTTGTTCATTTACGTACAAAGCTCTCTGCAGTCAACAGGAGAGGCTTTCCATTGGACTCCACAGGATCTGTTCCAGCTAAAACGGCCTTTTGGAAACTTCTTTGTACTTGGAAGTTTCCAAAAGGCCATAACACAAAACAAAATTCTCATGGCAGAAAGATATTCCCACTTAGAGGTATTGAGAAAGTGATTAATCTTTTACTGGTGGTGTACAAGCTACTTCAGAAGGGTGCACAGTCCAGCACAGAACCAAGAGCTGCTCATTCTTCTGCTGTTCCTGGTGATCATTACTTCTGGTTTTGGTATCCAAAAGGGTAAGGCAAGGACATCTGTCCTAGAAGAGTTTTTTAGTTCCCTGGTGCATGGTCAAGGCTCCCTGAGTCCCTCGGGGTTCTCTCAGATGCTGATATCTGCACTGATAAATTGCCAGTTGTGTTTTACTGTCCCTGCATAATCAGACTGTAGGTAGCTTTGTGGAATATAGAGACATGTATTTCTTGTATAAGCTTGAGAAACTATATCCCCTTTTACCCAAACATTGTCACCCTCTCTAATCTTCCTAAACATGATGAACCCACGTAATTCTTTGTGTTGGTTCAAATCTGCAGGTTGTAGTTTCCTGCACCTCCCTCTGCACTGTTTCCAGGTTCTGTCCCAGAGGAGATGCTGTGTTTGTGTAATGTTCTAGACTTCCCCTACAGAACACTAAAACCAGATAAGCACTGGTGGAATGCCTAATGCTGTGGCCTCATCTGGCAAAAACATCTGAAAACCATATAGCTTCACATTCCTGGATTATGATAAAACTGAATTAAGCCCATAGAGTCCCTTGTCAGGAATTTTTCGCCTTCATCCTCCCTTTAGTCTACATGTGATATTGAAGGAATGTCTGCTCTGGAATCTTTGTGGCCTGCCAGTCAGTCAGGAATGTGATCCTTCCTGGAAATTTTGCTGATACTTACGTAAGAATTTCAGTTCTGTGTGGTGCTGGAAGGCAGCAGTGCTGTTCAGCTGTACATCATCAGAGAACTTCAAGGTGGAGAAGTTTGAAATGAAAGGTTGTGTGCTCTAACTCTAAACAAACACATGAGCACTCTGACCTCTCCAGCATGTGCACCTCCAGATGTCACAGCTGCTTTTTGTTCTGCAGCAAAACCCAGGTTTCCAGCCCAAGAGTTTATTTGGCTGCAGTTTTGATTTTCTGTAAGTCAGTAGCAGGCAAATAGATTTCTCCTCTAAATGTGCTCCCAACATTTATTACAGATTCATCCATGTAACAGAGGCATAGGTACAAAAGTGGTTCCTACAGTAGCAATTTATTTCAGAATGAGGGGATTTTGTCACAGATATATAGAGTAGGTACTTAAATTGCAAACGTTTGCCCTAATTAACTAAAATGGAAAAATTACATCTTCTTTCAGTACTAAATTTGAAACTTCAGTATATCTTAAAATCTGGGGAGGAAAGTATGTCTTCATTTCCTCCTTATGCAATTGCTCTCATGTGCTTCCTTCCATCAGATGACTTCAGATAACCTTAATATTTTCATCATCCTGATCCCTGGGTTAGATGCAGAGATGCAGGAGTGACCTCAACTATTTACAGACACTGGGTTCTTTATAACATTATTTTTATCTTCAGGATGCAGGAATAAAACAAGTGCATTTAAAAAATTAAATTGAAGTCAGTTTTATTTCAGGAGATCAGAAAGTAGGATGAAGTATTTGTGATAATCAAATGAAATATTCTGGACTGAGAATATATTTTTATTTCATTGTAAGTAGCAAACAAAATTTCATTTTCTTTTGAATAAAATATCAGAAGGCAGATTGGATTTGTCTTGTTCAGCTTGTTACTACTAAGTACTAAATTCTGATGCTGTTTTATTCATTGTAGATTGTGCATACTAGGAATGTTCTAATTTTTTCATATTCATAAGCAGAATTATATTGCCTAAAATGTGTTGTAAGGAACTTGCTTGCCAAAAAAAATGTAATTGCAGAATTATTCCCTGCTGTGATTCTGACAAAGTTTCTGGAGTCCTTTGTAGTCTCTTTGGTGCTTCTAAACACAAAGTTTTTTTCAATTTCTTTTCTGAAAGCATTGCATTCTCTGCACTTGAAAGTTGATGGTGTTGGTGGGAGAAAGATTTTTTAAGTCATAAAAATGAGTAATTACTGAAGAAGAGTAATTAGAGAAAAGGAGCCTGAGGGGAAAGAAGTTCTACTTAAACGTTAAGCAAATACTATTAGCCATGCAAAAAGAGAAAATAATTTCTAAAAGCATGAATAGATGCACACGTGTTTGGTCCATTTATAGTTAAAGATAAACCTAACTCTCTATTTCTGCACTTCATTGAATTTTGAAAGGGTCAAAAGACGTATGAAACTCTGAATGCTCCCAGCTTGAACTGAACTGAATTGAGATAACTACAATTTTTAAATCCTGCACTTCACACAAGTCAAGCTCCCTGTTCAAAGCCAGCTTTGCAGCCCAGCCCTTTGCCCCATTGAGTGGCACAGCACGTCCCAGCTCTGGCCAGCTCCAATGTGTTTAATATGAATGGCACACGAGTCTCTTTCCCCCCACAAATCCTGTTCGTTTTAATGGAAAAACAGCTTTTGCTGTCAGTTTTAATAGAGCAAGCTTCTCCATCACCGTCACTGCTCCGTGGAGAATGTTACATTTCACTGTGAGTGAACAGAGTCCTGTGCCACCCCGTGTGCAGGGCTTGTGCCTGCTGCTGGAAAGGGATTGGGGACAGAGATCAAGAAGAATGCCCACGCTTTTCCATTCTGACTGTTCTTGGAATATCTGAAATGGAAATAGCGTTTTCCTGGAATATTAGGAAAAGAGTTTATGTCACTGAAAAACCTTTAGTAACCTCTACAAAAATTATGTTGCAGTTTTACTTCATTTTACTGCATTCTAAGTTAAAATTTTAAAATATTTACTGAACAGCTCCTTGAGCTTCAGGCTTTAAATTAACAACAACCACATGAATGAATTGTGGCAAACAAATAAAATATGCTTTTGCCTCAGAAAAAGCTTCGGTAATGTTTGGTAGTTATCAGACTGATTGTGCACTGTAAAGCAGAGTGAGCTGTGCACGAAAAGCAGGAAGCTGGAATCAAGGCAGGGAATGTTTGCAGACAATCCGAGCAGGCAGTCACCAACGGGGCTGAGAAGATGTGGAGAGTGGTCAGTGTGCAGCACTGACAGACTGCTCAAGGCACACAGTGAGGCTCTTTTAGCTGTTCTTTATGTGCACAGAGGACTTTGGAGACAGCCTCAGGAAATGTTATCTGCATTCCTTGCAGGAAATACAGGGATAAATCTACATAATGGAATATCATTGGTATTTATGCACGAAGCACATAGTGTACATGGTAGAAAAATGTAACCAGCTGACTCACTGTAAAATATTGTTAATAAAAACTGATTCTTAAAAATTGTATGAGCTTGTACGCTCCAGATAAACAGCTGGCTTTTCTCAATAGCACAGCTGGTGTAGAAGCATAAAATGACTACAATTTGAACAGGACATGAGCTATATTTGGCAAACCATTTGCATGAAAGCTGAACATTTGCAACTTAATTGTCATTTATTTTCATTTTCATTGTACACCTATTAACCAGAGATTTATTGGTTTCAGTAGCACTTGTTTAATTGTAAGCCACTACAATGCCAGGGTATTGTAAACTTAGAGTGGCCATGTTTCTTCAACTGGAAATTCCAGAGGAGGATACTGACTTTCAACATCCAGTGTGTCATTGCAAAGTGTCATTCACGGAAATTTAGGCAGATAAAGCATCTTAAAGATGTAATTTCTTCCTTGAAAAGGCAAAGCAAACATGAAAGCAGCAAGAATGGCACTTCACAGCATGCAAAAGTCAACTGTTCCCACTGCAACTGTTTGTTTGTGAGGTTACAAAAGCATGTTCCCATGAATTTGAGCAACAGTAAAGAATACTGCTGATGCAAGTCAGCAGATGTGTAGTGCTTTGTGATTCACAGATGCATGCAGGAATTAATTGAAAGAAAAATTTCAAGCTCAACTCTAAACTCTGACTGGCCAGATTCTTTATATTTTACTGCAGGGAGTGACATTTATGCCACAAAATAATTTGCATGATTTGCTGGGGCCTCAAATCACAACAGTGAATTATGCTAACATTTAGGCTTTAGGACCTAGGTGTTTGGTGTTATTCCTTGATTGATCTTTTGTACAGATAAAATCAGGTTTCCTTTTGAGGACAATAATTTAGAAGTCTACCTTTGCTCCTGGAGCTACTTTCTTGTATTTGTGCCTCGGGGGACAGCCATTTAAAATCCCAGTTCATAAAAACTTTGCACTTTGGATGTTTCTACATGACAAAGAGAATGCAGTGCAAAGGTGCCTGGTTTGCTCTAAACATCTTAGCTTATAAACAACAAAACAATGCATTAGTGCAGACTCCACACTGCTGTTTGGCCAGGCTAAAGGAGATTTAGGGTCAGCAGGCTGGGAATCTCTGCACAGCACTGCACTGGGCTGCAAGAACCACCCCCCTTCTGCCTTCTCTGTTCACTATTCATGCTTTCCTTGCAGAATTTCCCAAGCAGTCAAATCCAGTCCTCTTTTCACAGGACCCTAGCTCACAATGTCATTATTTTACCAGGAAAATCACTATTTTAGAAATGCAAACCACTACTTTCACACTGGAAAATTGTGCTAAATAAGAAAGACTTCTAAGTTCAAATTAACATTGGGTTTTTCTTCCTGCTTTCTTTCCTGCCTCTCTGGGAAAAAAGGATTATTTCAGTGGCAAGTTTTCTTACTCTGCAGTGCTTACAAGTCTGACTGATTTCTCTCCATAGGAATGTCCTGCAGTAAAACCTTGAGCTGGTGGTTATCAAGAGATGCCCACCTCCATTGCTTGCAAAGTGGTAGCTCTGTGGCCCAACTGAAACTAAACCAAAGCAAATTCCTAATTCCAAAAGCAGCCAAGGAGGAGCCAACACAAACCCAGCCATACATGAAAAATCGAATACCAGTACACTGCACATTCCTCTATTCTTGTTAAAACCGATCTAGGAATGTTAATAACAAGGTGAACAAATCACTTTGTCAGAAGCTGGAGCTTGTGTCATGGAAAAGAGTTCCTGAAATGATTGTTAATGGCCGTGAATCATCACCTCCAGGAGCCTGGGGATCAGAGGACACAACCTCAGTGCTCCATCAGCTGGGGCTGTAATTGCCCACACGTGAGGGCTCTGCTCCCACAGCCACACGAGTGTGAGGAGGCATCAGCGTTCACCCATTCCTGATGAAATGATGTCTAATAATACCAACATGAAGGATTTATGGTTAGTGAGGGAGATAAAAGAAACCACTTCTCTTTAAGTAATTATCATTAAGAATGAAAAAGAAATTACAGGTGTGTCTTGTGGTAACAGCACTGAGCTGGAATCACTAGATTGAGGCTAAATTCCCTGTTCTACCACAGACATCTTTTTTAAGGTTGATGTATTAATTTCTGTCTCAATTAATCAAATATAAAATAAGGTTAATGCTTTCTTTGCCTGTGTTCAGTATCTAACTGGAAGCTTTTCATATCTATAGCAGTGTAGGGCTTAGGTCTTGATCAGGACTTGAAAACAATGCCCTCAACATCAAAACAAACACAATAGGAGACCTCAGTGTATCCTCTTAAACAAAGATATTTACTCAAGCAAGTACATTTCCAAACAATTTATTCCAGAGGTAAAATATCTTTGTAAAACTGCTGGGAAGAGATTGCTGGGAGTGACAGGCTGTGCATGTTTGGACAAGTAACTCACCTGGGGATCACCACGTGTGTCTCATGGTGGTCCTTTGAGGAATAATCAGCAACTGTTTTAAATAATTCAAAACGTGGAAAAGTGACAAATAATATTCTTATTAATGTTTTTTAGCAAAAAAAAAAATTTAAATTAAGTCCTGGAACACATTCACGAGGAGCACACAGAGAATCTTGCAAAGACCAAGACTTGTAAATAGATCAGAAATGTATCAATCAATTTTAAGATTGTTTTCTGTGAATGAGACAGCATTCTATAAATCATAATTCCTTAATAAAATTGCTACTCTTTTGCCATGATCAATGCCCTTGGTTTCAGTGTAGCTGGACAGATATAACTGATGATGAAGCTGATTCATTATATTTTCTTGCTAGAAATAAATCTTAACTAAATTGAGGTCAATGACAAAACAACTATTGCCACCAGTGGAAGCAGGGATGAACCTTCAGAGCTGCCTTTGTGCATAAGGACAGATCTGTTTCATTTCAGTTGTTGCTGCTTTTCTTCTTTTTTCCTGTTTTACCTTTGCAGTTTTCTGAGAACAGGACTAGAAGCCACTGGCATGTTTTAGCATGAAACTATGTGAGAAATACTTTCCAGTGTCAAAATGCAGCTCCCCAGTCATTACCTTAAGCAGGCAGAAAAGACACTCAATGTTTTCTGAACTCCAGCTCCTCTCTGCAGGAAGGGATCTCACTACTGGCTTAGAACAAAAAATGGCAGCACCATCCCTGATGGTTTAGTCTAATTACAGAAAAGTAAATGTAGATGAAAGTGTTCAACCATTCTTTTGAATATGAGAATTATGTAAGACGAAGACAGTGATAACTGTTACATTTTCTGTGAGCATTCAGATAAGAACTTCAAGGAGTGGTAAGAAAATTTCAGATACAAGATCATTTTGGCATAATTTCTCCTTTGAGAGAGTTTTATTTTTGACATTCCACCTGAATATGAAAGTTTGTACTCTGAAACTTGCATTGAATCAAAACCTGAGCAATAGGCAGTTAGGCAGAAAAAATTCAGACATGTTTATACAAAGTTTTCTTGTGCAGCTCCTGCTGGAGACGGTGGGAGCTCTACAAATGAAAGATGGGTGGAGTGGACCCCTTTTAAAATTGTTTCGATTTCTTTCTTTTTTTCCCCCCTCCTATCCGAGGGATAAAAATACTTCTGCTCTCAGTTTAAAACACAATCAGATTGACCATCCTTATGCTGTTGCTAGCATGAACCTTGTTTCTTGTATGGGTGAAAGCCAACAGCAAACACCATCTGCTTGTTGAAGGAGCAGGCGAGTCACCACCGAGACAAAATCTCATTAGGGCTTGGGAAACACCAGGGCCATTACCAAAGCTCCACAGAAATACCCTCAGAAACCCCTAATGCCACATTCTGTGCATTTGTTTATTGATGGTCTTGCTCTGATACTGAATAAATCTTCCCCTGTTAAACTGAAGAATTTGCAGAGGGTTTTGCCCCAGATTCAAATGCCTATCAGGTGCCATTGTGTGAAATTTTACTGAGTAGATGGTCTTGGAAAATTATCTTAGAGCTAAGAACACAGAGATTCAGATTGTGATAGAGCAAGATAAATAGTAGTGGCACATCAGTTTACCCTTGCAGGAATAATGTGTATCAATTACTGTTGTTAAGTGATTCTTAAGTGCTATTTCTCCACAATATCCATAGGAACTAAGAAAAAGCTGTGACTTTTTATTCAGGCATTTAAATTCCAGCAAGTTCTAAAAGACACATCTTTGCCTTAGATTTTATTCATTTTATTTTATTTTATTTATATATTTTATTATGTAAATAGAAACATACACTTGAAAAAATGCCATTTTATCTGAAATAATACTTGTGCACTCTCTGATTTAGTAAAGTAGTATTATTTTGGAAGTTAACATTTTCCATTCTGCCCTAGAATGATTTTAATATTTTGTACAGCAGATAGAAACAAATGAATAGCACACAAAAGAGCTAAGTTATCTGCTTTAAAGTACATGTACAAATATGTTTCCTTTGCAGGAGGCTTTCCAGCAGGACTAATGTAGCTGTTGGAAGGGGTTTGAACCCTTTAGGTGAGGCAGAAATAAGATGCACAGCTCCATGGGCGTCTGTCATGACAGGAAGAAAGAGCCAAGTTTATTCAGGAACACACTTGGTTTGATAGCAGGACTGCAACTCCCAGAGCAGAGAAAAGGAGATTGGTTCAGAGAGAAGACACCCCATGGCCAGGGCCTGGGCACACACCACAACAGGGCTTCTATCTTGGTATTAATTCCTTTTTATTGTGACCAAATTATCACCCTGGGAGAAATTCTCCCTGGCCTTGAGCTGGAGCAGCTCATGGGCTGGGAACAGAGCTGAGAAGCTCCAGCCTGGAATATTTTCCAGGCTGTAATTTTCTTACTTTCTCAATGTGTGTCCCACAGACTGCCCAGCCACTTCAGTAGTTATGAAAGGTCATAGAATGGTCTGGGTTGGATGGGACCTCAAAGCTCATTTCTTTCCATGGCACTCCCTGGACCAGGCTGCTCAGGGCCCCATCCAAGCTGCCTTTGAAGGTGGATATTTCTACTGGACTGCTGTCAGATCCATAGCTATGGCAAATCCTTGCCTGCAGAAGGCGAGGAGCAGTGGGGTTCCTGCAGGAGAGCTGTCCAGCAGTGGTGCCTTCTGTTCCCTTCAGCATCTTCCAAACGGGAGGCACCACACTGAGCTGCCTGGGACACCTTCTGTGAGATCGTGGCTGTGACTGGAACATGTGAGATTTTCTCCTCGGCACAGGAGAACCTTCCTTTAAGCACGGACTGTGAGCATCTGGAAAGCAGCTGCTGTTTGACAGCACTGACCCTCACCTGCAAAGTGCAGTGGGCACAAGGCTTAGCCCCCTTAAACTTCTGCTCAGATTCATTTACAGTCTTTGGGATTTGATATCTTGCAAGGATTTTGTGGTGGGGTGGGTCAATGAAAGAAGAACAACCTCTGCTGATAAAACCTGGTGTTGTGATGATGCTGGAGCAGATGAAGGTGTCAGTACAACCCCACAGTTGGTTGTCAGTGTGAAAGTTCATTCATCTTGGTATTTCTGAGCCAACATTTCCAACAGAAACTGAGGCGTTTGTATTTGACCATCAAAACTGAGAGCAAAATTGCAAAGGACTGTGTGGACATAGGAAATTGATATGTGCAATTATGAAACACTTTCCAGAGGTGTCCATGGCAACTAAAATTCATAACTTTATGGGATAACAAAAATCCCAATGGAGATCATGATCGAAATATTGACTTTATGTCAAACTGTAATTCCTCTCTCTACTCCTCATCTGACCTTTTCATATTCACAGGATACAAATTACTGGCCTCTTCCTTTCCATCAGAAGATAAGGACCTTATCACCTTTCTCCTTTTCTGCCATCCTTATCACTCGACAGACAGGAAGTCTGTGCTCGAAGGTGGTCTAATTGATACATATCTAATTAAGGCAAAGCGTTTTTTCTCAGCTTGTATTCAGCTTTGATGCGTGTTGCTTTGATTTCAGACCTGAAGAACAGCTTTGTGTGCCTGAAAGTTACTCTTTTTTAAACCGTACTAATTGGGCAAATCAAATGTACTACAAACTTGGCCTTCACTGTGCACTAATACATTCATTTTTGTTAGTGAAAAAGAGAAGACAATTTGTCATGGATCTAGTTAAAAGCTATGTGTGAGACTTGCAGCTCTTCAGAGCCTTTGAGATTAGGACAAAATGTTCAAATATGATGAGATAGAGAAAAAGGATTCAGTGGACACAAAGGTATAGAAGTGGATTAGCAAGTAAAACAATGTTTGGACTTACTCTCTTAAAGCAAGATGCAGGTTCCAAATTTCTTACCTTCCTGTGGCCTGTTGCTGTAGGGGAATAAATTGGGATTCTGTAGAATTGAGGAGCTAATATAGGGTGCCCACCATCCTCCTATTCCTTATCATTTTGTTTAGTAACTGTCTTATTGCCAATTGCTAATAAGGGTTGTGATGGTTTGGGGTTTTTTTTCTGAACTAATTGCTCTTTTGATTTGGACTTTTTAAAGTATGTGATAGGATTGCTGTCTATAATGCAATAACCACAAGAATCTCATCGAGTTTTCTGAGGTCAGACTGTCACCATGATTTTGTTTGCTTATGCTGAGCTAGTACTTGGCAGCTGGTGTGGTAGCTCAGCCATTCTCTAAATTAACAGGTTGTTCTTTGTGTTTGAAGGGGGATTGATGTGATTGAAGTGATTGCTATGCAAATGCCTAAACAAATTGCTCTGGGAGAGAGAGGGTTCCAATCAAGAAAACTGGATAGGTAAAAAGACAGTTTGTTGGAAGAACCCTGGTATGTTCAAGCATGTGCAAAGGACTTGAGAATAAAATTTCAGACCAGAAAATGATTGGAAAAGCACAATTTTAGTCTAAAAATCTTTATTAATGGAAGTTCAAGGATGTATTTTTGTTAGATTTCTTTGGAGGCAAAAGTCCTGATGTAGATACGAGACACAGTGAGAAAAAGATCAAGATTTATTTTGGTGTGATAGCAAAGTTGGGCCAATCCTCACAGTGTTTGGCTTCCAAAGTCACTTGAGAGTCTATAGAAAAATGATCATTAAAGTGCTTAAATACATTTTAATAATATTGTCAACTCACCCAAACTTCTTTTTTTCAAAGGACTTGGAGTCAACATGGTTTTTTTCTTAAGAGCTGGTGCTCCTGTCTCTGTGGACCAGCCATAGTTATCCCAAATCTTATTGCAGGGCTTCATTGTGTTGGCAGGGCAGGAGAATCCTGTGTCCCACAGAACTTTCAGAGTTCACCTGCTGGTTGAAGTCCCTTTACATTTCAGCATATGGAAGCACTAGATTAATTGTTTACTTATGCTTAACTGATACACTTCCAAAGTCTAATAGTAGAGGACTGGCCTAATTCTTTACATTTGTATGCACACAGGTTTTGTTATTTTTTCCACAAGTGATGCCATGGACTTCATAAGGTAATGGGAGGATCCCAAAAACACTGGTTTTCACCTTCAAACTACCTTTTATTTACACACAGCAGTATATCATTGACTAAGATTGGCTTTTGAATACATGTGTAACATAAAACTAATATACTTTGTTGTTGGTTTTGCCTTGCAGTACAGAATTGGACAGCTGTACATGATCAGCAAGCACAGCCATGAGCAGAGTGACCGAGGGGAGGGTGTGGAAGTGGTGCAGAATGAACCCTATGAGGATCCCAACCATGGCAATGGTCAGCTAACAGAAAAACGTGTCTATCTCAACAGGCAAGTGCAGTAAAACTGCTTCTCCCAGCATGGACTGTAAGAAAAATTTGCAAGGATTGCAGGCAATAGCCTTTCTGTTTCAAAAGATGTTCCCTTGAATGCATGCAGTTTCCTGGTAGCATGGGGAGGTGGGATAGATCAGTGACTTGAAATAGAGGGATTAGCTGTTATTCCTTCCAGAGCATCTTCTCCATGAGAAGGAATTAGAACTTGGAATAAGGATATACTGAAAATCAAAACTTTTGTTTCCTTTCACACTTAATTGTTTGTCATTTTGTTTTCCAAAATCGCTGGGGAAGGGGAGCCAAAAAAACAACAAAACCAGCTAAGTCCCACCCTCCAAGAAAGCCAAAACTAAACCATTGAAAAGGTTTAAGTTTCTCTCATCTCATAATCATGTCACAAAGCCAGCATTTTTGCTGACTGTATTTGGCCTCAGCAAAATTAATTGACATTGTGAATGACCATTGTACAATGTCAGCCTTCTGGACCACTAGGCTTAAAGACATGGTGGAAAATTTGGGGGTTTTCTCCCTGAAGTTCCATCATTCCTTAGAGTGAAGTGTTTGTCTTCCTGTGCTGACCTGATACTGCTGAGGACCAATGTCTCCACACTCACAGGCTGGAGATGTTTAGAAATACATATTTCTATGAGATATGTTGCACAATCTGTTCCCATTTTTACTACCTCTGATTGAATTGAATACCACTGCTTTTTTCTGAAGTTCTTCTTTTCCCCTGGACCTGTTTCTTTTTATTAAACTTATTCTCTGCAGCATTTTGGAGTGGGCATATAAACACTGCAGCTATTGCTTCTACATTGCAAGTTCCTCCTGCCCTGCAAACCTGACATATCTAACCTTAATTCAGGCCAAATTGAATCACCACTGATGTTACACACACACACACACAAGGGCTCAATAAAATATGTCTTGCCAACATTTAATATTATTGTAAGTATTCTCTCACAGGCTAGATACAGGATTTGGGAAAAATCAATATGTATTCCCACTGCAGAGCTCCCACAAGTCATGGGTTTTTAAAAAATGTTTCTGGGTATTTCTTTCCTGAATGTTAAAAATAAGGCTTTAAGCACTAAAGAGCATATTCAGAATTGCCACTTCAGGGCAATTCAGAATGACCAGAACATCCTAGAAGCCATGTACAAACCATACCTGGGAAGCACGAGATTCCTGGTGCTGCAGGCAATGGAACACAGGATTTCTTAGCCAAAGATAGCTACAAACATTGCCAAAGTAGATCTTTGTGTCTGCAACAACTCAGGACAGTTACCTACAGCTGTACTGGATGTTTGAAATCAGGTTCACTGAGTTTAATGATAATTCTGAGTCCTCCATCACCAGATTTGCAATTTGAATCTGGGTGTGGTGTCACAATGCCACAAGATATTGCATTACTGTTGAAGCTTTGTGGAAAGGATCAGGAGATTTTCAGGCCACTGTGGATTTTGCTGGCAGGCCAGGATGTCTCTGGAGGATTTCACTCAAGGCTTCCATACAGGATGTGCTGGAAACTTTGCCTCTGCCTGCCTTGCTTAGGAACACAACTTCCACCAGCACAGTTCTCTCTCTCAACTTTTCTTCTTCCTGGGTCCACTGCCCTAACAAACTTTGCTTTGCTCGATTTTGATCTGAACTGATATCTCTTAAAGAAATTTGAGACTGAACTTCATCTCGGTGGAGGAGAAATAAGGAAATAAGGAAAAGAAAAAAAGCTAATGTGATCCTCATACCTGTGCTGCTGAAATAGAGATATTAACTTTTCTTTAAGTGGACCTTGGAAGAATTCATGTGTGTCTGTGACTGGGACTTGCTAGTAATTCTGAGTATAATTTTATTTTTGCTCATAAAGTTATTTTTTTCAGGATGTGCTGTACTGGTGACAGTACATATAGGTATAGATAGACAAACAAATATGCCAAAAACAACAATAAACAAAAAAAGTGCAAAATGAGCAGATGTATGTTTTCTAGTGTCAATGTAACCTTAGTTATATTTAGAATTGTTTATTGCCTCTTCTTTCCTGCTGGAGCAATGTTTTCAGAAGCTGAAAGTCTGCATCCTCTGGTATTTATAATTTAGGCATCAGAATAAAGTTTAGCAGGGTAAGGGAAGCATTCATAAACACACTGACAGAGGCTGACAAACAGAAAATCTGATACAGGGAAGTCTATTATGCAGGATGTAAAATGCTGCTTAAAAGTCTGTACACAAGAAAGGTTTATGTAAAGAAAAGAATCCAGTTTTGAGCAATGTCATCAAAGAGCAAAAGTCAATGCACTTGGCTTTGAATCTGTAGATAATGTACTAACGTCTGCATTTTGCCTCTGGACAAATAAAATATTTATATGTAGCCAGATCATGGTTAAATAAGCCTTCATGATCCCAAATGTATTTTCTTCAGAATTTTGCTAATATGGAAAGTTAATGTACTTTCTGCACACAGTTATCTAAACAGAACTATTTCAACATTTACACTCGGGAAATTGAGGTTTGGAAGCATCTCCTGCAGCTCAGTACAGATTCAGGCTTGGCCTGGCTGCTCTGCTCAATGCTTTGCCAGACCAACACCATTTGATCTGAGTCCCCCAAGTGCAGGGATTTTTGTGGTGTCCGAGGTCTCCTGTCCTTGGAAGAACTAGTTCTGCATCTTTGTCCCTGGCAGCCTCAGTGCTTATAACTGAAGTCATTAAGAGAGGGTTGAAAGATGAATTATAGTGAACTTGCCTTTTCAAATGTTTCTTTGTTCATCATTTTTGGTACCCTCTGTGACCAGAGCACTGGAAACGAGAGATCCAAGAGCAATGGTAAAAAATGCTGCCACCCTTGCATAGTATTATTCAATTACCCTTTAATGATCCATTCAAATGGTGTATCTATGTCTTTAATTTCTGATTCTGCTGCCTTTGTACCACTACACTGGTGAGTTTTCTTGACAGAATGAGCTCTGAGCTGTAATGTCAGTTCCATTAATTTTCTTCACTTTTGTTATTTACTTTTCCCATCAGCAAAATGGGACTAATGCTGCCTACCAGCCTCACGAGGTGTTTTGAGTGATCTGCTAATTTTAATATAAAAGCTTCCTACTCAGGAATTGGTGTTGGTAATGTGGGAACAGCTGCGTGCCAGGTGAGCTGAGCATGAGGGTTTCAGTTCTGGCAGAGAATATGAAGGAAGAAGAAAGAATCCATAAGAAGAAATCATGGATTCGGGATGAATGTGGACTGAAATGCCACATTTCCTCCTGACCTCTTGTTAGAGAGTGCCTCCCTGTGGCTGAGCACACGGTGCCACCTTTACACCTGGCCTGGCCTCACCTGTGGAGTGTGGCCAAAGGTTTCAGGCCATGAATTCCCAAAAGGAGCAGCCTCAGTTCAGCCCAATCGAAGGTTGTTGCTCTGGCACCGATCTGATCCCTCTGTGAGGGGAGCACGGCTGAGGCAGAAAATGAAAATACTCCTGAGAAGTCTGGGTGTTGCTGTATCCCTCGAATGATGGGTAAATTTGGAAGTGTCTTTATTTCTACAGTACACGTACGTCATAATATATTCTAATTTTACATTTTATTTTTACTTTCAGCAAACTGCCTAGTTGGGCTAGAGCAGTTGTTCCCAAAATATTTTATGTTACAGAGAAGGCCTGGAATTATTATCCTTACACAATCACAGGTAAGGAACGTGGCAGAAATGATTCCTGCTTTGTGGTTTAGGGATAGTTCAGTTTATCTTCAGAAGCTCCAAGTTATATTTTGAACTACAAGCACCAAGCCTCTTTAACCACTCCTGTTGAACTGCATCTATTTTTTACCTTATATTTACTGGTGTCAGGAAATGAAGGTTATAGACTAAGGAGAGGTAAAAACTGGAGTGTTGTATCTATGCAATTTCTTGTTTGCAAAGAAAACATCAGGTGCTTGGATTCTGTTGGTATTTATTGTCCCATAGGCTTTAGTCAAGTATAAATCTGCAGCCTCTGACACAATCATTTTTATTATTAATGTGTGTTTACTGTAAGGATATTGCATAATTGTTTTATTTCACGTCTTTTTTTTTTCTTTCCCTCTTCTTTTTTTTTTTTACAAATGGACAATTGGAAATCAGAATACACAGTAAGTTTTTCTTCCTCTTTTTATTCTAAAAATAGAAAAATTATGTAAAATATAGTAGTGGAATCCAATCTGATTCCTTCTTAATATAACTTATTCGTAATTCATTCAATTGTGAAAATTTATTTTAGTTATTTGTTTAAGCAATTTAAAGGGAAATTTGAAATAATTCTAAGGTGATCGTATGAATTGTTTTTCTTTATCACTCAAAAATAATTTGATATGTTTTTACTTACCGACTGTAAGAAAGAGAAGCTTTTATAAAAAAGGGTGAGGATTTTAAGGTTCCAGTTGTTACATGGAGACATGAGAACAGATTTTATTTTATTTATTCTTTTATTAACTTATAAGATGCTCATCTCTGGTATAGTATCTGGGAAACTGTACAATCTGTAGACAAAATTAAAGATAATCTGGGCACAGTGCCCAGAAAAATCAGCTATTCCCTCTCACAGAGCTAAGGCAAAATATAGCACATAAATCATGAGAAAAATTGTTTAAATGTGCTGGCCTCGATAATAACAATAAGTTTCCTACAGCCTTTGGAAGATGAGGAGGGGATGGTGAAGAGGTTCCAGGTGAAGGGACCTTTCAGAAATTCCTGCTTTGGTTTAGCTTGAACTTCTGACTGCAGATAAACATAATGTAGATGTTTCTCTTAATTCTGCAGTGCTCAAAATGTTTGTGCATATTTTTTCAAAGCTCATAAAGCAAAAAGAGAAAAAACTATATTTTAGTGTGATAAAAAGTAAAAAATAAAGGGATTTAAAGGCTCAGATCTGAAAGCTGCAGAGCAAGAGTTGAAGCTGTGATAGCCAGGTTTGAAAATCCAAAGCAACAAAGTGCTTTTCAGTATGTGCTACAGGTACTTAGAATATTCATTTGATTGTCAGAGGAACTCCAAATATCCCAGCATGGACAGTGGTGATGAGGGACAGATTCTCAGCTGGTTTTGCCAGAAGAGACTTTCAGTAGGGTCTGTCAGAGTTCACATTCACATTAATTAAGGTTTACCTTTGATAGCATATTTAGTTTTAAGGCAGGGAAGTTGACATTTGCTGCACTGATATCTCTCCATGGTAAATTTTTGCTTTAGCTGAAAGTAAATTTTAATGTGATTTTTTTTTTCTTTAACTGTAAGAGACAAGTGGGGATGATGCAAAGGGTGGTGGCAGACAGAAATACATATCTAAATTTGAAATGCAATACATTATTATAACCAAACAGCAGTGCTGTACTCAGAGAATCTGAATCAGGAGGTGATGTCTGTCTGGTCTGGTAAAACAACACCTGGTGCAGGTTGGAGGAAGGTACAGCTACAGAAATGTTCAAGAGCATCAGCAGAAGTGATTGCAGCGTTAAAGAGACATGGAAAGAAAAATTTAATCAGTCCAGAAATGCAGAAGGTAGGCAAAGCAATCACTAAGTGACAGTGTAACTGCCTAGGGGAGCTGGGGACTAATTACTCACCATGGTGCAAGGAAACACAACTAGAAATACTGGGAGGAGATCAAGGAAACTGAACTTCAAACAAAAAATCTAAAATATGTATTAATGGAGCTGATAGGCTACGAATTTCTCTTCATTGAATACAGAGACAGTGCCTTTGCCTCATGCTGTTGAATCTAGAACAAAAATGTTAAACATACCACTGGGAATAACTGCTATCCCTGTCTGGAATATTTCTCTAAATTTGATCTTCTGTATTCATTAGAGAATTCTGAAAGAAAAAATAAGCCCACAGACATTGCCCAAAATATGTAAGATAGCTTAGAAACCCTTTTCTTAAAGATCATAAATTCTCTCTGAAGGGTCTGTGGGACATGGTGAGAGTCAAATTGAGCCTCATTTCAAGGAAAAGTCATTCTAAAGGCAGGCCAATAATTGGATAAATAAAGCATAATCTTATCGAGTCAAGTACATACTGCTCTGTGGTATTTTCACACCTTATTAACCTTGTAAGCTCCATTCTAAATAAAGAGAACGACCTTAAAGGCTCAGCATGTTATTTCAGTGAGTGTTAGTGATTTGGAAGAGGATGTGAACAGCAAACTGAACCTTACTGACAGTCTGAAGGTTTTTCAGTTGTAAAATATGAAGGCTGTTGAGAAATTGCATTCAAGCCCATACTCTGGCATTCAGAAATGCTCTATGGAATAATTTCATGAATTTGGTTCTCCTGTGAATATTATGGAATTCATAAATATGACCTTCTTAAAGACCTGAAATTAGGACACCTAAGAGAAATTGCATCAAAAAATAATTTTCAGGAATTTCAGAATATTGTTCTGTGCCATCGTTGTATAAAAAGCCAAGAGCAATTGGATGCATGCAAACAGGAATGGAAATTATACTGTCATGATATTAGTTCTCTGTAATCTGGATCCAGTTATGATGGCATCTGCTTTAAGCAATGTTATTTGTTACACAGCAACCCCCTAAATTTGACAGCAAATACCAGGTCTGCTACTGGGTATTGACAACCATGTTAACAGCATGTAAAGCAACTGACACACTTGAGATAATGAGTTTAACAGAATATTGCATAAGTGATGCTTTTGTGGGGTGTAATTTGTGCTATAGGGTCATGTCAGCAGAGCATTTGCAAATGCACCTCGTTTAAGCTGCTGTGCAAAAAACTTCCTCCCAGGAAGATGACACACAGGGACTGTCCCAAGAAGTGCTGCATCAGAGCTGGAGCTAATCCTTGAAAGCTTCCTGCTGACATTGAGAGGGAGGAGGAAGACAAAAATACTGTCAAAGCTGAAGCCAAAGGAAGTCATCCAAATTTGGGGGTACTATTTAGGGAATAAGATATTCCTGTAAAGTTCAAAGTTTTAGTGGTTGGGGTGTTAGCTCAGAATTGTATGTGAGAATGTCTCTTCAACACTGGAGCTGCTTTGGTTTTGATCTTGTCATTAGAAATCTGACAAGATATCTTGCTAAAATACATGTTTAGGTTTTATCTACAAATCCATTTATACTGTGAGTAGGTTGATGTTAAGATAATAAACCTGGGATAGCGTATTCAGGATGCAGCAGAAAGGGAGCCCAGTAGGAGAAACTGCAATGGATTCCACTCCATAAGCAATTCCAGGACTTGGGTATGGTCAGGTGCCTCCTGCCCAGCTACACCTGCTCCTGGGGAATGGGTGCTGTTAGCTGCTGCCTTTGCAAAGAATTCCTTTGCTAGTCAGAGCCTTTTCCTCTTGGAGGATGGAGACAAGATGCCTTGCAGGTCTCAACAACCCCTTGTGTGCCAGCTTATCACTGCCTTTGCAAATATGTGTATTTAGTGGAAAATATTTATACTGTTCACAGTGGCAAGAACAACTGAACTTTCAGGAGGCTTTGTTATTTTTATTTCTGAGGTTGCCCAGCAAGATTAGAAATAATTAACTAGAAAGCAAACTTGTGTCTATTGCAAACCAAACGAAAAAGAATTACATAGAACTAAGTTTCTTTACCTGCATTGGAATATTGTTAGAAAATAAACAGCACAGAGCAAATATCCATTCGACTTGCTCAAGTGACAGTGGAGATTCTGGACAAAAAAAAAGAGAGGAGCCTCAAGCAAACAAATAATCAGATCATGAATGTTTGGTGACTAAACCATGGTACAAAATCTTCATGTGATCAAAGTACACTGAAAATGAGCCAAAGTTTAGCTCTCAAGCTGGAGTAGAAAGTGGTTAGGAAAAATACAAAGGAAGTTTAATCAAACTCCTCTGGGTTTGAGGGTGCAGTTCAAGTGTTTACCAAGGATCAATTCAAACAGACTTGCCACCTGACCTGAACGGCTTTGGTGTTGTTAGCAATATTGCAGTTTTGGGGCTGAAATTTAAAAACAGCTGGATAATTTTTTTTGTGCATAATTTATGGACAATTGTTAGTTTCACAGTGATATAGACAAAACAAACATTAAAATGGCATTGTCTTCTCACGAGGAGGAGGAGCATTCCTTCAGCATGCCAGCGTCCCAAATCTCCTTATGAATAGAATATAAATCCAGAATATTTATGAAAAACAGTTATGGAACAGAAAGCAGGAGACAACAATTCCTTTGATGATTTATCACAATGACATTTATTCTTCTACAGCAAATGACTGAGGAAAATAAAATTAAGTCATCTGGTATGTGTCAAGGCCCCAGAGTGAGAGTTGCTAAATGGTCCATTACTGACCTGCTGGTTTCTGATTACTTTTGAGAACAGGCATGTTTTGTGCTTCACTTAGCTGCTGGTTTATCCATGAAGTAAATTATCTGGAAGGAATGTTTTTTCTATTGTTATTTTTATAATGAGATGACTTGAGAAGGAAAACAGTTGTTTCAGATAAACATTGTTGTAGAGTTTTTTCCTGTCTTCTCTTTATCTGATTACCAGCCCTTGAAATTTAGATCTAACCCCTCACTCTTCAGTACTGAAACTTTTCTGCAGTTTGAGGATTTGAAAAGTCTGCATCAAAAATGCAGCAGAATCCTGCAGAATACTGCAGGATTAGAGCCTAATGCAAAGTTACTACCAGCATCCTCCCATCTTACCCCTCAACTCAGAAAACAGGCTCACAGGTGCCATTGTCCTGGGAAAACACAGATTTATTTCCCATGGAGGCTCTAGCAAAAGGAAGGATCTCTGTACTATTTATAAGAAAAAAAATAATACTGTTTTTTGAGAGCTGCAAACGTGTATTCTCATTTAATAGCTTAATTCCATTGAAACAAGTAACTTAAACTGCTTGGAAGAATTCCCCTTTATCCAGCACTGACTTATTCCAAAGCAATCCAGCCCCCTCTCTGATGGATGGGACTGTCATTTCCACTTGCCCATGCTGCTTTTCACTTTCTCTCTTCTTCAATAAGCAGGTTACTGTTCCCATGTATCAAAGAAAGAGATCCTAAGGGAAGGCAAAGCCAGAGATAAGAGTTTTATAGCGGTTGGAGGCAACTTGTTAGTCATTGTTCCATCTCCAGGTTATTGTATACAATACAGTGGTTTTCTTGCTTCGCTTGTTTATGAGAGTTTTGATCCCTTGTTTATTTTCAAGCCCTGTTTTTTGCATTGTTCTTTTCCTTTCCACTCAGCAGCGCTTTTGTTTGCTGTTTGCCACGGTCCTGTGCTTATCTTGCTTTCTAAATTCTCCTCCCTCTCACTGAGTCACATCTTTCAAATGCCATCACCCTGCCCAGCCCTTTCCGTCTATTCTCCTCCAGCCTTGTCACCCTGATTGATGCTGGTTTGTGCCTGGGTTACCTGATCACACAGCAGCTCTGGGGAATCACATGCACTGGAGCAATCTGAGCTGAGTCAATAACTCCCCATTGTCCATTTTCCAAAAAACATTGAATATTCCAGTTTCCATCACCTCACAGTCCCACATCCTCTTTGTCACTTACAACAAAGTTGGGACTCCATTTCTCTTTCCCAGGTTCTTGATCTTCAATAAAGAAATGCTGTTGTTGAGCACCAAAATAGTGCCCAAAAATTTTGAATTTAAAGGATGTGATATATGAAATCTACCCTATGGAAAAGACTTGATTTTCTTGAACACTCTCACCTCATTGTAGCAGTGACTGTGTTCTTTGTCTGTGGATGTCTGTCCATGGAGATTGCTCTTTAAAAAGTCCTGTTCCACCTGTGCTGTCAAAATAATGCATATGTGACCATAGAAAAAAATCATCAGTCTGAGAAGTGGTGGAAGATGAGAGGGGACATTTACATGAAATGTCTGCCTTGCTGGGCATTTGTGTTAAGATTTAGGGAAATATGCTTCTGCTGCTTAAAAAAAAAGTGGGATTAATTTTTACTGTACAGAAGTAACTGCCAAGGATTGTGGATTAATATTCACAAGGAGCAGGAGGGGTGAAGAGCAAGGATGAGATCTCTAGCAGGTCTTTGAACATTCTGCAGGAAGAAACCACATGGAAAATGAAACCAGCTGCAACATTATTGATGAACTGGCATGGCTCACACAAAGCAGGTTCCAGAGGGTGAAGAAACCTCTCTCAGAACAACATATTGGCAACTCCAGTAATTCCCACAACCACCTCAGGTGTAATTACTATGCAAAGGTTAATTTGACAGTCCTTTCCATTAAATGATTGTCACACCCCGCGTGTGTTTGATTGTCTCTTTAAGACTTTGGCAAGTGTTTTGGCACACTTAGGTTCTACCCTGTTCTTGTAAGTGTTGCTTATTGCTATGGCAACGCTAATCAATCATCATGCTAAAAATAGGCCTTTCATTTTTCAAGAGGTTATGTGTAGGGAATTGCAAACGCAGGCTGTGCTTTCCATATGCTGCTTTCATTCCCTTCCTTCTAACATGGAAATACCCCTGCTCATGGCTGGTAATTGCTGGTACACACTCCTGTTACTGCACTAGGTGCTCTCTGGAGCCTTAAACCTCTCCTGGTTCTTCCAAAATTCAGGTGCCAAATACAGAAAGTTTCGGAAAACAAAAAAAAAAAAGCCCTGAATATTCCCCTTACTTGTTTTTGCGTGTTACAGGCGTGCTGGGGTATAAGAATTTTTAAAGGCGTTTATAAGACATCTAAAAAAATCTGGAGGTGACAATACCTAAGATGCCTCCTTTGAGAGCTTTACACAAAGACACCTTATCGTTGAAGACGCTGTGACTGAAGAATTTGAATTATTCTGCAGAACTTAAGTTTAATTTCAAGTTAAAGATTGAATTTGCCACTATTTCATTCCCAAGAGGAACCTTGCAAGCTGTAGTGGTAGTGAAACAGAGAGCTGGAAACAGCACCGTGTGCATTGCTGAGTGTGCTCGGATCAATCGCCTGCAGGTCAGTGCTGGAGGAACACGGGCCCCGGAGGAGGCAGAGCACAAAGGGAGTGGTGCTCAGAAGAAAACAAGAATCTGCTAAAAGGTTTATTACCTGCTATTCACTCCCTAGTTTGATTCCGACTGTTGCATAACAATTTTAATCCCCAGTTAAGTAAATATGTGGCCACTTGAGGGGAAAAAAACCCAACTTTTTGCATGATGAATAATAGTCTTTTGAATGATGCATAAACAGTTTTCTGGTTCTGCCAGAGCCCTCTGCCAATTAGTCAGAGTGCAGCCGATGAATCATGAGACACATTCTGTGAAATGTTCAAAAATTTGGACCCTGTTAAGTGTTCCTGTAAGGCAGCGAGACCCCCCACAGCTGCTGGAGCAGTGGTTGCCAGCCAGTTGAGTTTCTGAGAGCGATTTTTTGCGGTGGAGGACCTTTCTGGTGAATTTGAATTTCATTTGGGGTAAACCCATGTTACCATTTATAATCTCAAATTAGGTTGTTGCAGTTCTCTCCTTCCTATTAAACACACAGGGAGGCTGCCTGTGGGTGGCTTTACAGAAAGTGGCTCCCTAATGAGGTGGCTTAAGGTAAATGGCACCATTCTTCTATGTTGTTCTAAGGATCCTTGGGCTTTTCTTAATGTTTCTTTTTGAAATACAAGGTTAGAAGATCTCTTGTTTAAATTAGAGTTTAGATTCTGGGTCACAGGAATCAACAACTCTACTCAAGCAGTGACTTGTTGAGCTGCTCCAGGAGTCCCAGTGCAGCCTCACGTTCAGTACATGGAACAGTGACATTTCAGTGTCATGACCATGACCCATTGCTGGCAACCTCTGGACAGTGATTGAAAATAGCAGGCATTTCTTTAATACCAAGGTAAAAGGGAAATCTGGCATTTGGCTTTATTCATAATTCCCTCTGAAACTGAATCTGTGCTTCAGATCAACAGCACGAAGGGGGATTGGCCTTCCATGGCACCAGAACCTTTTTTGAGGAATCTGTCTCACTTGTTTTTCCAACAAGGATTTATTCTAGATGTGCTTGTTGATAGTGAGTATCCTGTGATCAGAAGAAGACTGAACAATGACTTATTGGGTGATACCCATTGAAGGAAAAATGTATTTGCTGCAGTCTCCAAGGAGCTGCCTTCTCATTTTAATTGTTGTAGGACACCCGGCCTCCTAAATGCCCTCTTCCCTTACTCATCAGCCCCTCCCTTAGAAGAACTCTGTGAATGTTTTCAAGCCTGAACTTGGACCAGCAGCGTTGTGAGCCCTGAGCCATTCAGACATCCCCATTGTATAACCTGTATGTACAGCCCCTGAATTGCCATGGGGGATTAGTGATGCCTCACACAAGGAACTGGCAGTTAATGCAGGACAGCCTTGGTGACTAATAGCAAAGATGCTGAACTGGTGTCATTTAGAGCTGGTTAGACAGCTGCTCTATCTGCCTGGCTGAAAACTTGCTTTGAACAAAGAACTGTGAAATGATAAATAAAATATATTTGAAATATTTATTATGATGGGATTATGTTGCCTAGTATTACAAATTCTAGTCTTCCTAACTAAGATAAGCAATCCTCAGAAAAATACATTTATTCCCATGTAAATACGGAATATTAATCTTAACGGGAAAACATTGGTGTATTTCTTTTTTTTTTTATTGGAATTATTATCTAAAGATTTATCTGGATTTAGTATAAAGGAATTTTCACAGGGGCTCATAATCCATCTTAATTTCATTAATAGGAAATTATGCTAAAATTCATTTCTCACTGAAAATTAAGAAGAAGCCCTCACATATGAAAGCATTGCTATCTGTTTGGACAGGACCTGCATCTGGTGAAGTGTCCTTGGGTTTTTCTATGTGAGGGATAGACTGATCTATAATGAGGGATATTGAGTTGCTCTCAAGATCTTAGTGAATTGAATTTCTTGCAAGACGTTCAGGACATTCATACTCCTGGGCATAGTGAGCATGAAAACTATTGCATCTAATTATTCCAGACTTCCTATACTGATTTATTTATATCTTCATTATAATTTTCAGCTTTTAGATAGACTCTCTGGGTCCCTCCAGAATCATCCAACCTTTCAGGTTTACGTTCTGTGAACATTTACTCTTTTTCTTGAAGTAACCTGAAAAAAAAGAGAAAGGTGATGCCAACAGGGATGTACTGAATGTGTCAGCTGAAGAAGCAAGCCTTATTTCTTGTGTTAAATATACTTTTCTTTTGTTGCAGTGTTCGTTTTTGCCTAAGTTCTCCATTCATATAGAGACAAAATATGAGGACAACAAAGGAAGCAATGACAGTGTAAGTATGACACCTTGTGCAGAAGTTGATTTAATCCTCTTTGTTAACCACAGTCTGTGTCCGGGGCCTGGAGGTGTCTCAGTTTGGGAAAAAGGCCCCATCAGACTTGTGCCTTTGCCCCTCCCTGGGTTTTGAGCAGCTGTAGAGGAGTTAACTCTGAAGTACCAGGAGATGAAAGATCTGTGTGCTCACCTTCCTTTCTGCCTCTTCTATTCTATTTGTTCCTTCTCTGAACACAACATAATTAACATATGTGAATTTAGTCGTGATGAACATTTATGGAAAGTAAATGAAAGATGACGGGGAGGGGGTGTTTGTGTGCTTGTATTCCACTTTCTGTGTTTCACATTATTATCTCTGAATAAAGGGGGTTGAATTCCAAGGAGGTGTCAGGAAGAGCAAACAGGAAACTAAACAATGGTCAGACATGAGAGATCTCAGTGAGCAGCTCAGGGAGAACAATGGCTGTGACTTGGGCAGTGCTTTTGGCAGTCACTTACGAGGAGTTAAAAATTTTCAGAGTTAGAGCTTAGAGATGAGAAGGACAATTAACTATATCGAATCTCTTTAGAGGAAGGGTGGGAATGAGTAACCAGCAGCTGCTGATCAGAGAGGCACAGGAGCAGAAGGCAGGAGGTCAGTCAAATTTTGTTGTGCAGATAGCAAAGTAGAGTCATACACCTTGCAAAAAAAAAAGAAAAATTACTTTCAATAAAGCCCAGTATGTAAAGATTGAACCCTTGGGTTGATACACAAATATGTTTCTCTCTGTTTCATTTTGGTATGTGTTGGCTGCAGACTTATGGGAAGAAATTCCTTGTAGGCTTGAAATAAAGTTTAAATGTCTGGAAATTTTATCTGTAAACCAGAGACCCAATGATGGGGGTGTTTGAACTCATTCTTGAGAAGGAAAAAGGCAGTCAAGCAGATTTTAAGGGGTCTGAGCACAGCCTTCTAGTGTTTTGGGGTGTCCCTTCAGCAGCTTTGGTGAGAGGAAGGTGTTCTGTTCTCCAGGTGGGAGGTTCATTTCCCTCAGCCCCCTGGGGCTGCCTGTTCATGAGGCTGACAGCTGTTGCACTGCTTATGGCAGAATAATTACACATACAAGAACAAGGTGGAATTTGGAAGAATGCTTTTGGCATGCAGACACTTTCCCACTGGGAACATGACAGGGATCATCTATTAACCTCCAGATACCAACCACTCACAGTCACTGCTCCTCTCAGCCAGATCAGTGAGTGAGTTAAAAAGAACTGTATTACATTACCAGCTAGATGAACATTGTGTAATTTATGTACTTTTTGATGTTCACTTCTGCTTTTTGGCAGCACTTTAATTCAGAGCAAGCCCACACCTTTGGTTTTGGGAGGGTGCAGACTAATTTTCTGGTGCTTTATAATGTCAGCAGTGAGCAGACATGATCTGGGCTGCTGTCTGACAGAGGAAGAACTGAAGCTATTTAAGCAGAGTGAATTCTTTCAGTGTGCCAGCTTGTGGCTAAAATACTGTGAATCAAGCCCTGAACAGTATCCAGCCAGGGAATTCAGATGAAAGTGGCACAGAGGTGGGATACTCCAGTGATGTAAATCAAAGAAACTCTATTCTGCTTGAATCCAGCTCTTCCAATGTCATTTTTACCGGAGTGCCAGTGGGGTAATATCATATTACCTTTCTATTGCAGCACCTGAGTCACAGACTAAGCCAGTGTTTGCCTAGATTAAGAGATTTCACTGACCCCTACTTGAACTGAGGAGGAGAAAGAGCAGCTGAATTGAGGGTTGCAGTCCAGCCCTAATTTCCCTGATTTTGTAATTCTGAGAGCTGTGCTGTTCCCTGGTGTGAACACAATAAACCAATAGAAGATTTACGTTTTTGTGCTCCCATGACCTTTATCTGGGACCACAGACATGACTGGTACAGCACTGAAATGCTGGAAGGTTCCTAAATATGGAGAGGCTTTTGTTAATTCAAACACCTGGAACTAGGTGTTTACTCAATGGGCAGGCTTAAACTTCCCTTAAGAACTTGCAAAGTGCATTTTTCCTTTGTGTCAGACAAGTTTAGATTAAATGTCATTGTTTGTCTGGGTAGAAAACAGCAGGAAGCATAGCACCCATTTCTTAGATTTCCATAGATCCACTGTATTTTCCTTCACTGCAACTATCAGCCTTGTCTGATGAAGAAATAATTAATCCAAAAAATACTTCTGTAAATTTTGCAGTTGTAATGCAAAATAGACTGATTGAATATTAATGTTGCAGTAATGAGGGCAATAATACAAATCTGATTTTAAGTCAGCTATTTCTGATTATTTTTAGATCATGCAGATTTTTTGAAATCTTTGCACTCTGATCTATTCTTCATTTCCATACTGTCTGATAAAGTAGATATTGATTGTGAAAAGCAATACTTAGACATAAGGATTCTAAAACTAATTCCACTGATCCATGGAAGAAAGCAATATAAATGGTCTTGGGTTCCTGTCATTTGGCAGGCTGGGATGTTATTAGAGTTATTTTATTTAATATGTTGTGTTGTCTGGTATAATTCTAGCTAATTATTGCAATATATCTTGTTGTAAGTTTCCTACTGATTCTCCTTCCCATTTGACATGATTGAAGATAGGAATGATACTAGTGAAAGATGGTACCTGCTCTGGAACCTGATTTTTGTAGGTCTTAGACTTCATTATCATTCTGTTTTAAATGTGTTAAAGCATTCTTGTTCCAGTCTGTTAAAGTTTGCAGTTGATTTGCACAAATATAACCACTGACAGAAAGAACAATGGACAATAAATGTCTTTATTTAGGTAACCTTGTGTAATAGTGCAGAACCATAAATCTACTGAGCTGTGATTTCAGTGCTCAGAGCAGCTGATTTTGATGTATCCCTTGTAGATGTTCCATGGTAACTCTGTTCTTAGAAAAACAGAGGCAGTGTTGGATGAGCATGTGAGTACATCAAATATTGTCCCTGCTACCTTGCAGCTCTACAGCTTCATTAATACTGTCAGAAACTGGACCAGTGAGTCAGGCCAGTCACTGTTTCCTCTTGTAGGTCTTTTAAATTAAAAGTCAACTTCTTAAAGAGAAATTTTGTTTTAATTTTACTTTTATTTGAAATTACAGAAAGGAATTTTAAAACGTTAGAATATTTTGTGAGGGTGGCATCTGTAGAGTTCATTAAAATATTTCTTCCCTTTATGTATGCTGAGCTTCTTGCATTGGTCAGGATGGCACTGGGCAGTGCTGGGCAGGGGCAAGTGCAGATACCTGCAGCCAGCAGCCTCAGGGGGCACAGAGCAGTGTCAAAGAGTACAGTAATCACAGCCTTCTCCCAAAGGAAAATTAGCCCTTTGGGAATTTGAATATAGATAGATAAAGTGTGTATTCTGAATATTAAAAACATAAGGGACATCCAAGAGAATTCTTACAGGTGTCTGCTGACTGAAGTGATAGAAATCTGGGTGGGAGTTGCTGCTTGTGTGTCAATAAATTGGGTGTGTGCTTTCCATGAGAAGACTTCCTCGAGCTCTTTTTTTATTTGGACAGGTATTTTCTTTCAACCATCCATTGACTGCTCAGTATTTGTGTGACAAAGGACTAATTTAGTCGGGCCATTGTCTTGCTCTCACCTCTTTCCCATCTCTTTTTCTTACTATTTCAGTGTGCACTACAGACACACATTTTGGTTTTTTTTTTCCTTTTAGTGGTGAATGCACCAACTGTGCATTACAATCAGCTGTGTTGATTACAGGGAGCCACCATATGGCTGCAGTGGCTGCTGTAATCAATGCCCAGCCATGTCACACATGCTGTCCCTGGTGTCACTCTGGTGCTGGGGAAAATGTCTGCAAAGCAGCTGAAGGTACAGGAAAGGCACAGTGGGGACAGACACTGCTCAAGCAAATCACTGAATCACAGAGACATTCAATTTTCCCATTTGTTGCACAAGGATCATTATGTTTGCTAGATTTCTGTTGGTTTGTTTTGTTTTGTTTTTTAGTCACAGAATTAATTGCTGCTGATATTTGGGCAGTGATTTTTTGCCATCTGATGGTGTCTGGGGAAAGCAAAAAAATGTACAGCTTGTCAAATAATTCAAAGGTTGTCAATAATGAAAATTCACTCTATGTAAAACTTCCAGTGCCTTGCTCTTTGTAGCATAACATTTTTCTCTGGAAAACTCAGTGGCTGGATCTTGATTATGAAGGTAAAGTAAAATAAATTTTAGGTATGGCAGCTACCAAGAAAATCCATTTCTAGTTTGGTTGAGTTTAGGGTGATTTTTTCTCTATTTCTGTCTCCCATCTTAGTAATGTGGAACTAGGTTGTAACAAACTTGAATATAGCACATGGAAATTAAATGTAAATTCACTATTTAAGGCAACTGCCATGAAACACTGATTTCAGCTGAAAAGGATTCAGCTGTGCCCTGGTTTAGCCTCACTGCACCACAGGATCTCATTCTGGAAACTGTCAAAAGGATTGCTGGGCATGACTCAAAATATGGTAAAGTCAAAGCAAGGGACACTTTTAGGGTGATTTTATTTGCAGCCGGACTTTTCCTATATGATGGTACTGAGTATCCCATAATTTACAATGAAAAAAATCATGATTTTGTGATGCTTTTTCCCCCCCTCTAAGAAGCCTGAAAAGATAAAGGCAAACAAGTGGAAAGGTCAGTCCGAAATTCCCCCTGAGGGAAGATCTCTCTTTCCTGAAGTGCAGATCCTATGTCCCAAGCACATATGGCTATCACAGAACATATGACAAGGCCCACACTGACAGAGTGTGAACAAGTGATATGGTTGTGCCTCTACTTTTTGATTTTTCTAAATGAATTACTGAAGTTAGTCAGTAAATCTGGCACTTGAACTAGATGTGACTTAAAAAACCTAATCCCAGTAAATATTATAGATTGTCTATTGCGGTCTTGGAAGCACTTTGACATAATTACATAAAAATCCAGTTCTCTGTCCAGAAAGTACAAATCTTAATGAGATATTTCATAAGGGATGGAATAATAGAGGAGTCGTGACATGGAGATCAAAAGGAGCAGGGAGAATGGCTGCAGGTAAATACATAACTGTCTTTCCTGCTCTGTGGCACCCAGGGATATTCCCAGCCAGTTCAGGGAGCCAAATTTTCTCTTCTCAAAGAGAGATTCCATCTTTTTTCCATTTAAAAATTGCTCCAAATTATGCATGTCCAGATAAATAGTTTCATCCCATGAACAGGTGTGAAATCAGTCAATTCCTGTAATCTCTGCCCAAATAAATCTCAGAAGGAAATTAGGGAATTTGAAAGTAGCTGAGGTTGCAGCATGACTTACTGAAAATTTACACACTGAATAAATTCCATGGATTTACTTGTGAGTCAGAGTTTTCCTTCAGAAAAATGAGAGCTCCAGTGCAGCAGGTGACACAACCTGCTCAAGGTGTGCAGCATCACACCAGGGAGCAGCCAGGGGTTCTGGCCATGGCAATCTGCAGAGATGAGAATTTCAAGGTGGAAAGTATATTTTGTGCATTTTTCTAAAGGAAGAAAAGGATTATTCTTGCAGTTCTCACCACAATTAAAGCCCTGCCATGAAGGAGCTGTCTCTTTACAGCTTCTGACCACAAACTCCTCGTGTTTAGGCTGGGAAAAAAAAAAGCATTTTGTAGTAATGACAGAGCCAAACACCTTTCCAGCTGGTAATCCCTTGGATGGTTCCTTTGCTCTTGAAGAGGGGAAACAAACATCACAAAGAGAATCATGTATTATGAAACAAAGCCAAGGCAGAGGCACAGGTGTGACCCTCTGAGTCCTGGTGGTGCAGATGAGTGAGGAGTTTGCCAGTGTGGATGGAATCAATGCATTCAGCAGAAACTGGTTTTGTGCTGTTCCAGCCCAGGTTAGCTGTGGAGATTGGCCATAAAACATTACATTTTAGATTCACTACATCTGAATAAAATTGAAGCCAGCAACTTAGCCTGAAAATAGAAAAAAAGGGAAAAAATAGGAAAAAATGCTTGTAGAAAAGAGGATATTCAATTTCCTATCATATCCTAACCTGACTTTCTGTTCTGATTGTGGCTACCAACAGAAGGGAAGTCACTAGCAAAGGATGTGCCAGGACATGTCTTTGTAGGGCAGGAGAGAAACAAAGGAATGCAATTTAAGTTCATCAGGACTTGCATTTCTGCAGTATTCTGCATGAGCTTTCTTCAGGTTCTGGAATCACCTGCCTGAGGGGGTTTTGTGTACTTTTCTTTTGGTTTCTGATCGGTTGATTGGTCAGGTTTGACTTTTTTTGGTTGGTTGGTTGGTTGGTTGTTTTGGGGGCTTTTTGTTGCTGTTGTTTTGGGGGTTTTGTTTGTTTTTTTGGTTTTTTACTTTTCACCAGAAGAAAAAATTGAGTGTCATAAAAAAGATCCAGTTGAAACCTTTCTCCCACTTTCTGTCATTCTGTGGAAATGAGTTTTCATTCCTCTCAGGAAGGAGATGTATATAAATGTTTGTTGTAAAAAAGCTGTCACGTTACTCCCCCTAAAATAAAACCAAAACCCGCAGCAAAAAGGCCACTTCAGTCTGAATGTTGCTCTTTGTTTTCCATTTGATTGTATTTTAATCTCAATTAATTACTTGGCTTCCAAATGTAAAGCCTGTCCAGTTCTTTCCAATATAATATTTAATATTCTGTCTTTCTACATCATCTACTTAAGGATACAGATTGTTCTCACCATTCAGCTTCTGCACATTTGCAAATACAGTTGCACAGATTGGGAGCCTTATGCTTCTTTTTGTGGCCTTTAATCTTTTCCTTTAAAACTTGCTTTAGTCTCTTTGATCCCAACCACGATAAACCCATCCTCCCTACAGGCTTTCAGGCAATCCAAGATTCTGTGGCTAGGAGAGGCAATAAGAGAATTAGAGCTAAGAAAGAAATCACTCTTGTTCTCTAATGACTTCTTATTTTCGAGTGCTGATAGAATGAGAAGATTAAATCTCTAGCTGCAAATCTTGTGAGGACAATCTGAGAAAGGGAGAAGCATAAATGATTAGACAACAAGTTCTGCTGGCAAAGGGAAGTGAGAACGTCATTCAGCAAACTTCTGGAATAAAGGAAATGGTCAGAGACAGCCTTGGCAGCAAATAAGGCATCGTTGAAATGGTTGAAAAATTCCTCCTGGTTTTGACAGATTGGCAAAGGCATCTGTCATCCCCACTTCCATCACAGCATTTTAAAGAGAGAAATGGAATTTAGAACTATTTTCATATGAGGTGAAATATGTTGATCAAGCCTGGGACAGAGCAGGGCACATTTCTTTGGATAAGATACTGGGTAATAATCTCTATTTAGGTCCTTGCAAATGGGCAGAGATTTGCATGTGCTTGAATTTATGGGGATTGTACCTAAAACATGGACAGATTCAAAGCCTCAGCTGACCTGGTAATGTCCATTTAAGTGCAATTTCCATTATTTTATAGAGATTATGGTGAAGTGCATCTTGTTCCAGAAATAGTTCAGCTGATTTCATCAGGGGCTGCTGTGTATTTCTGAATTTGTTTAGGAAAAAAGCAAGCGAGGAAGCATAGAAAAGGCGACCTATATTATATATATAAACACAGAAGTGATTTATGTCAATGTACCAAATTCAGAGAAGGAGCACTACAGGAGAAGGGCTTCCCAGCTCCAATTTGTTCAAATAATCAACATATTTTTTTTGCAAAACAATGATTGGAGAAGGATAATAATACAAATAAAACCAGGTTGGAGTTTCTCAATTCTTCTGCAGTTTCATATGTGTGAACATATTACATCCAGCTCAGTGAGCATTCAGTGCTGCCTGTTTTATTCACTACCAAGACAAGTTAAAATTGTAGAGTCAAACTTCAGCTTTTCCTGTATTTGAAAGATGATTTCCTGAGCAATATTCTTCCTACCAGCTGGTTCCTGTGTTCACTGGAAGTCCATTGCTCTTTTTGAATGCTTTAAATGGGCAGCCCCAATGCTTTCAGAAATAATGAAGTAGCATTTCTGTTACTAAAGAATTGCTGGCATTTTGTATTTTTAACTGTTCCTCTAGAATTTAATTAAATCAAGAGAGCATTCACTGCGTTTATTAAAAAAAAAAAAAAAAAAATTAAAATGAAAACAAAAATACTTTTTCTTCCTGGAAATGTCAGCTATAGAACATTGTGCCCCAAAGGAAAAAGCACGTTGTGAGCTTATTACTGATCCTGACAGTGGATGCAAAACTTCCTTGAATTTCATGGCACTAATTCATGGTAGCCTTTTAGCTCAGCACTGTTTCCAAGTCTCAGAATCATGAGGGAAATGTATTGCAGATACAGTGTAAGTCACATGGGTCACTGAGATGCCTAAATAATTAAATTATGGACACAGGAACAGAAGGATACTGCACTGCTGCTGCAAATGACCTGGATTTTCAAAATATCTCCATTGTTTGCCTTGCAGAGAACAGGAGGCTTGCTGTTCCAAACAAGGTCCTGAGGGATTGAAATGTGTGTGCATGGATGGGCTGGGGAAGCTTTCATCTTCCACTGAGGCACTTGAACCAAAATTTTGATTCTCAGTGTAGCAACTCAGTCTGACTGTTCCCAGCAAACACCTGCACAGGGCTGTGGTCCTTAGAGGGTGAAAACACTCTGAGTCCAGTCAGGTTTTTATACAGCGTCAGACTCTATTAGTATAAAGATTGGGGAATACAGTAAAACCAATCAAAATTGTTGACTTTACCGTTTGTAATCAAAGTCTCCATTCTAAAAAAAAAATCCAAGGAAGAACAGCAGTGGGAGCAGAAAGTGCTGAACACGATGTGAGCAGTAGGGTTGAGAACATGACCGTGTTCCTGCAAAAACTCAAGTATTTTACACAAAGCTGTTCAGGCACAAGCTTAAAATACATTCTGTTGCACAAGTCATTGAAACTGCTTGTAACAGTTATTCCAGGTGGATTTTGTGAGGGTGTTGTTCTGTAACAGCCTTGAATTTCTGTAACTCTTGCAGATTTTTGACAAAGAAGCTAAAGATCTGGAGCGAGAAGTCTGCTTTATTGATATTGCCAGTGATGAGATTCCCGAGCGCTATTACAAGGAATCAGAGGTAAGAGGCTGTGAACTGATGAGGAAGGGAAGGTAAGAGGCTTTAGAAGAGCCTGGATAGGAATCAAAACCATTTTATTTTTGTATAAAATTTTGCTGGTCAGTAATACTGCAAGAGCATTTGGGGGAAGAGGGGAAGCAGACCCAGCCTCTCTGTCCGGATTGCCCAACACCTTCTTTTGCAGATGAATCTTTGAAATGCTTTCCTACCCTTATCAGAACACATCCTGTACCAGACCTTTGATATTCAGCTGAATTAGTCCAAACTAGTAAAGGCCTTTCCTTTGCATTATGAATCTCAGTGAAGAGTTTGCAGATCTGAGCACTTTTAAACATCCTTGCTGTCCTTACTTGCATCCCACCCTGATCAGTGAGCCCTGCAAAGTGCCCAAGCCCAGCAAAGGGCAGATGTGCTGCAGTGACAAGGGGCTGATGCACAATTGCTTGAAGGGAACAATGACACAAGACCAAGAGGGACTGAAGCACACTGCAGACTGCAGCAGATCTGCCAGAAAGCATCAATGGCAGCAGGCAGAGTCACTCTGAAAATTCCCTCGGAAATTGCTCCCATGTATATTTGATGGAGCACATCTCTGAAGTGCGTGCTTCTTCTAGGTCAATGCAATTCAGTTTGAAATCAGCAGCCACCATGCAAATGAAGATGAGGTCTCAATGTTTTAATCTCATAGTTGATAAATGATGGTTCACAACAAGCAGCTAGAGAGGAATGATCAGATCTATGCTCGCATTTAATTTTGGAGATATGATTTGCCTCTGGAGCCAAGTCTATATTCATAGCTGGCAGTGAGTATGGCAGCTGTTGAACTATCTAAAACGAGACTACAAAATCATTTTTAGGATAGAAAGTGAGGACTTGCCAAGGAATATATTTCTATACTATAGGAAACATGATTTTGGGACTAAAAAAGTTGAGTACTTGTTATCTTCCATTTATATAGAACCTATTTTGGATGTTATATACAGGTCATAAACCAAAACTGAGCCTACAGTAGAACTGAAAGTAATTTTATTACTTTCTTTAGATAATGAAACCCATCTGTTTAGTACCAAAAATTATATAACACCTCATGAAACAGTTTATTGGTCCCATCATCTTATCTAAGCTCTATGGCTTCCCTCTCCATTTAGGAATGAGCTGCTAATGGAACGGGTCAGCATTTGTCTGTACTTTAAAGAAATCCTGTGAGATTTTTCATCTCAATCTCTGCACTTCAGAATTGTAAACACAAAGGTGTTTACACCAGTTTTGCAACTTTCCTGCTCGTTTTTAATAGCCAACTGTTAAGCATAATTTCTCTATGATTAATCTCCTGACAGAGGAAAAACAAGTTTATCCTAAAGGAAAAAAGCATTTCAGACTCTTTGTGTTGCTATTTCAAAGACAAATCTAAAGACCTGATTCCAAGCGAAATGGAATTTTATATGGGTTTAAACAACAAAAATAGCCCAGCATCTGTTGTTTTTTTCTGTCCTGATGGATGATTTTTCTGTTGACATCCAAATTCTGTTTCAGAATTCATACAGAGCAGTAAGAACACCTTTAGTATTTAACTGTGCACATGCCACGATTGATAGTGAATTTGTAATAGTTGAAAATGGTGGATCTTCCAAAGTTTATAAACTATGGGGTTTTTAGGCTACCATATGATGATCATGAAGCTAAATTCCCACTTCTGATGAGGCCTCTTACATAACTCAGACTATAAAAATATTTTTAATGTTCATAAATTTCCATTTGTTTTCAATGAGAACAGTAATTCTATGCAAATGAGAAAGGGTTTGTGTTTCCCAAATAGCAGCTTCAGATAAACCCAGTTAGTATAAGCTTTTGAAAGGTATTTTAGTTGCACTAATAACAACAATTTGGCTGCTTTTAGAGCATGTAATCTGAACTGATACTAAGTTTAAAGATTAAAAGTGAAGTGCAATGCTCAGGATTTAACAATTAGATCCCACAGGATAAATGTCCTGACTCCCACCCAGAAAGGCCAACGAGAACAATTTTAACTTCAGGCATGTCAGTAATCTCTTCATTTCAGTGGCTCTTTCACAGGCTTAAAATAAAGCAAATTCTTTATTAGGGTCAGCATGTTTGGCAGCTTCTAGAAATGAGCTTTAGTTTTCTTTACATCCTGACGAAAACGCATTCCTCTTCAATTAAAAATATACTTCAGATTTAACAGCAAATGTCTTTATTTAGCTGTAATGCTGCATACTATAGAGTGGCTTAAATAATTCAAAGCCTTCACACACTACTTCCTCTGCTTGCTCTGGGCTGGGACTTATGTACCTGATGGTAGAAGGACAAAGCCACTGTGTCCTCCTACCTATGATCTAAAAAGTAGTTTTACAGTTGTCCTGACATGAATCTTAAAAACAGATTCCATTTTCATTTCCATAATAGTGATTCACACATAAAAATACAAAATATATAAATAATCTTTGTATGAATACTATTCCATTTGAGTTGAACAGCTCATTCTCACTGGTGCTGAGAGAGGAAATGTGTTCCACGAAAATGTTCTGGCTGAAGGGAAAATGATTGAATTCAACTTTGTGCATATTTGCTTTTCTCTCCTTCTAAATATTAACTAAAATTGAAAAGTGAAGAATCCAGTTGGCTGGAGGCTTAAGGAGAGCTGTTGCTTCATTGCAGGACACTTTAAGGGAGCCTCTACCAGTAATACTAAGAGATCTCTTGAACAGAATCATTGAGTGGTTGGGATTTCCTTAAGGATGAAGGGCTTACCTGGCAGTGTGCACAAAGGACTGAAATCACCAGGTCATTAGTGAATCAGAAGAGAGCTTTGTGAGATATTACAAACACTTAGAGAGTCCAGTTCTATCACGGGGCTGAGCTGATTTCTTCCTTTGTGGAAGGCTGGAGGTGAAACTGCAGCAATTCAGGTGTCCCAAAGCAGATGACCTCCCTTAAACTTCATTACCATCTACAAACTCCATTGTGAAGTAGCCACATCTTAAATACAGAGGTTTTTTTTACGAGTGTGGTCTAATCCTTTTAAGTTTTAAGAAGTTTAAATGTGAGATTCCCAAGGGAGAAAGGTTGATTCTAGATCCCAGCTAGCAAGTTTGCCTGCTTGTCTGTAAGATGTTTCCAAATCTGGATGTACATATTGCATTGAGTATAGAATTTTGTATTTCTGTACAGACGATGTACCAGCCAGGTAAGAGTAGTTGTACATTTTGTGAAGTAATTTCCTTATGACTTTAGCATTGATGAATATGTATCACCAGCTATATAGACAGATAAATTTGTCTGAAACATAGAAAAGAACAAAGCTGAGCTATGCTGAGGAGTGAGGGCCTCCAGTGAATCATTCATGAAATGAAACATTTACCGTAGCTGTGAGCCACTGAGCAAAATGTTCAGTGCAAACATATTCAAGTTCTCAGAATTAACAATGTTTCATTTCCTGTTCATAACAAAGCAACGGAGAGCTGGACAAATGGAATAAACTTTTCAGGCTGCTTCTGAAGAGATTCCATGCAGCTGCTGCAGTTTTCTTCTTCCATTGCTGGTTTTTCTCCTTTAGCACAGCTGCTCTGTGATAGGTCCACCTTACTCCTGTCCAAGTGTTTTCAGAGGAGCAGAACCTCTGTCACATTACTCAGTGATGGGAGCTGAAATAATCCAGCTGCCTCAGCCCCCCGTGAATGTGGGCACTGTGTCAGCACAGGAGTTCAGTGACGGATATGAAAAAGTATGAACATTTCCTTTTCCTTGCCGTGTGAGTTTACATAAAGGCTGACTGGTTTATCATATTTTAACACCTCAGAACTGTCTCAATATTTACAGTTCTTAAGTATTTAGCTGGATCTTCCAGAAAATACCATTTAATGGAAATTTTTTTTAAAAGTCCTTAAAAATTACTCCACATAAAGGTCTATGGTAGCATCTTTACATCAAAAAATCTTTCCTGAGCCCTGGCTATAAAAGCTGAAATCCAAAACCTAGCAACTACAGCTGATGCTGAAATGCCAGATGACAGGTATTAAACTCAGGATTGGTTCTGAAATTCAAGATCAAACAAAATGGTCTTCAGCATAAAGAGGGGAAAAATGATTGCACTTCAAAAGCACCATGATATTGCCATTGGAGCCTGAGAAAAAATTAATCCAGGCATTAAAAAGAAGGAAGGATCTGTTTCAGGGACATCTGGGCACTTCCAGGGAGAGAACAGGATGCGTGGCACAAGCTGGGTGCACTTTCACCTCTGGCAACATTTTCAGCCTGGGGACCTTTGCCCGTGCTGGAATGGCCACACAGGCAGCAAGTGGACACAGAAGGGTGACAAGGCTGCCAAGGTGTCCCGTGCAGGCTCCCAGCACACACAGGGAGGTGCTGCCAGCTCCAGGGTGGAGTGGCAGCTTCCAGTCAGACCTGGTACCATGGCAGAGCTGAGGGCAAGTGTGCCGGGGGCAGATTTGGAGGTTTTCTGCAAACAACAAATGCATTTCACGATTTAACTCCGAGTACAAAGTAACAGCTCAGAATTAATTGTGAAAAGGCTCTGCAACAGCCCAGCTTCCTGGAAAGGGCGTGACCATTCCTCATCTGATGCCCTGACGTCCGTGAGGAAAGTTAAGTAAATAAATGCTAAATGATAAATAATAGACTCCATCAATAACCACATTGACTCGTGGTCTAAGTTATAAACTCTGGGAGAGTGCTATGTTTGAATACATATCCCACATACAGAGGCTTTTATTTCATTGTAATTTTACATTTTATTCTCCACTAAGCCCAGCTCACGGGTTATGATGTTTCTGCTCTGTTGGCAGAAGTGCTATTTTTAAATCACTCTGCACCTGGCAATAATGTATTGCAAATACAGAGTAGGTTTTGCTCCTCTAGCAAAAGGATTTGCCAGATGGGCTTTCCTAATAAATTGTGTCTGATAAAAGGACAAGAAGGTTATTTAAACAAAAAGATTTTAGCTATGCCATTACATTTAAAACAGATTGAGGATTTTGCCAGTAGATAAATCAAGGGGAAAATAGTGAATAGACACAGTATTCTTTGGATGATGCCTTCTCTAGGAAGAAAGCCATGGGTGTCTAAAAGCAAAAATAAGGAACACACAAAATTAATTATCTAAATAATAACATAAAAGTGGGGTCAGAGAAAAGCTCAGCTTGCCCAGTTTCTAGTCACAGGAAGAAAAGCTTCAAGTATGTGTGCCACGAGTGCTGGGTACTAATATCATTTCTACTTCTTTTAATGGAAAATTATCAGCCCTGCTTCATTTTTCATTATAGAAGGACCTTATATGCTTAAATGCAGAAAGAATTTCAGTTTGTGAGTCTTAATCATGCAATTTGAACCCACGAGTTAGGCACATAAAATCATTCTTGTCCAAGGTCTCATTAATTTCAGTAGGCTTTGGATCAGGCATGGAAGAGCAGTCCTGGTCCCACCAAAGTCCCTCTGGAGTGGCCTGCTGCCCATGGCAATGGTCAATAGCAGAGGCCTAGGAAAAGTGTAAAAATATAGAGGTGAATGTGGAGATTCTTCCCCTAAAGGCTTCCTTGTGTGATCCATAGCACAAGCAGTTGCTGAGATAGAATTTGTGTCTTTCTAAAACACTCAAGATCTTGTTAAATGTGTAATTTTTAGCAGCTGGGTTAAAGCTCAGGGACATTAGTTTTCCTTACAACAGCTCACCTCTGTCAAACATTTATGCCCTTGGAGTTGATGGCCCAGAAATCAAATTCTCGGGTTGACTTTGCCCAATGTCACAGTGTGCCTTACACCCCCTGCTTGGCTCTCGTGCAGCCTTTGAGTCTCAGCTCAAAGTCAAAGTCTTTAACGCCTTGATCTTTCATCCAGCAGGCTGGGAATCTGTTCCACTCAGGTCTGGCTTCCATTCATCCCTCTGCAGTGTTATAGTATCAATATGTTAATGTTTCCAGAGAGGCAGGAATTTCCCTAAGAGCTGTTTGATGTGAGTTGCCCGAACGCTCCATCATCGGCTGGCTCTTCCCATGGAGCTCTCCAGCCAATTTGTGACTAATCCTCCTGTCCTTCAAGAAAAAAGGACAGGATTAAGGGATGCAGAGGTGCCGTCTCTGGGTGCTGTTAAGGGAATTTGCACCTGGGAGTGGTCATGGATCAGCTGCATTGCAGTTGGGTGATTTGTGGGCTGCCAAGTTCACAGTGATTCCCACTCTGTCCCCCCTTGTCTGCCGAGTTAAACTCACCAAACCAAACCAGACCCAATCCATAAAACTTGGAGCCAAGCAGTGATGCAGGGCAGTTATTCATTATTTAATTTTTAGTTAGAATTTCTTGATATTTGATACCGACTCAAATTGATTACATTAAATCCCTTTGGACTGTACTGAAGTTATTCCATTGTAGATCTGGTTTTCTCTGAAGGATTGTAAAGTAAAACACTCAGAATTATTGAAGTGTGTATCTGAAATGCTGAATCGAGGCAATGGCTCCATCACACCAGCACTCTGTGTTGTAAGAAATAGCAGACACTGACTTGTAGGGAACTATTTTCCTTTTTAGAGATTCTTATTTCACACTGGAATATTTTGTAGACATATTTGAAATCATATTTTCTGTAATTATTTCTTTTTTTAAGAAACCTCCAACTAGAATGTTACATCTTTCTGAATAGTATGCCCTCTTCCCTTTTTTGATTGCTTCAGGCAATGATCAATTATTAAACCACTCTTTCAACCAGAAAATGTGTAGATCCATCTGTGGTTGAGCTTTGTTGGGTGAGAAGATTGGCAGCAGCCTGTGACCATGAGTTGTGCTGTATAGGGGAGTGTTGCTCTGATAAATGATGATGCTGAACTTTTTTATGGTGATTTAACATTGAAACCTTATTACACTGTGAGCTCAAAGTCTCCCCTCTGCAAAGCTTGTGTCAGCAATAAAAGCAGTGACTTTCACAGGGAGGAAATACTATCACCTCATTAGAGCTTTGTAGAGAAGCTTTAATGGCAGAAATTCAGTTTAGGATAAAACCAGAAGCCAAGAGATACCTAAACATGAATGCTGGGTGATACATAAGCTCACACTGAATGAAGCAAAATGAAGATCAGAGTAGTCATCAACTTTTTTGTGTTTTTTTCTCCTGATTGTCATCCATTTAATGCATAATTTAAGTATGTTTAACTGCTTTTATAACAAAGGATGTCCCCAGACCTCAGCACTGGGGAAAGAACATAGCTGAGCACTGCTGGTTATTCTTCAGGACAGATTTAAAGGCTCCACTTTGAATTTTCTGAAGTGACATAATTTTCAAGTTCTGACAATCAGTGCTTAACCATAAATTATTTCTATTTACAAGATATAATTAGCGGGATTGGACATAAAGGGAATTAGAATTATACCAATATGGAAAATAACACTTTCATAGATAAAATTGTATCTTGTACAGATGAAAGTAAACTTTAAAAAGATGAACTAATGCCTTTAATGGTTTTATGAAATTAAGCTGTAATTTCAGTGGTGTAGTTTATTTGATTTCCCAGTTCCAGGGTGAGAAATAGAGTTGGAATTATTCAGTGTTTGCTCATAACTCTGTTATAACCAGAGTTGGATAAACTGCAGGAGTTTCCTACTCAGCTTAGGATGAGCAATCTCACTTAAAACTGAAAATGGCATTGTCAGGGTCAGTGTTGAAGTGTCAGAGTTCCAACTGGATACAATTCCACAATTCCACGAGACAGCTGTGGGTGGAAAGTACAAGCAGTTCACACCAAAGGGCAGTGGAAAAGCAGCCTCTGAAGAAGCCACTTTTTGTTTTTTTTTCCAAAGGCCATAAATAACCCTTGGAGTGCACTGCACTGTAATGACTTGCAATAACAGATTTTCTTATAGCAGAACGTCCTGGATGATATGATTGTCAATGCATCTCCAAGAATATGCTGCCATTGATTCACTGCCAGGCTTGGGTTTTAGGATATCCTAGTGCATTTTAAAAGTCCATTTCCTATTACTTTTCCATATTGTTTATTAGCATGTTTTTTGTCTTATCAAAACTTTTGCTTTAGCAAACTGATAAACACAACTTCCCCTCCTGCATTTCCTTGTATGTTTTCTTTGTTTTGCAGGATCCCAAATACTTCAAGTCACAGAAAACTGGGAGAGGCCAATTGAAAGAAGGCTGGAGAGAGACCCATCAGCCAATTATGTGTTCCTACAAACTTGTGACTGTGAAATTTGAAGTCTGGGGACTTCAGACCAGAGTAGAGCAATTTGTCCACAAGGTCAGTGAAACAGGAGCTGTTTCTTATCCTTCACATGAGCAGAACTCGAGCACTCACAGGAATGTGGCTACGGTTGTGGAGGAGCCTGGGAGCTCGGCCCAGTCTGCTCAGAGCTCTCCCAAGGTCTGAAAGAGCTGGAGCAGAGCCCAGCACTTCACTCTGGGTACCAACCTGACATAGCCTGGAGCTGCTCAGGCCTAAGGTTGAGAAAAATTATCAATAACATTTTCAGTGCTGTGACCAGTATATGAGCTGAAGTATTTCTGGCACACAGGGGTCCCATACACGTTGCAGTGAGGTGAAGAATTCCTTAGTTACAGATAGTGGGAAAGTTTTCAGTCTACTGAATCAGTCTACTAAAATCAGTCTACTCAAAAATCAATTAGTGAATAGTGTGACTACGAGGTGATAAAAATTTTCATAGTATTGACCTTCTACATATTTGGAAAACTAAGAAGGGAAAAGAAGAGATCCAGAATGTCTAATTGGCCAAAGACTAGTGGAATCTGTACATATTCCCAAATGGATTCCCATGCTTGTCAAAGCCATGATTCAGTGTTGGCAACAGATCCAGTTCCAGTGGGAAGCTGAACTAGGAGCCCTTCAGAGCCAGCATGGCCATTAAACACAAAAGTGTCCAAGGGTTTCTCACTTTCAATCCTGTTGAAAGAAAGAGATGAGATGTTTTGTTGCTGCTGAGGCCTTTAACCCTTTCCTTGTTTGCAGGTGGTCAGAGACATCCTCCTGATCGGTCACCGGCAGGCGTTTGCCTGGGTGGATGAGTGGTATGGTGAGTGTCCTCCCGAGCCAGGCCCTTCCAAAGGGCTGATGCAGAGCCTGAGACAATTAACAGCAGGTTTCCATTTGCTTTCATGGATCACCAGGTCCTAGTGTGAGCTGTTCATGGAGGAGATGGAACCATGTTAAAGATTATCTCCTTCCACCTCTTTCCATGGGCAGGGACACCTTCCACTAGACCAGGTTGCCCAAAGCCCCATCCAGCCTGGCCTTGGACACTTCCAGGGATGCTGGATTTGGGCAGCAGGCAGTGTCCAGGGATGCCTTTCCATCCCAGCATGTCAGTGGACCTGCACCACTGCTCTCACCTGCACTGCAGGCAGGAGTATCTGTATGGAGAACCTCACACAGCTTTGAATGAAGCTGCTTCTTAAGGCTACCTTAACTCACAGCCATTTCCATACTGCAGACTCCTAAGGCCTCTGATCCAAAACATTTCCAGCTTTTTAGGAAAGTTTTAAGCTATTGGTATGGATTGCAAGAAAGAAAAAATTGAGCTTTTCTGAAAAAATATGTACATAAGCATAAATCCTACAGGGTCTGATTCAGCAGCAGCTGCATGCAAGAAGTGTTGGGAATCCATGAGCCAGCTGTGGGATATGGGCACTTCCAGTAGGACAAAGTAATCTGAATATCAAACCAGCCAATCCCATTGTCTAAAATGAGCTCACTGGGTCTGTACCTTTTACTTATATTTTCTGTAAGACATATCCTTAATCACAGCTACTCTTGAAACACGTTCTGAGACAGGCCTGTAACATATCATGGCAATTTGGAAATATATTTAGAATGTTTATTTAGACCCTCCCCAGACTTTAGGAAATTTGGGCATTTCATGGGTGAGGGACACCCCTTTCATCAGAGCCCAGAATCAATGTGCATTGCTCAGGAGCAGTCACTGCTGCAAACACAGCTCAGAGGTGTCACAGCCCTGCACTGGAATTTAACCATCAACTCGGTGGGCTCATTATTTGGAAATAGAGAAAAAATTGCTTTTGAAATCACAGTGTTCTTATAAATTTAATACTGCATGAAAATCTTGTGCTGTAATGGTCATAAAAATACTGAAACTGCTAAAAATATCTTTTTCTATTGGGATAGCTGTAAACTACTAAGATAATTTTATATCCAGTGAGAGAGCTCTTCTTCAGAGCTAATTCTTTAAATTTTAGATTTGTTTCTTTTTTTACCTGAAACAGAGCAATCCCTGTACCACGTCAGGGAAACTGGTAACTTTAAATAAAACAGCCTGACTTCATGTAAAAATTGAGCCCATAAATTTGCTCCCAGTCTACCCAAAATATCTATACAGTGAGAGATGGAGAATGTTACTGAGGAGGAAAATGTCAGCTGGACTTCAGCAGTTACTGATAATGATGACAAATGAATAGCCATGAAGTTAAACACACCAAACAGGTTTAGCTCAAAAACATTTCACTATAGATCTTCCCCTCCTAAGTCTGAAATCTCCCTGTCAAAATGAAATATTGTGATACACTATTATCTCGTGTATTTTTCCTGTCAGAGTGAGCCTTTTTACTAACTTATATAGTGGACTTTTAAGAGCTTAATTATCAGCCTAAGTACAAAACCTAAAAAATCTGGGCTTGAGAAAATAGATATAGTAATCTAGCATCAAAAATATAATTTTTAAATATCTATTAACATCTTTTAAAATGAAAGTTTGGGAAAGACCTGGAAATGATGGTAGTCAGCTAAACTGAATCAAATACTCAATAATAAACAATGTGTTTATGTTAATGACTGGTTCATCTTACTGACCCTGTAAGTATGAATGTGTTTTATAATTTAATTTACTAAACTGTATTTAGCTTTATCATTAAGAAATTCTATTTTCTCAGTGTTACTTACTAATAAAGAGCATGTTCTCTGCTTGGCAAAGTGCATCCCAGCATGTTACTGACACGGCTTCTGAGCTTGTTTCTCATTCCAAATAACAGTAAAAGACTGAAAGAGTACAAGTTAGGGGCATTCCATGTTTCCTTTTGATCAAAATTTGAGACTGCATTTCTTTTTTCTGATAAATTATGGCATCGTGCTGCCACTACAACAGCTGAAGTTTTATCTTGCCTTAAAAGCTGCCTCGTAAAATGCAGCAGGAGCCTCACAGCACAGAACAAGGAGTGGTGTGATACAAGAATTCCCAAATCCCAGATCATAAACTCGAGGAAAATGGGAGCCTCAAGAGCAGATCACAGTGCATGACCAAAAGGGCACCCATTTGCAAGCAGACTGTGCTAATAAAATGCTCTTTAAGTGTTTTAAATAAAAAGTTGATGGCTGTTTTTACGAGGCTCTGAAGTTCCCAAAGCATCATAAAGAACAGACCAAACTCTGACACTGCTCCTGTTGTGACTCCTCACTCCCCAGTGGATTTATGGGAAGCATGGGAATACTCACAAGAGTCACAGGTCAATTACTGGATTCTTTATGTTTTTGCTGGAGTTGTGGTTGGTGACAAATGCTGTTAAAGGTGTTGAGCATTGCCTGGTGCTCCACAGCACCTGACAGGCTGTGCTGGGTGTCCCCAGCCAGGCTGGGCAGTGCTCAGTGATCCTGCAGGTGACATCAGCCTCATCTCTGGGATATTTCTAGTTTTCATCATTCATTCAATTGCTTGAGGCTACACAACCATTAACATAGTCGCTATTAATTGACTTCCCAGTTTAAGTGTTAGTTGCTGGGATCTAAACTGGTGTGGGCTCTAAAACTAAGAGTTTTGTTGGTTATGAGATATACAATGCAAAGTTAACAAAAAACTCTTTTTGCAAGTCCTGAAAAGGTAAGTAAATATTTATAATATTTCTGTATCTATCCTTTACTCCAAAGGATCTTCTAAAATCTCTTTAGAAGATCTTGGCCTTTGCCAAGGCCTGCACTTCAGTACTTCCTGCCTACCTTACATTACACAGACACTCCTAAACAATTTCCACTCCTTCCTGTTCTCTGACTCCCTTTGACTTAACCTTGCACCTTCCTTGGCTGACACAACTACCTTTATGAGGCAATTTTCATAAAGCTAGTTGCTCCTTGCTTTTTAAAAAATCTTTTGTTGGCTTCTGCTGAAAGACTTTGTGTTCCTAGAACCTTCTCCTTAGAAAAAAAAATGAAGTTTGCACTTAATCAATGGAAAAATGCCAACAATTTTGAACTTTTTACAGATATGACTATGGATGATGTCCGAGAGTACGAGAAAAATATGCATGAAAAAACCAACATTAAAGTTTGCAACCAACATTCATCTACTGTGGATGAAATAGAGAGCCATGCCAAAGCAAGAGTATGTCAAATTTTAAAACATATTGCCCATCCTCAGCCAATACACCTGCACAGATCAGAAAAGAGCAACCAATTGCTGATCAGTCAGTGGAATATTGGGAAGGTTTTGCTTCAATAAGAACAGAATATTTCTCCCTGAAGTGCAATCCTGCCTTTGGTTTGCACTGTAATCCTGCCAGTTATGTAAGGGAGGGTGGGGTTGGGCTCATAGACAACTCCCTGACTTCCAGGAAAACACAATGCTCAAATTTCAGTTGGATTCATAAAGAGGAAGTGAAAGAGGACTTTCCCTTTCTATTCTTTGAATAGTTAAAAAATGCAGGAGTTCACAGTGGTCTAGTCAAAAAGCCAAGAACATGGGGAGTGGAAAACTTCTATGGGACTCACAAAATTCTTTGTTTCACCAGGAAAAAAAAATCTAATGAGTTATTCACTCTTTTCAAGGTAACTTTAATGTTACCTTCATTGACCAGGTACTGACAAGGTGGGAAGTATTTTCAGAAGTTTGTTACAGTGGTTTGTGGGAAAGGGCAGGTTTCTGTGTAGGTTCTCTGGTTCAAAGTCTGGAGATTTCATAAAGTATTTAATTTGGGCCCCACAAGTAGAGGCCTAAAATTAGATTGATACTCTCTGCAAATAGAGAAGATGCAGTGGCCTTTGCTCCTGAAATGCCATTATTCCTTAATTTCTGCTAATGATGCTGTGGAACTCAGTGCTGGGTTTAGTCATGTAATCAGTGTGGGGCAAGGCTTGAAGGGCTCCAAGTCTCTCCTTGGCTCTTGCTCAGTGCCAGCTGTCCCCAGCCTGAGGAGATGTTGTCTGTGTAGTCCCCAGGAAGGTAATTCTTGTGTTCATGACACAGCAGCTTCACTGACATCAAAGTTATTCCTTGGCAGAGAATTAGTTCAGATTTTGGCTCCATACTTCAGGATCTGGTTCTGAATGAAGCCTGCCACCTGTAGTTTCCATGTGGAAAAATTGACATTGAGGTCAGAACAGAAGTTGTTATTAATGGAAAAAAAAAAGTGAATCTGAGTCCTCCTAGCTCAATGTAAGGACTGCTTTACTTGAGTGTGTATCACAGCAGAAGGAAATTAAAGCAAATATAAGCTAAAAAGTAAAAATTAATTGAAGAGTTTCATGTCTGAATTGAAAATGAAGAGTCTTGGAGGCTCCACTTAGCAAGACTTCAGAGGACAGTGCACTGAGAAACCTTACTTCATTTATCCAAAACAGCTTTTGGTTCATGTCCTACAGAATTCCTCAATCAAAATCCCTGGGATTTCAGGGGGATCTGGGACACTTCGAGTGCAGAAATGCTCACCCACTGTTACAGGGTGTGAAACGAAATGTAAACCAGCAAAACAGGTTCAAACCTCTCTCCAACACGAGTAGGTACAGTTCCCCTGGGACCATCTGTTCATTGCCAGCACTTCTGTCAGATCTGAACCCGGCGTTTCTCACTCCTCGTGAGTGCCAGCGTGGGCTGGAAGGGTCCCTGCAATGTGGAGCAGGGGGGAGCAAAGGCAGCCGGCACCATGCACGCTTTTTGTTTATTTAATGCCATGCTGGAACACAACAGAAAGCTGCTTCGACAGCCAAGGTTGCACATGTCTGCAGCTGGGTAGGGGTAAAAAGCATCAGAGCCTGGAAGGACAGGATTTGGTCACATATTTGATAATCCCCACCGCCAGTCCTGTGCCTCACACACCCGAATGTATGAGACATCTTAATTGATTAAAAGACTACTGGTTTTATTTCTAGGTTTTTGAGCTTTCGTAGCTCAAAGAATCTATAAATGGTCTAATGAAATTCTTCAAATTGATGAATTTAACTTGACATTCAGCAAAAATCTTAACATTGCCTTCAGTTGGCTCGGTGGGCGTCTTGCAGGCACTGCAGACATGGAGCAGCAGGTTCCAGAAGAGCCTCGCTGATTTTCTGCTCAACTTCCCAGTTTGTAGCAGATGTCATTCATTCCCTGGGGATTTACCGGAGGTTTTGCACGGCTCGGCTCCGGCAGAGCCCGTCCAGGCTGGGATCGCGCTGCCCTCTTGTGGGCTCGGCAGCACCGGGACATCCCCGGTACCCCGGGACACCTCCGGTACCCTGGGACACCCCCGGTACCCCGGGACACCCCCGGTACCCTGGGACACCCCCGGTACCCCGGGACACCTCCGGTACCATGGGACACCTCCGGTACCCCGGGACACCTCCGGTACCATGGGACACCCCCGGTACCCCGGGACACCTCCTGGGCACCCGACTTCCCATTCCCGAGTGCTTTAGTCCCTCATCTCATTTGCCTACGTTTCGCGAGGAATTGAGCAGTGGATTTGTCACTTGCCCAGAGGGGTTTAAGTGCAGTTTCTGGATGGAAAGTTGGGAAGCACGGCTTTGAATGTTGTGAGAGGGAATTCTTTAGGCTTTATGAGTGGGAAAGCAAAACAGGCTCGGTCCTGTGCATGAAGCTGCAGCTACAAGTCAATGGAAGGAGAGAGAATTTTTCATCTCTTGATAATTACAGCAGATGAACAAACCATGACAAACTTTTGCCCACTTGGGCTCATAATGGAAATGAAAAATTTAAAATCCATTTCAGTTGTATTTTGTTTGAAGTTCTGAAAAATCCTACTGCTGACTGTATCCAAATGTACTCTTTATTTCCCTGTGGAATAGCTGGATTTTCCCAGCAATTACAGAGGCAGCAATCTTTATTCAGCTCAAACCCAGGTAGAAGAAGCATTAGTACGTGATTAATGTACTTAAAAGTTTGTTTCCTTTACATTGTGCTCATTGTGCTCCAGTCAGCGCCTTACAATGGGGAGGCATTCATGTGGAGAATCACTTAATGAGATGCATGATAAGCAATCATTCCCTGATTTAGGATTTGGATGGAAGTAGTTTAACTGAGTTAATGAAATGATTATTTGAAATTATTCTAACATGCCTTTGTCTTTCATTCCTTCTCGTTGAAGACATGACAATGGATGAAGTCCGAGAGTTTGAAAGAGCCACTCAGGAAGCTACCAACAAGAAGATTGGGATTTTCCCACCGGCAATATCTATCTCTAACACTTCCATGCCTTCCTCCACCCGCAGTGCTCCATCTAGTGCTCCATCAACTCCTCTCTCCACAGATGCTCCTGATTTCCTAACAGTTCCCAAAGATCGGCCTCGGAAAAAGTCTGCTCCAGAAACTCTTACTCTTCCAGATCCATCGAAAAAAAACTTTTAAATTAACCCTGCATGTTTCCTCCTGATAAGCCATGTCTGCTACAGCAAGAGTGACATAACTCAATTGCTACAAAGGTCGTGGTGGTTTCTTGGTTGTTTTTTTTTTTGTTTGTTTGTTTGTTTCAAATAATCTTTCCGGTGTGGAAAGATGACTCCTTTCCTCAGACCTGATCCTTAAAACCTTCTGAAAAGTGCATGCAAGAGAAAGTAGTTTATATATTCCTAAAGTAGTGTTTCAAGCCATATGGTGCATCTTACTGACATCAATGGAACAGTCTGAGGGGATGCTATAAACGAAAATCAATCTTTCTGTAGCAGTATTCTGCCTGCAAACCCTCATCTAGGTCACAGCATTTATAATTAGGAGTAGGTATTAAGTAAATCTGCCAAGGACTTCTGAGGCAAATTAGTGCCAACTAGAATGCAGGGTTAACAGAAAAAAAAACCCTCCCATTTTCTTATTTTATAACCAATTTTAAAATCTTTCCCACTCTCAGGCTTCTCCTGTGTGTTCATAAACCTTTGATCTGTAACTCATTATACTTGAACACCAACAGATCCACATTTTGCTTAATATGACTCAGGATTTGGGGCCTAAAACACAAAACATAAACATTTTCAAACCTAAAATATCACTGTATCAAAGCCCCAATTGTAATTAATTATACGACTTTGAGGCCATTGAACTATTTCTACCTTGCACAGAATTTGTAAAAGGAACCACCCATTTCTTGTAGATAATGTATTTTACTAGCTGTCCCCTGTCCTTTTGTGAGCTCAGAGTGTTGGTGTTTATCAGTGGTGTTCTGTGACATTGAAAAAAGCAGCTGAATTGTGCCAGTTGAGAAACAAAAGCAATGAATTCTGGTTTTTTCTCGCTGGAAGAAGAGTGGTAGTCAGGCTGGGAGACCTTGAATGTAAAAGAAAGAAAACAGGAGACTCCTTTTCGCTAAACAGAACAATCAGACAGAGAGCTGGGTCCAGGCACTGCCTCGTTTGGAGAAGGGGGACAAAATCAGACACTTTAAAAAGCAAACGAATCGTGGGTGATGTTGAACCAGAAGTGCTCTTCCTGATCTGTGTGTGAAATCACTCTTCAATCTCAGGAATTCAATTGTAGACAAGGATGTTTCCCAGAGGGAAGTGTAGATGGTCGAAGAAGGAGAAAAATGAATGACAGGAGTGGTCTCTTCCTTCCTTCCTCCCTCTTCAAAGCGTGACTGGGTGAGAAGCTTTCCCTGCTGTCCCCTTCGGGGCACTGTGCTCTGTTCCACTGCTGCAGCTCCTGTCTTTTGGTGACATCACTGAGCCACTGCTCAGTCCCCAGGGAATGACAGCTCCTGCCTGAATCATGATCCCAGGGGTGATACTTTGTGCCACCACTGACGGTTCATGGATTGAGAAAAAAAGAGACTTCTCCAAAGCTGAGCTGTCACTGAACACTGAACACTGAACACTCAGTTTGGGGGTGCCCAGCCCAGACAGTGGCTGAAGTGCAGCTGCAGCACAAGTTTTGTGGAATGTGTGGCATTTAGGGGGAAGTTTTAGGAGCAGAAGTAATTCCACTGCCAACCTGCACTGAAACAAGTGTTTGTTTGTCTGATAGGAAAAAATCCTGCAGCCAGCAAAATCCAGAAGCTCTCTGTAGGTTTGCTGTGGTCTGACTTTCTGCATTCTCCCATGTCCTGTCCATGCTTGGCTTTGCTTTTCTTCCCAGAGCTGGTAATTCCAAGTCATTGGTGATGGGTGATGCTGTTTTGTTTAAAAAGAAGCTGCTGTAATACTGAAAACAAAACTTTCCTACATTGGTTTATGATTTCAGCTTAACGAGGGTGCATATTGTGGGATCATAGGATCATGTATAATCTTTTTATTGTTATTATTGGTTAGGTATCAAGATTGTAACATTGGCATCAAAGGGAAACCTTTGAAAACATAAAACATTGTTTGGTTGTTTCCTCATTGCCTGACTTTGGCCCATACAGAAATAGTTCAGGTCTGCTCCACCTGAAAGTCTATTTCAATGGATTTTTAATTTGTCCAAGACAAATTTGCTCAGTTCTATTCAGTGTCTGGTGCTCACACGTGACTGCTTCTATTCACATTTTGGGATCTGGGTTTGACACAGATTATTAGATCACAGCAGTCCCACATTTACTCATGTTTAACTGATTGATTTCCAATACATTGATCACGATATTAAGTAGGTTTGGGGATAAGTCATTTGTGAAGACCATTAACCTACCCGAACAGGACAGAGCAGAGTATCTGCCTGGCAGAGATGTAGGAGACACAGATCCTGGCATGTCAGAGTGACAGGACACTCCCTGTTGTGCCCAGCTTTAGTCAGGCTCAGGAAGAGCCACTCTGCCTCATGCTGCTGCCCAGCCAAGGCCAATTAAAAGATCTGTCATGTGTCCCTCCTTTGGATAAGAATATCCCAGGTTTTCTCAAATTGTGGAAGGACCCAGCACTGAGTTCTGCTTTGCTTTCCCCAGCAGTCATCACCCATCTGGTCAATATGATCTTTAAATGCCTTTTTCTCTTTGGTTGGGTGCTATTTAGGGTAAGATAGCTTTTTCTAGAATATTCCCAGCAGGCAAACATGAAATGAAATGAGAAGGAAGGTCTGAGTACTTCAGTGTAACAGCTTGAGGAGAAGGGTTTGTTTCCAGTACTGATTTTTCCCTTTCTGTTGTGTTTTCAGACACATTTATTAGGATTAAAATAAAGAGTTTTGCAGGTGTTCCTCACTTCGTTTGCAAAAATAAACTTTGCTGTGATTATTTACTGAGTACAGCCTCAGAGCATGGTGAACACAGCCGTGTTCCTCTCCTCTGCCACAGTGACAAGAATTCTGTGATTCAGCTCTGCTAGGACTTGGCAAGGAATTGTTTATCAAGGAGAATACAGTTCAGAGCAAAAACTGTGATGAGTTTGTTCAGGTTTCTATGAAAACCTCCGGGCTTTGCTTGTACTTTTGTGTATTTTGGATAGAACAATCATTATAAAACAACTGACAATTCAGTGCAGCTTCAAAAGGGTTGATCTCCTAAAAAATAAAAAGGGAGGAACCCACAAAAGTTGTGAGGAGCAGCACATTCCTGAAACGTACTCAGTGGGATTTATTATGAATGTAATGGTTAATTTTGTAAAGGATTGGATAAATCCTATGGAAAGAAACTATTTGACCTTGTTCTTTGGCTTTTTTGATTATTCTGGAAGGTGATTTTGTGACATCTAGTAGCCAATTTGCATTAATTGCTGCTGTAGAGACTTTGAAACTGAAATATTTGTTCCTTGAATTTCAGTTTGTAACAAGACCGCTATACTTTGCTAAAATTGCTTTGAAGCTTGCTGCACTATAACTTCAAAACAATGTGTTATCCTTTGAAATAAGCCAAATGTATATGCTTTTTATGAATTAGTGAGTGCAGTAAGAGAGAATTCAAGATCTTGTCAATAGGAGATTTTCTGTTGCCATTGTTTGGACTTGGTTTTCTATGTGTAAGTTAAGATTGCTAAATGAGTCTAAAAATGTTTTGCTTTAAATGAACAGCATGGTCATTGAATTATGATCTCCTGTAGTTTTGTGATGTCACTAAAACAGGTTTTATTGGTTTATTTCATTTCTGTGATAATTCTAGGTGATTCTGTTACGTCCAGTAATTAATTTCTTTTATTTAGAGCACTGATGGCAACATCAGGCAATGCATCATCACCATCAAAGAAGGACCAAGTCTTGGTTTGCTCTGCACGTCAATAGTGTAAGGCTAAGCAGGAGAACTTGACTGTCATTTTTCTCGTATCACTTAGTTTCTGTTTTTTTCCAAGTTATTTATTATTTTTAATATTGTCTTTTTCGTTGCATTTTGTTGTAAATAAACTACCAACAACTATTCTTTACAACGGTGGCTGTTTTCTCTTACCGGGTCTCCTGTAGGCAGGAACCTCCTCATTAACATGTACCATTGACATTTCTACCCCAGCTCGGCAAGTCACTTCCTCAAAGTTAAACAGCACAAAGAAACAGCTTTGTGAGGAAAATGTAAAGCGCTTACAGCCTCTCCTGGGTTCTGTTGTGCCCCAGCTCTGTAAAGGTTTTACCGGGGCAGGTGCCCCATCAGTCTGGCATTAGCCCATTCAGTTGTAAATGACCATTTGGTTGACAAGGAAGTTTTTCAGTGGGGAATCTAATTCTTTATGCAGGGTTTGGCAGCGCAGCGTTTTACCGAATAACGGGAAAATACTGGAAAAGAGACCACTCGAATCCTCTCAGGCTTGTCTCCAAGTCAGTTAATTTTAGTCAACAGAAATTTCACTTGCACAACGGTTCTTTACACAGGCACTTTCTCCATAGAAACGGAGCTTTCCCTGCTCCAGAGGAAAAGCTTCAGAGCAGCGTGGGACAGGGCAGGGGGAACAAAGAGGGGACTGGAAATGTTTTAAATTGGAAATGGCACGGCAAAGGGACAGAGCCCGCGCAGCTCCGGGGACATCTCAGTGACCCGCTCTGACCTTTTACAGCTGGAGCTCCCATTCTCGGGCAGGACTGCACTGAAATCTGCGCACACTCAAAATCCTACGCAGCAAAATACGGGTGAAAACCCGAATGGGACTCTCCGGCTGCGCGGGCGGCGGGGCCGGGCTGTGCTGCCCAGGGGACAATCCCGGCCCGTGCCCCGGCCCAGGGGACAATCCCGGCCCGTGTCCCTGCCCAGGGGACAATCCCAGTCCGTGTCCCTGCCCAGGGGACAATCCCGGCCCGTGCCCCGGCCCAGGGGACAATCCCCCTGCCCCACAGGGCACTCGCTCGGGCGGGGCCGCAGCCCGGGACAGCCCAAACCCCATTGAAGCCTTCACCGGCCAGCCCGGTGCAAATTAGCGCGCACGTGACCGCCTCATTAACACGTGACCTTCATTAGTAGAGAGATGACCTTTCTCATTGGCGTGCACGTGACCCATTCATTAGCATAAACCTGACCTCTCATTAGCATACAGCCGGCACTGCCGGACGAGCCTGGCAGTCGCCGCGGGAGCGATGGGCACCGTGCGCGAAATGCGCCGCGGATGCCTGAACACGGGCAATGCCCATGGAGCCGAGTGCTGCGCTTTGTGACACCGTCCTGAGGACGCTTTCTTTAGCTTGTACAACATTTAGAGTCTCTAACACCCTCGGAAGACAGCGGGCTCGCACACCCCCAGTCCCAGCCCTCTGCAGGAGCCGCCCGGCGCGCTCGGGGGAAGCGAGGCCCGGCCGGGCACGGCCGCAGCGCGCGCTCCCTGTCGCGACAGCGCCGGGCCGGCCCCGCCCCAGGTCACGCGCGGGTGCGCGCGCCGCGCCAGCTCTCGCGAGAGCCGGGCCTGGCCAAGATGGCGGCGCTGTGCGAGAGCTTCACGCTGCGCGGGCCGGGCCCCGGCGGCGACGGCCCCGGGCTGTGCCTGGAGCCGGGCCCGGGCCGCGACCTCGTGCTGCTCACCGAGCGCGGCCGGGCCGCCACGCTCTTCAAGGTACCGCCCGCGCGTGCTCGGGGGGCGGCAGCGCGGCCCCGGCATGGGGGGTGTCCCGGGCAGGGCCGGGGCCGCGCTGCTTCCCGCGTTCCCTCTCTCCCGGCCTGTCCGGGCCAGGCCCCGCTGTCCCCGGCCCGGGAGCGGCCCCGGCCCGGCCATCCTCTGCCCCCTGCGCTCCTCGCTGCCCCACCTGTGTCTGCTCGGGGACACAGGGCGGCTCGCGCGCTTTTTCGCGTGTTTCTTCTTTTGCTGCTATTCTCTGTCCATTCCCCGTCCCAAAAAACACTTTCCCGAAGCCACAAGTGCGTGTTCCGTGCAGTGCCAGGTTTTGGGCTGTCAGCTCAGTGTCTGCTGCCGTCCTGCTGGCTGCAGGAAGACTTTAGTTTGCAGCACCTAAAAATGAAAGTGTGTTCTGATCTCTGTTGTTCACTAGGCCATAATAAGAAACTTTAAGGCGAATATTTGAGTTTCTCTGTTTATTTGACTATCACATCCATGCAGTTGGGGATTGTAGTGACAGGACAAGCAGGAATAGGAAGTTTCCAAGGCCAGGTGGGATGGGGCTTGGATCAACCTGGGACAGTGGAAGGTGTCCCTGCTCATGGCAGGAGGTGGGACTTGGTGATCTAAGTCCTTTCCAACCCAGGCCATTCCATGATCTAAGTGGGTTGATGATACAACCTCCTTTGGGTTGTTTATTCCCACTGCCAAGACAATATGTGACAACACAACTGTGTTGTAAATATGCCCAGTGTACTCCAGACTGAGAGGGGGTTGAGTGCCCTCAGCAGTCGAGTGTGAATCACACAGAACAGGAGCTCAGACTGCAAAATCCACTGCTCTTGGTCTCAATAACTCGCCTTGGAATAGGAAGAGAAAAAGCACAAGTCTCTATATGATTGTATTAGTCAGTAAAAACAAATTACACTAGTGATAAAATTAATATCTGCCCTGTGAAAAAGCCGTGCCATGTAGCTGTGCTCCATGGCATAAGCCCTTCAGACTGTTACAGGTCAAAGTTATTTCTTACATGAAAAGAAATCTAAATAATGTAGAGTTCTTTCCTGTTATTCTGAACCTGTTGGTATTAGAGGTGGAAACAGGAATGCTCAAGAGGAATTTCTGAGTTAGGTCAGATGTGGCTACCTTGCATTTCCTTTCTGTCATGAGAGAAGTCACCAAAGTGGTCTTTCATCTTTCATGTGTTACATTTTAATTGCAGTGTCTTTGTTCTGACTCTGTAGATTTCAGATCAGAAGCCGCTGGGCTGTTGGTCGGTTAAACATGGGCAGATTCTCACCTGTCCTGTCGTGTGCAACTTTGAAACCCACGAGTACATCGCAGTGCATGATGACAAGGTGAGAGCCTTCATCCTTCTTTAGAGGGAGCAAGGATTTGGTGGGTCCTCCTGAGGGAATGCAGGTAGGAAAAGATCAGCAGTGTGACATTTCTGGTTGAAAGTGTGGGGAGCCCTCGGCACACTGGTGACGTGAGCAGCTTCTGTGCTGAGCACCGTGCTCTGGCAGCCCTTTAAGCACTGGAGGTTCTCAGTGCCTCATGTATACTCTCCCTAAGGATGAGTTATTTGTCCTGTTGCAGCCTGGGTGACATTTGCAGTTGCATGATCATGGTACTGCAATGGTTACAATAATTCACACCCCCATCTTTGATTTTCTGCTCTTGTTTCACAGTTAAAAGTTTCTCTGTGTACGTGTAGCTTTTGTTTAGATGATGCTGAGCCTTAGGCTTTTTATTGTTGTTGATGAAATATCACTCCTGGCCTTGCATTGCTTGTGAAAATCAGGCCATCTGTATCTCACCTGTCTCCATCACTTTGATCTACTTTCATTCAGAGTTCTGCTGTGTCTTTTCCTTCATTCTTTCCTGTCCTTTCTTTCCAACTCAGGATTTCTGAGCTTGGTTTCTATTCCTGCTGTTTCTGCTCCCCCCTAGGGCACTCAGGGCACTGTGAATACTCACTGTGTTTCCCTCCTGTTGCAGTTACTGGTATTTGGAGTGCTCAGAAGTCTGTGTGTTACTGTTTTACCTAAAAATGATGCTTCTCTTAAAGGTTTTAAGAATATGGAAGAATGAAGACATTAACTTGGACAAAGCCTTTAAAGCAACAGTAAGTTTCCTTCATGTATTCTCTTCTCTGTGTTTTGGATCCTGGTGGAGGGAAAAAGTGCTCTAATTTTCAGAGTATTGGCCATATTACATTTTGGCTTAATTTGTGCTTCATGATGCTGTGGAGTATTGTAGGGAATCCACTTGCACTGATTTTATCATCAGAATATTTCTCTTAAAATGTTCTCTTAAACAATCTTAAAGTGATTGTTATGCCAAGGCCTCAGCATTTCTCAGGACTTTCTAAAGATGATGAATTATGTTCAATTACAGATCTTTGTGCTCTGCTGGTTGATGTGTTAAACATCACTTTGTGTGTTGCTGTAGAGCAGATGTGTGACCTCCTGACCATGTCATGTTTTTTTCTGATGTAATTCAGGAATGGGATGCTCATCAGGACATTTTTGGCTTTTTGTTGGGTATTTGTGGCATTTCAGCAAATCAGCAGCTACTAGATGTACGTTATTAAGAATCTTAAAGGTTCATCATTCTTCTGCTAAAGTTTATTGGAAAAAGTTAGAATAATGAATAAAGCCCTCAGTTTTCAGGGTAGTGTAGCAGAGATTTGTTTGTGTTCTTGCAGCTCTCAGCAGATGTGTACAGGATCCATTCCCTGCCCCACGGGGGCCCGGTGGTGCTGTTCAGGGGAGGGGGGGTCAGGACTCTGGATGTGCTCTTGGAAGCCCCTCAGCAGGAAATTGAAAATGTCATCTCAGGGGAGGTCATCAGGTAAGTGATGCCACTTTGTGTTGATTCTTGCTTGGAGGAACTGACTGTGATGATAAAAGTTGTTCCCTCTTCTGAGGAGATGGGGGGGAAATCAAAGACCAAGATCATGGGGTTGGGTTCCAACACATTGGTTTTTATATCTCAGAATTCCTTACAGAGTTTTCCTAAAAATGAGAAGATGCCTGAGGAATAGTGATATGACTTTATGCATAAATTTAGAATTTGGAGAATGTTCATCCAGCTTTCTGGTTTTAGGTGGAGTGGAGCTTTTATGGAAGGCCAACAACCTGTCTTAATTTTCACTACTGAGAAAGTGAGTTAAATACTTTTTATTAAAAGAACTCTCATAGCAGGAGACCTGAATACTTTTTTCAAAATCCATCACTGGTTTAATTTGATTTTAAGAGCTTTTAGTGGAATCATTATCCTGATATAATCAATACAGCAGTTAAATGGAAGTTGTGTTGTATTCAGGGCTGAGAAGCTGGGCTCTCAGAACTGCAGAGAACAATTAATAAGATGAAGTACAGTGGACATTGTGTTACTCTTCATTGCTCATTGTGAAGAACTGTTGAATAGGATGTATGTTTTTAAATAAGGAATTATACATGAATCTGTCTTTATGCAAATGCTTTTTCCTGTATGTCCATTTGTTGCATCAAATAAGAATTTTCTTTACTTGTTAGAGTCTGCAGACTGTTCCAAATTATTTTATGTGTCCTATAGAAAACACGACTTCCTAATTTTTCCACAATGTCTAAAGCTAAGCAGTATTGATACCTGAATTTCTGTTATATCATCTTTGTGTAAATTAAGGGAAAATTTTCTTTTCTTTTTTTATTTTAGGATGATGATTTTTTTGTCTATGTACAGAAACCTAAGCTGAGTAGTCTACACAAATACAAGCTTGAACAACAGGAATCAGCCAAGCCACTGTGTTTCACAGCACATATAACAAACCAAATTGTCACACTTCTGTGTTTGTGTAAGTTACATTTGTTAATGGGTTGTGATAAGGAACAAAGAATTGTATGAAATTACATGGAATGTTCATATTTATGATATACCGTTTAATATTTTTAGTTTTTTAAACTTCCCAAAACAGCTACAAGTAGTAATTAAAGATTCCTGATACTTTAATGGATACCTGTGATCACTTGCACCCTGCAGATCTCATTACACCTTTATTGCTGTACGTTAATTTTGCTGCTTTGAATCATAATAAGTCCTTTAAATATCCTGTATTAATTCTTCTTTCAGCATTCACTGGCTATTGTTCTTTTTGGATGTCCTTTTGCCATATGATATCAAACAGGTTTTTCCCACAAAAATCAGTTATAAAAGTGATTATTATTTTTCTTTTAACAGATTCCAATGACTCTGTGTACCAGGTTCTGATACCTCTGCAGCAAGATTCTGAAGAAGAAGAAGAGGAAGAAGAAGAAGAAATTTTGTCCAAGTCACTTCTACTAAACCTTTCAGTGTCTGGAGCTGTTCTGAAAGGAACATCTTTAGTTGTCCTGGACAAAGACCACGTTGCAGTGTTGGGCAGTCTGGCTGCACCTAGGAAAGAGCCCAGAGGTAGCTTGAAAAATCATATTAAGATGTTGTAAGGTCTAAAATTTCCTTGGGCAGAGCACTAGGTGGAAAAATTGTGCTGTCCCTCTTGTCCTAGCTTCTGGTTTAAAGCTCTTCACTGGAAAAACAACTTTTCTTTAAATTGGGATGTAACCTAATGCTGAATACTGGCTGAGCTGTTTTCTAACAGCTATTTCTGTTTCCTCCAGCGTTTGTAACTGAAAGTAGCAAAAGCAAATGTAGCACTTATGTTGCTTTTTGGTCTCATCTATGTCTTACTTCCCTCAGAGTGCCTGACCATATGGAATACAAAATTTCAGACGTTGCAAACCTCAAAGGAGCTACCCCTGGGGACCAGTGGCCAGGTAAAGCTCGGCCGTGGGTTTGGGGTTCTTGTGCATTTGACAGCAGGGAGGGGAGTGTTGGGCTGCAGAGCTCTGCTGGTACTGGAGGAGCAGTAATTGCAAATTCTGCAGCAAAATTCATAGTGACCACTTGATGAGTAGTTTCTGTCAGAATATTCATTGGGAGGATGGTGACCTGTAGAAATTTCTGTGATAATTTAGTACTTTGTCACTTCTCATGGTCATGATTATTTTGTGTGAATAAAATCACTGAACACAAAACCCATCAGTGCAGGAACTCACTTTTCTGCTCATCTCATTGATGATACACTTCAATATTTTGCAGTTGTGGTGTTATGAGGAAAAATTTTTTCTAATTCATGGGAAAGTGCTGACTGTAATTATGTACAAGTGTGAAACATCATCCTTGGCAGCTGCTGTGGGAAAGCTCAAGTACAGTCAAACTCCTGGTAAGATTTTTTTTTAATAATTACAGTGAAAAGATCTTGTAAAAGGAAGATGTCTGAAATTGTATAAAAATTATTTTAATAGTCCTATAAAATTAATTTAAGTTAAACAGTTCGAAGCAACTACACACTGTACCATGTTCCTGGCTGTTAAATTTACTGGTGCTGGGAACACCAAAGCACCAAATGTCTGAATTTATTGTGGCTTCACTTAACCTAGGTTGTCATTCAGATACTGGAATTACTGAGAACACTGGAATGCTGGTGATGAATACTGAAAACAAAGTGAAGTGCTGTTTCCTAAAATGTATTTTCAAAGAGTATGTGATTGGATAGGGTAATGTCAAAGCTTAGTTTGTGAATTTCAATTTGAAATTGTACTATCATAGTGGTTTTAATTATACACTGCATTGATAAAACATTGCAAGTAATGCTCAGGATAAATTGTGTAATAACTTACTTCTCCTGCTCCCAGAGGCAAAATGGAGAAACAGTATAAAAAAGGTCATAAAATTACCTGCTGCTGAAATAAAACTGGCAGCTTTCTTGGCATAAAACCACTTGCATTATAGTTTAGAAAATATCTATTAGCATAAGAAGTTGATGCAATATTCATACTTCAATAAATGTGCTGTAAGTGTTATCTTCATGTAGTTTCATTTGTGTGTTCCCAGATGTGTCCTTGTTTATGAACTGGAATACCCTGGAGGATGAAGAGCTGGTGGCTTCCTTTCAGTCCCAGGAGTCTGTAGCTCTGAAAGCAGACTCCAGACTGAATGTAAGTTAGCATTAGGGTCGTTTGAGGTGGTTATTTGTCTTGTCTCTTCCCCATGCTGCTACTTTTAGGTGTTGTAGCAGAAAGAAATTTCACTTTATCTGTTACTGATTGTTTCTAGCACTGTTTCTGGAATTGGCGATGGTAATCATAGTCTGGAAAGCAGGTTGACACATGAAGTTTCCAATTATATTGCTTAAAATCCTTAAATATTTTGGAGCTGAATGATAACTCTTTGTTTTGCTTTACTACAGTTAAGATCAAGAAAGAGCAGTGTTGCTGAAGAACAGCCAGAGCCCTTATCAGTTGGGCAGATCTTAATAAATTTCAAAGTAAGTAACCCAGATATTTTCAAGTAGTGTTTAAACACTCTCAGAATATTCTAGGTATCTCTTAAAACTGTTACCTCTTTCCATGTCCTCTTGCACATATCAGGTTGGCCAAGCTGCCTTGAACAGGTGAGGTGAAGGATATTGTTACTATCATTATTGTGCAAGAACAGCATTTGGCATGATGAAATTAAGTTTTGTCATAGGAGTGTGTTTTGAGAACTGTACAATACAGGGCTTACAACAGCTGAGTTCTGAAAACTTGAACAAATTTGTTTATTTTTAATGACAGTCTCTTGCAGTAAATAAGGGAGGATATTTCATCTAAACTTTGCTTGTTTAGGTTCTTATTTATGACTTTAATTTTGTCGAAGGCCTTTTGGTTGTAGGAAGTCAGAAGAATTGTCAGGAATTCCACTGCAAATGCAGCAGTAAGATCTAGTTCCTTCCTAGAACTTGCTCCAAGTGCTGTGATAGGTCACAGTGGGACAGGAAGGGACACCTTGGTATTGTCACTGATGTAGCAGGTGATGAATCCATGAGCAGTTACTGCTTGCCTGAGTTTAGAGTGAGGAATTCTCTCATTTGGCTCTTTCATGCTTGAAAGAAACTATCCTAGCAAAACACAGAGAGGTGAGGAATTTTTGTAAATTTTTCTAACTTGAATTCCGAAATAGGTCTGCTTCTACTTGGTCTAATTCATGCCAAGGCAGTTCTCAAACATTTGCCTTGTACTTCTGAGTTGCACAGTGTTTGTCTTTTCCAGGATGCTTCTAATTATGTGTTGGAAACCAGATTGAGAAAACTGATGACAAAAGCACCGACCCCAGATCTGCAAGCCACCATTGGCTGTGTGGTCACTGCCCTTACAGACAGATGTAAAAGAAATCCAAAGTACTACCCTCAAAATTTCCTGCATGAGATTGTTGAAACACGGAACTTGTCCTACAGGTAGTGACTGCATTTTTTGAAGTGTAAGAAGTAGTCTTTAAAATTAAAAGAAGTAGAAATAAAGTTCTTTATAAGCTGCTCTTGAATTACCAGAATTTAGTAGCAGAGGTGTTTATTTTCTGATGAAGTTGGTGTTTTACATAAAAATCCGCCTGGGGAGGAAGATTAGTACTATTACCTTAGTCGTCAGTGTAGTTCTCAGTGTGGACTGTGCAACCTATTGATTGCATATTCTTACAGTTTATGTCCAGATTTAATGGCTGTTGCTTTGGAGAAAAAAGATATGCATCTCTTACAACTCTGCCTAGAACGGTTTCCAGATATTCCTGAAGAAATTACTTATGCTTGCCTGAAAGCATTTTTAAGGTAACTTGAAATATTTTCTTTTTTTCTTCACCAAATTTTAGTCTGCTTTTGTTTTTGTAATAAGCTTCAAAGAATTCTTTATGTGTGTTGATGGAACTGCTGATTTTAAAGCTAATAATTAAAAGTGTAAAATGTCTGAAATTTTTTTCCACAGCATGAGTGAATCCCATCTTGAAAACATGGATGTAAATCTAGATTCCGTGATCTGTTACATTGATGTTGAATTCGACAATAAAGACGTTAAGACTGAAATTGTAGAGAATGGTTTCAGAGCAGAGATGGACCAGGACATGTGTGGTACCAAAATCCCAAAGGAAAGCCAGTCCAGGAGTGATGATGACTCCTGCCCTATTGGGCCTCAGAAGGCAGCACTGCTGTATCCTCTGCGTGTGAAGGGAAGCCAGAGCATTGCATGTGCTGTGGATGTTCAGATCTGGTATTGCCAAAAGGCACATCCTCTCTTCTTGCTGAAAGTTTGAGGTCTCATAAAAGCGGTTCCTACTCAGTAAAAAAGTGTTTAAAATATATATAGAAACATTTAGCTTTTAGAATGTATCTACACTGGTTTAAACTTAGTTTTATTACACTATTGCAATAATCTTCCTTTACTTAAGAGAAGAGTTATCACTGCTTTGGATATTTGCCTGTTCAAACACATCAGGCAGTTACACCCTTGCAGTGGACAGAACTGTTCAAGTTAAATCTACCATGATGGTTCAGTTGCTGTAGATATTTCATGATAGAAGTAAGATTAAAAAACGTGGGGAAGTATTTTCTTTAGAATTCACTCTGGTTTGTAGAAACTGGTATTTTTCCTGCAGTGTTATTCCCTTAATAGCACTGGCCAGAAATGCTATTCTCCATTCAGCTTACACTGAAACATTTCTTTTGCCTCACCTGAAAAACCTTCCAGCTGAAGAAGCTATTGTAAGTATTTTAATATTATAAGGTTTTAAAAGTCTTACTATTATTTTGTGATGAGGGAAAGGGAAGAGAGTTTTTCTATCGTATATGAGAAATTCACTATTCTTTCTGCTTTCTGAATAACGAACTAATGCACCGAAATTAATTAGGATGCCTAATAAAACTAATAGTAAGGAATATCACATTTTTCCACATACTTCAGTAATTTTCTTGATATTTGTAGTCCTAACTTGTTTTAGAACAGCATACATGGAAAATGTTCATATTCTGTTAGCAAGTAATAATACCTTTGCTTGATTTAGATGCTTTTTAGGAAAGGAAAAAGTCACAGTAATTTAGTCAGTTATATCAGAAACAGAAATGTAGAAAATATGAGAAACAAACTCTATAATCCCAAATGTAATACAAATCTTGGTCTCCTCAGTTTAGGGGAAAAAGCCACCAAGCCTCCCCAATTTCTCAGAATCTGAAATAGAACTTACAGAGCTGTGTGTACCTGAGCATATATGTGATTTTCCAGTGATTTCAGAAAAACCCCACACATCAGAACAAAGCTGATCTCCATTCTGACACATTCCTGGAACAGTGATTACTCCGAATGTAATTTACACTGAATACTGCTGAGAAATTTCAAACATCTAGCTATGAGTAGTGTAAGAAAACCATAAAACTTGTTTTTAATGTGTAGTATACAGGCATTCATGTTTGCATTCAAAAACAGAAAAAAATTTAAAATCCTTATGAAAATTACCATGTGCAGGACAAAACCCCTTGGTCTAGTAAATGTCTGTCCTTTACAAATGTTCTGACTTTCTACTTTCAGCTATTTCTCAGGTATTTATATTACCTGTATGTGAAATGCAGTGAAAAAGTTAACACCACTCTTCCTGGAATACGCTCTCCCACAATAAATCAGGTGAGCAGCTCATTCTAAGAGCTGTACTTCCTTCCCTTTCTGGGCTATGTAACTGTGAGTAGTTGGGGAATATCTAAAATCACCTGACATCTACATTCATTCTACCAAGTGCTGTCTGTCAGTGTAACCTGTATGAAGTCAGGTGTAACACTTTAACAATCAAATTCCAAATATGCCTGAAAATATGAACCTGTGCATTTTGTATTAGAAGTTAATGTCTCAGAGTTCAGCTTTTAAAGCCACGTGTGTGTTAGTTCCAGACTGGGAAGTGTAAGTGTAGTTTTCTTGTTTGTCTTCAGATCATGGATTGGATGTGCCTGTTGCTTGATGCTCACTTCACTGTCATGGTGATGCTGCCAGAAGCAAAGGAGTTGCTTTCAAACCTGCATAAGTTTGTGAGAGCCCAAGTAAGTTGCATCTTCTGGGATAATTATTTGAATTTCAGTTGGATGTGGAATATGGTTGCTGAGAAAGGGGGGAGACAGACAACAACAAATTATATAGTGAATCCAACCGTGTGTGTCTTCCTCTGTATGTTTTTTCCTGAGCATGAATTACAGTTGCCTCAGTCGCATTTGGATTTCAAAAGCTGCTTTGTTTGGTTTAAATATCCTAAACTGTGCAGAACCAGAGATAGTTCCACAGTATGATGATGTATGAAAATAATTAAAATGTATTTTGCTATAAATGTCTCTGTTTTCTTCTTTTAAGGTACGGTTCTACTCAGAACTCAACAAGATAGAAGGAAGTTTGCGGGAATTACAAAGACTGAACCACCTGAGAGAATCTCACACCTATTCTATTGAAGTGCTGGAAATCATTTGAATTTGAAATTCATTAACACATTTATTTTGTATTGATTCCTTTTATGACAAGGATTTATTAGCACTCCATATTGGGGCTGTCAAAAGTTGTTTTCTACATAGGAGGAGCCTGGTTACTCTGTAGCTACATGGGAGTTGTAAGTTTTGAACCTTGTGTATTAAAAGCTCTCTTTTTGACTGGATGAGAAGCTGGATATTTGCTTATATTTTCATGTAGAATTTTGATATGTGATCATGAGAACTTCCTAAAGTACCACATGATTCTTGGCTAAACCCAAGATGATTGTGGCAGAAGTGCTGGGGGCATAACCTGCTGTCTTGGGCTGTGTAACTTGGAAAGAGCTGCACGCACAGTTCAGTGGCTCGAGTCACTTTGGAAGGTAACAGTTTCAGTTGTGTTTATACACTGACAGTACCAAATGTATGTAGAAGTCTAAAAAAAAAACAACCCTGCAGTGGCAGCTGAAGATTTGTATAGAGGGGGACTTCTTGGCACTGATAGTGGTTGCTTTCAATATTTTGGACAAGAAAACTTACCTTGAATTTAAAATAAGAACATTCTTACCTACATTAGTTTGTTTTCTGTAAGTACTTTACAACTATTGAACACCTCTCCTTAGTTTATGTCACCTATAGTGCTTGATTTTTAGCTTTTCAAAGTATATCTTAGATTGGTTTTGACTCTCTTTGAAATACAAAGTGATTACTAAAGTTTTATGTAAGCAACATTTGTTGAAGATTTTACAGTTATCTGTTGAATTATTCTTCTGATGAGGCATTCACTTAAAGCTGACTTGTCACAAGATACTTGTGGGACTATTCATCTGGAATAAGGAAAAATGGGACAGAAGCATAATGCTGGATTTCCTGGAGTCAAGTATAAGATGGATGGTTGGGGACAAGATAATCAGTACATTTTCAGAACAGCAAATACAATGTTATTTTTACTTATTTTTCCTAATGATGTGATTGAATATTAGTAGAATTCAGCATATCAGTGCATTGATATACTTTGGTTTTCATCATGTAAATAAAATGGCAATTGGAATTATATTGAATTACCTCAGCAAAAGTCATGTAAGCCCTTCCTTCCTACACCTGACTTCCAGTCTGCTGCTGAGCTCTAGTGTAACTTTACTCAGCAACACTGCGGTGTCTTAGAAAACTGTACGTGGAACTGATTGGAGAGCTGAACACCTGAATGCAATTCCTAACACAAGTTATGAGATAGTTTGGAGTGAAGGACTGGACAAAAGCATCTCAATAATTTAAGCAAGAGTATATGCTCACTTGTTCTGAATGCCATCCAGTTGTAGGTTAAGTTCTTTCTCTTATCCTTGGAAGAAAGGACAACAGCTTGGAACAACTGGGCTATTCACCTTCAATGTTCCTTGTGAAAGGAGGTTTTTTCTCCATCTGTCCTAAGGATGGAAGCAGGATAGGGCCTCCACACAAAAATTCCTCTTCCTGCTGTATTCAATTCACTTACAAAGATGTTCATTTAACTCTACCAAATAGTTCCAAATCAGTATGTTCTCTTGTGTGCAATGGGCAGGTTCTTAGGGTTGGGGTTGATTTCCAACACACAGCTCCATACAGAGAAAGGACTAATTTACATCCTGTCCCTGAAGGTAACATCGCTCGGTGCACACATTTCTCCATCATAAAATGAAAATTATTAAGTTCTATTCAGTAAGCAATTCCACATCACCAACTGATAAGGGATGGGATTAAGAGACGAGATACTCTGGTTCACAGATCCAAAAGCACATGACTCTCAGCACTTTTGATCTACCACAAATACACAAGATCTGCAGTATTTCAGAGGTGTTAGTGCTTTCACAATGCTGCAGGCTGTGGTTTGGTGCAGTAGGTGCACTAGGACCGTTGTTAGATTCTCGATGTATAGATGGCAGATGCACAGGTGTTTTTCCCATGATACCAGAAGGGGATAATGGAAAATGTATGTCTGTGTATTCATGTATTTAAAGTTACCACAATCTTCTGCAATCTTTTAAGAAGTAGCAAAAATCAGCCTGACATAAGCAATCTAAAGGTAACTTGGAAAGGTTCAGAATATAAATGGAGTAGAAAGGTGTAAATGGGGTTGGGCAATGTTGGCTGCTGCTGTGTGTGTCATCCTGTGTTTAGACTAGGGCTTTGAGCCTGTACAGCTGCTACACTGAATATAAAAGAGCTGCAGATAAAAAGCTGGATATAGAGTGCAAATTGGGCTAAACCCTGCTGCTACTGTTGCATGCTTGATGCTGTGGCAGGTTTGTGGGTTTAATGAGGTGCTTGGCCTGACCAACAAGTTAATGAACAAAAGGACTTCAAAAATTACTACAGAAGAATGCAAGTTAAATGACATGTTGGACATGTTGCTGCCATGTTTATGGCATGAACAGTGTTGGGTTTTACCTTGCTCAGAAGTATAAGCAAGGGACTGAAAGAAATGAACATGTAAACAGACTGATTTTCTAATGATAAGACTTCTGGCTCTCTGAAATCCTAAAGCTGTCTTGATCGAAGGCAGGCTAGTTGTAAGAAATACAAGATGTCTGTGTGCCTTGGGCTGGCTTTCAGTTTTTACTGCTTTTGTTTATGAAACGGATACCCTGAATTCAAGTGGCAGCATTGGAAACCCAACTGTGCAACTGGTTTTTGTTGATTTTTAGCTCTTTGTGGGCTCTGGCAAATGAGACAATCAGAGGGATTACAAAGCAGACGGAGCCCATCTCTTTCCTAGTGCTCCAGGGAACTGTGGAAACAGCAGAATAGAGGAAGTGGATGGACAAAAACGGTGATGGTATATCCCTATGTGATCTCAGCGTTTGCTTTACACGGGTACTGGCCGTGTAAGGGTGAGCTGTAAAAGGGGTTTAACGGGCGAGGAGTCAAAGCACGGCCAGAGATGAGTGTCAGGGGAGCTGCTTGGTGCCGATGGCGGAGGGAAGCCTCACCCGAGGGCTCTGATTTAGGCGGGGAATGAAGACCCCCGTGGGGAGCCCCTGGCCGGGGCCCGGCGCGCACCTCGCTCAGAGCTGTTCCCGACGGGCCCGGGACTCCCTCGGGGAGCGGGTCGAGCTCTGGGAGAGACCCCGGCCACGGGCCCAGCGACTCCGGTGTGGGGAGAGGCTGAGTCCGGGGGCAGGGCCGGCTAAGGGAGCGCCAGTGGAGGGACCGTGAGATAGGGCGGGGGGCACGGCGGGTGCCGGCGGAGGGGAAAGGGGCAAGCGGACCATAAGGGGGCGAGGAGCGGTGCTGATGCCGGTGGCCGATGCCGGGTTCGGATTCGGGGTCGATGCCGCGTTCGGGTTGGCGGTTGGTGCCGATGTCGGTGCCGGGGTCGGTGTCGGATCCGGGGTCGGTGGTAGGTTCGAGCTCGTTCCAGGTTCGGTGCCGGGTCCGGGGGTCGCGGGGCCGCCCCGTCGCGGCGGCTCCCTCACGGCCGTGGCGGGCGCGCCCCCTGGCGGCGGCGGCGGGCGCGGCGGTCACGTGAGGCGCTCGGGGCCTGGTGCCGCTTCCCCCAGTCAGCGCGGAGCGGCCGAGGCGCAGGCGGGGAACAAGATGGCGGCCGGCGGCGATCCGGAGCGGGGCGCCGGCGATTCGCGTTGAGCCGCGGCCCGCTCGGCCCGGCCCCCCCCCCGCCCCGGGCCCGCGCCCTCCGCGGGGCGCGGAGCTTGCCCGTAGCCGCCTGTCCGGACTCCGAGCGCCCTCCCGAGCCGCCCTTCCCCTCCCTTCCCCCTCGGCCAGCGCCCAGCGATGCGGGGCCGGCGCGGCAGGCCGCCCAAGCAGCAGCAGCCGGCGGCGGCCGCCGCTCCGGCGAGCGCCCCGGCTCCGGCGGGCCCCATCGGCGGGCTGCGCTCCCGGCAGCGCGGCAGCAGCCGCGGCAGGTGGGCGGCCGCGGCCCAGGCGGAGACGGCGGGGCCCAAGCAGAAGGGAGCCGGCGCTGCCCAGGCCTCGTCGCCCGCCGCCGCCGCCGCCTCGCCCAGGGGGGGCGGCAAGAGGAAGGCGGGCGGCGGCGGCAGCAGCACCCCCGGTGGGGGAGGCAGCGGCGGTAAGGGCAGGGGCAGGGCCGGGGCGGCAGGAGCAGGGGGAGGAGGAGGCGCAGGAGGCAGCTGCAACAGCCAAGGCAGGGCTGCCTCGTCCAGGAGGAGCATCAGCAAAGTGGTGTACGACGATCATGAGAGCGAGGAGGAGGAGGAGGAGAGCATGGTGTCCGAGGAGGAGGAGGACGAGGGAGACCCCGAGGATAATCAGGACTCCGAGGAGGAAGAGGAGGAGGAGATAATGGAGGAGGAGGACGACGACGACTCTGACTACCCCGAAGAGATGGAGGATGAAGACGATGCCAGTTATTGCACTGAGAGCAGCTTCAGGAGCCACAGCACCTACAGCAGCACCCCAGGTAGAGAGTCCGTGGGCGAACTCAAACAAGTCGAGGGCACCCCACATGCTCCCTCTAGGTTGGCAAATACGGTCCGCGCTCCCATGCGAGGATGTGAGGGATGCCCGCAAGCACTCCCAGGGAGAGGGGTATGCAAATAACCGCTGGCAACCCCGGGGACGCGGGGAGCATTGGAAGATGCTCACAAACGCATGCACGGAGAGGAGCAGGGAGGGCGGGCGGCACTCTCTGAAACAAGGGGATGCTTTGCAAATATTCGTGGGGAACCTGGTAACCGCAGAAATGCGCGATCCACCAGGACGTGTTGCAAACAATGTCAAAAGTGTCGTGAAGCATTCACTTTAAATTTAAAAACAAGGGAAACGACAGGCATGCCACGCAGAGAGGTCTTTTCAGTTAAATACAGGAAAGGCTGGCTTGTGCTTGCAAATACAACTTGATGTTGAAAGGAAAGGAAGCACATGTAAGTTGAAGTGGTTTGAAAAACCAAAAAAACTATAAACACCGAGAATTTTCAGGCTTTTGAGATCAGAGCTATAACTGGATCCAGCATCTATTGGCTTTAAGACAAAAGTAGCTTTCCAAGGAGGGAAATGAGGTGCATTGTTCAAAATGGAGATTGCATTGTTATAGTTTGGGGAAAAGTGCACAGGGCCTCATTGCAAGGATATAGTTTGAGTTCAACACAAAGATTAAAAGGTGGAGGTTGAGTCAGAGGTCTTGCATTTAAACACTGCGTTTATCTTAAGATATGGCAGCCTTTAAAACTCATATTTGGGTTAAAATTCATTAAACATAATTGTGATTTTTTTTTTTTTTTTGATTCTAGTAGAACATTTGGGAAATTTTTAAGGCCTGCATTTCTGTTTGTCCTTAATTGGTTCATTCACTAAGCTTCAAAAATTCTTTTATTTCAACTTAAGCACTTTGAATTTATTTGATTTATTTGAACTCATTCCAGAACTGAATTAAAACTTAGACTATTTTATTTTTATTTTTTATTTTTTATATTTTTTTCTTTTTAAATCTCTGAACCAGGAGAATAGTTCAACTTATAGGTAACCTGGTATGATTTGGGCTGCAGGATGGCAGGCTGCTGTTGCTCCAGTATTTGGCCAGTTTGGAAGGGGGGAGGAACAGGTTGTTGGTGTGAATGCATTGCATCTTAATTAAAAAAGGAATGTAGTTCTGAATTGTTAGCTGATGACTTTTTAAAAGGGGGAAATACTGGCTGCTAAATGTGTAGCTTGTTTTTATTTTGGTGGGTTAGTGATATCAGCTCATTCTATGACTTCATAATAGTACTTTAAAAAGCTCTATATGTTTGTTTATATATATTTTTTAAACTTATATCCATATGCACCAGAACCTAAATGAATCACAATAGGTACATACATTACTAAATTTATTTAGACATAATTTTTTAAAGATGTTAGTTTACCTGTTGCAGGAGTGTCCTGCAATCAAATCGAAATTTTTTGAATAAAGATTCAGATCTGGCTTCACAAAAGGAAAAAAGCTCTGAAATTCTCTCTTGACTTTTAACTCTCCATTTTCTGCTTAGTTGTGATACCTTTCATTTTTATTACCTTTATGAGAGTGCTTATGTCAGAGAAATAATATTTTTATGATTTTAACTGGCTAGGTCAGGATAATATTTTTTATAGGAGCATCCAGGTTTAAAATGAGTTCTGCAGAGAATGGGTGTATGCCATTTTTCAAATGTGCTAAGTGTTTTGGCAAATCAGAAGATAGCTCTGTGTGCATTGTTGTACAAGCATAGACAGGTTTATGTGGTATTTAGGTGTATCAGAAACCATTTTGATAATTTATATGTTTATTTCTCACTTGGTCAGGATGACTTCAGTTAACTTTCTTAAGAGAAGTCTAAGTGTAAGCATTTTTATCCTTTAGGTGCTTTCGCTCTATATTGAGTTTTTGAGAGCTAAAACATTTGTGTTGTTATTTTGGCAATTTACCGGTGGTTCTTATTAGCTCAGTGTTTGCCTAAAGGTGCTTCCCTCTCTCCCAGACACACTCTTGCTCTTCTGCAAAGGAAATACAAACTTTTCATTCAGGCAGCTCAGTCCGTGCCTCCTGCTGGACAAACACCTGCTTTGGGAGCGCGGCTGTGCAGGGGTGGCACCGATGGAAATCTCGGTTTTGTCACAGTCAGGAGATGCCGGGAGTCAGAGCAGACTGACCGGCCAGGAAGGGTTTGTGTCCGGTCAGGAGCTGTGTGTGTGTGACGGGGCCGGGGCAGGGCAGGGCTGTGTCTCTGGTGTCCCTTCAGGGTGCACCCTGAGCCGCAGCTGGTCCTTGGCTGTGTGCAGATATCGGGGTTATTTCACAGCCTTGTCTTCCAGCCGGGCAGTGTGACACAGTGACAGAGTTCTTGTGCTGAGCTGCAGGGCTCCAAGGAGCTCTCCTGCCTTGGCTCCTGACAGAATTGTGCAGGTTTTTTACCAGAAGAGGTGATGAACAATCCTTCTCCCCTTATCTCCAGCCACTTCCAGGATGTACTCTCAGGGGCTGAAGAGTGTTTTTGAGAGCAGGGTATTGAATAATTACCATCCCAGTCAAACTCTCCTGCCAACCAAGCTTTTACACATCCCACTTAAATGGGGGATAGACTTGCTACAGTTTTTTCTAACTTACGTTGAGCAATGAATTAAAAGATCACAGAGCATTGTCTCTGGCCAAGAAAGCTTCAGGTTTTGTGCTCTGATGTGGAGCTTATGATTTATCTTGAACTTAGGTGTAGGAGTACTTTCTATTATAATATGATAGTAAAATTAATATTATTATAATATTATTAAACTATTTGAAGAAGCAGAATCTTAGAAAACAGAAAATCTCTTTAATATACCACTTAGTCACAGTACAGTAAAAACATACTGTGTGAATAACAATTACTTCTTTTTATTCTGCTGGATGTACTTTTGATGGAGGGATTTTGTGTATGTGTAATGTCCCTTCTCTCTCACCCTTTTGCATCCCCAAAAGGTGGGTGAACTGTTGGGACAGGGATCCTGTATAACTTGTATCACTAACCATTTTTGCCATTCCCTGTCCACTGTAAATTCTACTTGAGACTTGTCACTGTTGCATTATAGTTACTAAGTATTTAATATGTTGCAGAATTTTTAGAGACTAGTTGAATCAGGATGCCTGGAAGTCCTTAATTTTTTATTTATTGATTTTTATTCATCAGAAAACTAGTTTTAGGAAGAGTTATACATCTAGATTTATGTCATCTAGATCTAGATGAGATCATCATCAGTCTGTCAAACAAACAAATACACAACACTGGAGTTGGGAGACAAAATATTTATCTGAAAATACATTAAATACTTTTAGTTGGATTTTGTTTGTCTGAGCATTTGCAGGGATTGACCGTTGCTTCTGTTAAGCAGTTACTTCACAGTGTGCTTTTATCTTCAGAGTGAAAGAATTTAGCTGGGAATCAGGTGCTGCATTTGGTGTATCTGTAGTAATTTTTTATCTGAACATGTTTTTTGTGCTCTTGAAGAATTGTCTAAGTGGAGACACTGAGATATGACATTAAGATATGCATCCTCTTTTTTTGGCATGGGAAAAGATTTACCAGCCTCCCAAACATCTTACCTGGGCTCCCTCTTCTCTAAAATAAACCTCATATTCTCTTATTTTACCATTTAGTGATCTGCACTTTGATTTGTGCTCTAGAGGGAAGGATCACTAGTTGTCATGCCAGTCTTGAAAAATGACTCTTAACAAAGAAATTGTGTAGAAGGCCAAAGGAATGAATCTGGGGCTGATCCTGCTGCATTGACTTGTAAATTGGCAGCTTATCTGAAGAGAGGTTTGTCAGTGATCTCAGAAGCTCTGAGCAGCAAATACCTCGCCTTTATCAAAGTATGTGTGTTGTAAAAGGTTGCGTGCTGCTGATGACTTTATTGAGCAAACTTTTTTGGTAGATCTGCAGTAAAATTCAGTAAGTGCTCATTGTGTTGCACGGAACAGGTGTAATGTGAATAAATGTGGATTTTAGTAGGTTGGGGCTGGCTCTCAGGGCTCACTAACTTCTTAAATTAGTTACAGCCTATCACGAGTGTGTCCCAATAAATTGTCTGACTGTTCCTGAGAATCATTTTATTTGTACTACCTTTGGTTTTGTTGAGTTTTTTTCTTTGCCTGGGTTCTGGGCACAAAAAGGTTGTGCCTCTGAGTCCCCCTCAGAGTGATCTTACCTGCTGCTTGTCTTGCATTTGCATTAGTTAGCCAAATGTTAAAATGATTCCATCGATCATGGGAGGGTTTGTATTCCTGGCTCCTGAGGGAGTGCTGATGGCCATAATGTTGGGAAATTAAAATCTTTATGTAAAATCAGTCGAGAACCCTAGTTTGATCTAAAGGTGTACTGCTGACAGTGTGCAAACTGGAAAAAAAAAAGAAGCACCCAGAAGTTTTACAGTTTTAAAAGAATATAAAGACCTACTTTTGTACAAGGCAAGGTAGGAGTCAAACTTCACTTAAGAACACGTGAGAATTTGTGTGATGTGAGTGCACTCAGGACCTAGTCTAATGACCAGTGATTTTTTCATTTGTGTTTCAACTTCCAAAGCTTTATTGGTGCTTGGAATGCCTAATTTTTAATGTTAGTTTAGTTTTTAAGTTTTATTTATGGCTGATTTTTTTCTTTTCTCCAGACTAAATAAATAAATTTGGGTTAAGTGTGATTACTGTAGAGTAATATTCAAATTGGAGCTGCACCTACAAGTAGTTAAAAATGCATCTTATGCTTTTAGAAAATTTTCCTATAAGAGACTGTTTGACTTGTGAATATTAGAGACATGATTATCGTGTTGGCATTTTTAAAAAGGAAAAAATGTGTTTTATAGAAGTCAAAGCCTTTAATTTCAGCCCATCCCAAGAGAAAGATTTAGGTTTTTCTATTTTGGCACTGCTTTTCATAATATATTCTTATTTTATTCATTTTAGTGCTGTTTTTTCTTTGGTGGAAGCTGAGCAAATGTTCTCCGAAGGGATTTACTTTTAATTAAAGAACCAGTTTGGATATTGCTGTGGCAAACATGCAGCTCTGTCCAGTTTCTGCATTCTGCTGTGAAAGAAAGAACACATACACAAAAAAAAAAAAAGGTTATCTTACACATTTTCATCAAGTGTTTCCAGTTTTGTCCGTGCTATCAAACAAAACCTCGTGTGTTGCTGTACAGTCCCATTTGAAACGTGCCTGGTGCAAAGCAATAACATGGGACAGCAAGTATGTGTTTATTAAAACCAAACCAAAATAGGAGGGTCTCGGGGAGTTTGAGGGCAGTCAAAAGGCAAAGTTTCCAGAAGGAAGGAAAATGTAGGAGAGGACGTCTTCTCTAAGGAGTGCTCATGCTCCCAGGACATCATCTATAACTGCCAGCTGCTCTTTATGTTGAGAAGTTTTTGCAGTGACTCACAATCTGGAAAACAAAACCAGTCCAGTTCTACTGTACTAAAGATGGACTTTCATGTCAGAGTAGTGTGGTTTGACTTGGCTTGTGGAACTTGAAGCCAAAATTTAAATCTTTATTTTGGGGAAAATGGAAAGTCTTTTCTGGGGTCAGTTAGTGGAGTGTGGTGGAGGTCTGTTCTATATTTTCCCCCCTCCTGTGTCAGGTTGCTGAAGTATCTGAAACTCCTTGGTCTCTTTTCTCTCCCCAGTGCTCCTACCAGGCTTATCCTCTCCATGGCAACTGTGAGCAGGAGCTCTGAGCTGGAGAGCCCAAGTGCTGAGAAATTATGAGGAAGGGAAAGTTCTTAGAGAAGTGAAATGAGACCAGTTGTGAACTTTCAAATCAAGAGAGACTGGAAGCAGTGTTTATTTTTTAGGTCAGACCAATGCAGCCACCCCTCTGTCCCTGTTTAAACAAGACAGTGGCTTGGCAGAATATTTGTTCTGTAGGATCTCCAGCCACCAGTTCAGTACCTGAAATATATTGGGCTGAAAGGCTGTGTTTGCTGGAGGGGAGGGATGTTTAATGTCAGTGAGACAAGGCAAAACTGGATTTTTGTGATTTTTGTTGGCCTACATATGCATGGTGATTGAATACAACTGAAGCTGAAGATCATGAAAGTCATATTTCGTTGTGATACAGTTTTTCTGTATTCTGGACTCTGATGTCTATAGTTAATTCAGATACTCTGTTTACATAAACCAGCAGATGTGTTGAAGTTGGTTAAAGTAGTTTTAAATTCTGTGTTCTCCTGTGGTAAAGAGTAGATGTGACTTTCCCTTTTCTTCTTTCAGTCTGTGAATGAAAATGGAGACAAGGTTTTTGGTCCTTTTAAACTTTTTCATTTCTAAATTCTGAAAGGGTGGGCATTTGAACCGAGTAGGTTGAGTAGATGCAAATAAAAAAAAATAAAGCAATGGTTTGGTTTTTTAAACTAAATTCTGGTTTTGGGTGTTCAGATGTTACTTGAGTTACTTTGTTTTATTTCAAATATCATTAGTGTGTTTGCTTAAATATTTATAATATGAATTATTTTAGTTGATTATCCTAAGTGTAATTATCAGTATCTATAATTAAATGTGCCATGGAAATAGAATTGTTTACTCTTTCATCTTAATTAAAGGCAACTCTTCAACTAGGGAATTCAAAATAGGGACAGGTAACCACTGCAGACTGCTTCAGCACTTGGGGAGAGACAACCAGTGAAGAACTTGCCATTTAAAAGAAGCTTGTGCTAGATAGAAATGTAGAGAAATGTAGTGCTCAGACACTCCAGGGGATCTGGATCCTGTCAATATTCCAGCTGTGGCAGCAGGAGATTATTGGCAAATCAATTTTTTTCCACCAAATAAAGCTATGGAATTTGAGTGGTGTAGAAATGGACATTTTCTGCCTTTGTACTGCCTCAAACTTGGAAGTGAAATTTGATTCAGAGACTGAGTTAACCTGCAGAAACTATGTCAGAAGTATCTAATTTGCATGTAATAAAACTTGAGTATGTTTTGGGAAACTTCAGTGTGAGTAAATTGAGAGTAGATTTAGAATTTAGAGTAGTTACATGAAAATTCAGTTTCAAGTCTGGTCAGTCAGGTGGTGGTGCTTAAAGGAGAAGGAACCTGCCAGTGCACCTCCTCTGCAATCCTCTTGATGGTTGTGGGGTTAAACAGAATAGTACATACTGCAATTTCTGTTTGGAACAAAAATTCCCTGTGGGGGCCCAAATCCTTGACAAATGACAAGTTTAAAAAAAAAAGATTGTCAAATCCTAGTATCTCTAAAATAATTTGAACTAAAGTGTTTGAAGTGGCCACAGGTCTTTGCTGGGCAGTGGATTTTTTGTGTCTGCCACTGAATGTTGAATTTAAATATTGGCCCACTTGCCTCATGAAAAAGGATATTGTCCTTGAAAGTGAAGAGATTGAAAAATCGTATATATTTATTGTAGAGAGACATTTTTCAACATTTGAAGGATTTTTTTTGTGTTTATGAGGCACAGTTGGGTAAACATGGACTGTGATCTTCAAAAACCCTCACACAGGAGGTGGAGCTGCTCCAAAGCAGTGTGAGCTGTGGGTTTTCAGCACAATGAAAAATCAGCAGTGAAGAAAGGTTATCCAGACCAACCAGTAAAATACCAACATTTCAGCTCAAAAAAGAGACCTGTAGCACTTTGACATCATTATATCATATTCCATTGACCTGCACTTTTAATTTCAGTTGAGCAGCCACTTGCAGTGCTTCAAAATTTATGAGTGCCTTGGCAGAGAATGTCCATCTTTTTCACTGGAGATTATTAGAATGCTTGGGTTTGTTGGCTTGGACCTTTGAGGTTTTTTTTAAAGGTGTCTGAGTGTTTCTTGAGATCACAGTTGGTGTATTGGCCAGTAATACATTTAAGCACAAATTGCTTGAAATTTCTGAATTTCCAAATCACGCTTTGTGACTCTCTTCTCAACTTCAAATTCTCTTCAACCCCAGTACAGAGAATATTAATAACAAATTGCAAGTGAAATTGGAAAGAAAAAAAGCCAGCATAGAAAAATTTTGAATACTGTGCCATCAAGTCATTCAAGAAAAATACAGTTTCTATCTAAAATATTCTGCATCTTTAAATACTTGCCTTTTTTAGCTCTGGAAACCCGTTTATATTTAGTTGAGAATTGTTCAGAGCAGTTCTGTGTCCGAAAAGAGAAATGATTTGAGCTCTTGAGCTGTGATGTGTGGTTTCCAGTGTGGATGGGGAGTGTTGAGGTGCACAATATTGTAATGTGCTGCAACTGTGAGGCCTAACACAAATGAAGCACACATTTGATAATGCAGTCTGCTTCTCCTATCATCTGTTTCATTATTGCTTTTGAAATTCCTGTTCTTTATACCAAAGCAAACATGAAAATACATAAATTGAGTAGGAGATGGAATGGTATGACTAATGCAGACACAGGGTTGTATTGTGCTTGCACCAAAGTAC